>NC_139624.1:88267493-88280003 GCF_964638095.1 Poromitra crassiceps
GAGACACTGTGTGTGTGTTAAAGGGGCCCTAAGCTAAGACTATACACTTTGATGTACATTGTTTCATCTCAGTTGTCAAATTCTGTGAAAATGACACCACATTGCAGTGAATAAATACATAATTCTTGCTTTTTAGCTGTATTTTGTCTTCTTCCAGATATCGGGGTGTATTGTAGATTAATGCAATGTATTGAGTACTGCAGAATCGCTGTATCGTGATACCATTGTTGTCGTGGACAACGTGACGTCATATCGCGATAGTATCGTATCGTGAGTTACTCTGATTCCCACCCCCAGTGTTTAGATCACGTCAACTTGAGCCTAAATTCAGTATAATAAAATAAATATTCTAATGGCAGATCCTCTTCTCTTTCCCATGGAGGCTGGGGATGGACAAGAGCAATCTAGGGGGATCAGGAATGACAAGGCAGTCCGGCCTCCCATTGTATGTGTGCGTTTACTCAGCATGGGAGAGCAAGGACAGTTGGGCTACAAGAATACAATAGGCTCATATTTATTTACTGCTTAGGGAGACCCCCGTAGCTGATAGTGGCTTTACAGTAATAGACCCTCTAATAAGGAGCCTCAGAGGGCATCTAGGGGCTAGACTCTCTGGCTCACTCTTGGCTTTAAAACTCTTCACACAAAGCAAATGAAATGCTATATGTGGGCCTACCTTCTATTGAGATTCTGAAACACCGTTTAAAGCACTTTATGCCATGTAGCTACATCTTACCCAATACAAATATTGGGTAATTGCAATCCAACTAATCATTACTAGGAGGCATGTGTAATACCTTTGGATTCCAGTGGAGGGCTCACTCTGTTGTGACTGTCCAAATAATAACACAGTGTTCATAAACCAGCTATGGAAGAACTGAAGTATAACTCTGCTGATCTGATACACAGAAATACATTATGAACATGAACTGAAAAACATTATTTTGGGACGCCAGTCAAGATTCCAATAATTTTTTACCTGCATTTCCCTTCATAACTCCACTTATGAATAATTTTGTGTACGCACATTCCATAGCTTTGGACTAAAGGTCAAACCTCACAGTTTATATAGTTTGTATGTTTTTTTTATTATTATTATTCTTTTCTTTAACGCTGCAAACCTGCTGGATAGAGGCATGACCATCCTTTACAGGAGTTTCCATGCAGATTTTAATCAAACTGAAAAATGCCCAAACCAGCAGCGACTATTTGACCTAGATGACCAAGCCCTGAGCCTCGCATAATTAATTTTCAGAGAGGCATTATTATGAGAGCCTGATTTATTGGTTGCCGTGATGATTGTGTGTGTAATTGTGAGAGCGGCCTGAAGTTGAGTCCATCCCCTCCTCCAATCCCTGAGTTCCAGAGATTAACACACACACTGGATTAAACCCTCAAAATAGAGAAATCCTTTTTATATGAACAGCTTGATTAAAACGGAAACTAAGATGAGTGTGTGGTGGAACCCAGCTCCTGACACTCTCACCTGGGATGGCCAAAGTCCAGTTGCACATCTATTTGATTTGTTGCTCCTGCACTCGATCACCACTCATGTGCTTCACCTGCGGTGCTTCCGTTTAGGCTTGACAGTGGAGTAGCTCACATATTTGAGCTATTCCACACAAGATAAGGCAATGCTTTTTGATTCCCTTTAGTTTAGACAACACGTTTGATGATTTCCTGATTTCTCCTTTGCACGTTTTTCATGAATTTGTGATTTCTCCTTTGCACGTTTTTCATGAATTTGTGCTTTGATCATATCTAGCAGATGATAATAATAATAATAATACATACGTTTTATATAGCGCTTTTCTGGGGAACTCAAAGACGCTTTACAATACATAGAAACAGTACATAATACAGTAATCAGATGATATCTAGCAAACAACAACGGCGGTGTGTTTCAGAAACCTGCTTTGTCTTTCAGAAGCCATTTGAACCCACTTTCTTTTGAATTCTCTTTCATTTTGAGCCATTTTTAAATCTGATGCCGTTTTTAGGGAAAGTAAGAGGAGAAAGCTCAGTTTTGCTCTGGTCAGCACCTTTTGCTACTACTCGCTTTACTAACTGCTGTGTGGTAGACAAAGGCCTAACGTAATGCTTGATACTGCCATCATTGTGTGACTTGCTTGATTGCGGGAAGCAGGTGTATGTTAGTGCTTTCCGACCAAATGTAGTCATCCACTCACTTCCCCCCGGACTCCATGTAGGTTCCCTCTGGGTTTCCCAGCAGAGAACTCACTCCCTCCCACCTGCCTGCATGTGACACACAGCGAATGCCTCAAATACCACATGTACTCTACCAGAAAATAATACTACATATACTGTACCAGCAAATACTACATACACTGTACCAGCAAATACAACATATACTGTACCAGCAAATACTACATATACTGTACCAGCACATACTACTGTACCAGCAAATACTACATATACTGTACCAGCGCATACTACATATACTGTACCAGCAAATACTACATACACTGTACCAGCAAATACTACATACACTGTACCAGCAAATACAACATATACTGTACCAGCAAATACTACATATACTGTACCAGCACATACTACATATACTGTACCAGCAAATACTACATATACTGTACCAGCACATACTACATATACTGTACCAGCAAATACAACAATACTGTACCAGCACATACTACATATACTGTACCAGCAAATACTACATATACTGTACCAGCAAATACAACAATACTGTACCAGCACATACTACATATACTGTACCAGCAAATACAACATATACTGTACCAGCACATACTACATATACTGTACCAGCAAATACTACATATACTGTACCAGCACATACTACATATACTGTACCAGCACATACTACATATACTTTACCAGCAAATACTACATATACTGTACCAGCACATACTACATATACTGTACCAGCAAATACTACATATACTGTACCAGCAAATACTGCATATACTGTACCAGCAAATACTACGTATACTGTACCAGCAAATACTACATATACTGTACCAGCAAATACTACATATACTGTACCAGCAAATACTACATACAGTATACTGTACCAGCACATACTACTTATACTGTACCAGCACACACTACATATACTGTACCAGCACATACTACATATACTGTACCAGCAAATACTACTTTGTTTGATACTTTGCCTCTGCTCCTTTTCGACTGTTTTATTCGTCTGCAACATGTTCTGCTGCTCCACTCTCCTCTCCTACATCTCCCTCTGCCCTCAACCTCCTTCACCATAGCTCCCCTCTCCCTCCCTCTCTCTCCTTCCAAGCCCGAGCTCTCTTCCTTCCTGCTTCCTGCTCCCTCTCTTATCACTCCAGAAAACGTGACAGGGGCTCAGCCTAGTCAAACCAACACTAACCTCTGTAGTCCCCCTTCCCCCTGCCATCACCGCCTTACATGGAAGTGTTGGGGCCCGGGGGGGCGGTGTAGGTGCCTGCGGGCGGTGGGTGAGGGGGTGAGGAGGAGGGTGTAGGTGCCTGCAGGTGGTGGGTGAGGGGGTGAGGAGGAGGGTGTAGGTGCCTGCAGGCGGTGGGTGAGGGGGTGAGGAGGGGGGTGTAGGTGCCTGCAGGCGGTGGGTGAGGGGGTGAGGAGGGGGGTGTAGGTGCCTGCAGGCGGTGGGTGAGGGGGCGAGGAGGGGGGGTGTAGGTGCCTGCAGGCGGTGGGTGAGGGGGTGAGGAGGGGGGTGTAGGTGCCTGCAGGCGGTGGGTGAGGGGGCGAGGAGGGGGGTGTAGGTGCCTGCAGGCGGTGGGTGAGGGGGCGAGGAGGGGGGGTGTAGGTGCCTGCAGGCGGTGGGTGAGGGGGTGAGGAGGGGGGTGTAGGTGCCTGCAGGCGGTGGGTGAGGGGGCGAGGAGGGGGGTGTAGGTGCCTGCAGGCGGTGGGTGAGGGGGCGAGGAGGGGGGGTGTAGGTGCCTGCAGGCGGTGGGTGAGGGGGCGAGGAGGGGGGGTGTAGGTGCCTGCAGGCGGTGGGTGAGGGGGCGAGGAGGGGGGGTGTAGGTGCCTGCAGGCGGTGGGTGAGGGGGCGAGGAGGGGGGGTGTAGGTGCCTGCAGGCGGTGGGTGAGGGGGCGAGGAGGGGGGTGTAGGTGCCTGCAGGTGGTGGGTGAGGAGGGGGGTGTAGGTGCCTGCAGGCGGTGGGTGAGGGGGCGAGGAGGGGGGGTGTAGGTGCCTGCAGGCGGTGGGTGAGGGGGTGAGGAGGGGGGTGTAGGTGCCTGCAGGCGGTGGGTGAGGGGGCGAGGAGGGGGGGTGTAGGTGCCTGCAGGCGGTGGGTGAGGGGGCGAGGAGGGGGGGTGTAGGTGCCTGCAGGCGGTGGGTGAGGGGGTGAGGAGGGGGGTGTAGGTGCCTGCAGGCGGTGGGTGAGGGGGCGAGGAGGGGGGTGTAGGTGCCTGCAGGCGGTGGGTGAGGGGGCGTGGAGCTACAGCTTGGGATATCACAGAGCCGCTGTCACCCACCTGGGCCAAATCTGTTAATGGACTTATTTATTATAAACAATATAGCCTCCACTTCACAGCCTGCGGAGGGACAATAAATCTGAAGTGGTCGGACGTGTTTTTATTTATGTATTTATTGATGTGAAAGGAAGCCGTGGGCACACTGGGACAATATCAACTCATTCTCCTCTAAGGGGCTTTCCTCTGCACTGAGGAAATCGGCTCCTTTGATTTACTCTGTAAATCTGTGCCTTTATAACGCAGAGAGGCAGGAGATCTACTAACGCAATTGCTGTGAAGTCTGGCTGGTGGAGAAATTGTGCATCACATTAGAGGGGTCACACTCCTTTTGGCGTAACCCTTTTGTTACATAAATGTAAAATGGCTTATGGTCAGACCAACTTCTTATACAACTGTAAAACACTCACCCAGCTTGATGAGGCAGCATGTCACCTATGGTTTAATAAATGCCCATCCCAGGTTAGGAGCATCTTGAGTGTGTGTGACATTATGTGCCTAGCTTGCATGTGGTATTTATTGTTGTTGTATGACACGGCTGCCAGATACGGGTCTGCTAAGGCGTGATAGAGCCTGTGTTATTGTAAGGCCACAAGGCCATCTGATAAGGCGCCATACTCCACAGCCTGCAGCCATAAGTCATGTTTTGGATGGTGTTGAGCCAAAAAGGCATAACCTGCCGCTACACAGAATGCAACAATCACTCCAAAGTTCAAAGTCCACTTGATGGGCATTGATCAGAATACCTAGTAGATGCCATTATTCAGCTGTGGATCGCGTCCTCTGGGGTCTCCATTGTTTCGTACAGTATGTCAGGAGAGCTAATGGGCATTTGTATGTGTGGATTCAGTTTATGATG
The DNA here is from genome assembly GCF_964638095.1 of Poromitra crassiceps. Lineage (NCBI taxonomy): Eukaryota > Metazoa > Chordata > Actinopteri > Beryciformes > Melamphaidae > Poromitra > Poromitra crassiceps. The sequence goes on from NC_139624.1 coordinate 88,272,832, forward strand.
ATATCAGTAGGGACTTTCCCGAGTTTCCCTGAGTGTTTCCCATCTTATCTTATGAGAATATCACAGGGGGGATGTTGATCAGCTGACGGCGACCACCAAGATTAGGTTCAAAGGTCAAAAGTTAACCAAGAGGCTTTTATTGATGTAATAGTATTTATTATAACATGTTTTTCTGGCATCATTCATTTTGCATTCTTAATGTCAGCCTATCATGCTGACAATGAGCTGACAGCTTTTTATTGAGGCTGCGGTGCCCCTTTGGAGCGTTGCATTGTAACCCGGGGAGGGTGAGTGGATATTGATGATGCAGACCATTGTGTGTAAATGCACTGGGAAGATAATCTCCATCAGGTGAAGTTGAGAGGTTTACATTGAGAGGTTTACTCAAACACAGGATCCCCTTGAAGTGTAAGATAGTAAAGATGTGTGAGATAATGTATTGATACAATGATCTGAGAGCATACGTTTCACTACGACCCCTAAAAAAGACTGATACTAGTCAATAGAGGCAGATATGCTCATTTGAATGAGGGCTTTTGGTAACATATTCATATCAGCCTTCACTTTGCTCTGAAAAGTGAATTGTAAAAGGGAAGTGAGCTGAAAAGGACATTTTCACAGGTCAGGTTGACAATCATTACTTCACAATTGAATCAAATTGATGGGACATTTGGGGGGGAAACGATAATTGGTATAGTGGTAATAATATACATATGATAATATTGTGTGAATAATACAGTAACTCTTAAAATCATTTCCGTTTCTTTCCGTTCTCGCTTTGTCTCCCTCCCCCAATGCCCGAGACGCACGCACACGCGCACACACGCACACACGCACACACACAATTGTGATGCCACGGTGCAGCAACATTTCATTCGTGTAATTGCTCTTTTTGTACGCTTTTGTACAGTTATGTTACAGACTCTCTCCATCTCCCTACACACTCGTATTTTGAGTGTAATTAATTTGCAAAAAGAGAGCCAAAATGCACAATACCGGTAAACAAAGTTAAAGATGAATTTGACTGATAGTATTATTATTAATATTATTATTATTATTATTATTACATTTTGATATCGCGATAATATCGTTATCCTGAATTATTTCGGTCACGATGATCGTGTAGTGAAAACCTGATATTATCGTGATGGTGACGGGAGCCTTGAGCGAGAAAGTTAGAAGTTTGCTTTGGCAGCGTAAAGAAATGTTACAGTATCACTCTGCTGTGGAATATAGTGTCTATGTGAAAGCCATTAAAGGCAGGTATAGGTTCTTCATATCCGTGATACTTGTTTCTATACACCATTAGTGTAAAGGGAACAAACCTAGGGAGGAAGCACTCTCACACACACACACACACACACACACACACACACACACACACACACACACAGTGCATTTCCTCCATAAAACCACAGCTGTGTGAAAACAACACACACTCTGCATTCCTCAGCCTTTTTCTCTCACTTTAACACAATAAAGGACAATGCAGCCTCAATGCACTGAAGCCTCTGATGTCTGTATCCAATAAAGACGTGTGATCGTGTTTGTCAGCTCTTTGTACAGTAGGACCCCGTCTTATTACAAATGCAATGGCAGTGCGATATATGACTCCTGCATCATTATAGATTGAAGTGGATGTGGGAAAAACTGTTTTAAGGAGCTTTTCACCACAGTCCACCAAAGGAGAAGTTGCCATGTCGATGAGGAAGTTGTAGAAATGAGTTTTGAGGTAATTGTTCTGTAATCTTCAAACACGACAGGTGCATAATGTCGCAGGACAAAAAACTATAAAAGGTACCTGATTGTGTAGTTTTCAAATATACTCAGGATAATCAGGATAAGAATCATGTGTTTTGTGATGTTTTGCAAATAAATATATATTTTTTAGTTGAAATGTATTGAATAACCCAGAAGTTATTTATTTAAGTATTTATTAGTCATAATACTGGACCTTGATTCACAGACAACACCAGCACTACTATTTTAAATGATGCAAACCTGTTATGTGATTTGGGGTTCAATACTGCAAAGTTGCCGATTGAAAGGATTTTAGAAATTGTTTAAATTGTTTGAAAGTGCTTGGGAAATGAAAATGTAATCTAACTATAAAGCAAGGAATCTCTGTCTGTCTGTCTGTCTGTCTGTCTGTCTGTCTGTCTGTCTGTCTGTCCGATCTACTTCACACTTGAGAGGTGTTTTGCTCCCTGGATGTGCAGGGTCAGATTTGGTGCAATTTGGACACGAGACATGTTCAATATGAATAAACTTTGAATAAACAAGTGAACAGTGCTCTGTGCAGCAGCAGGGCGAACAGGCACTGCACTTAAATTTAAGCCCTGAAACAAACTCACATTTCAACGATGTCTTGAAAACATCTTAATCATATGTATATACATGTAGAAGAAAATTGTAATTCATAATCGGGCGCCTTTAAGTAGACAAGAATTGGAATCCAGATGCTGTGGTCTTTCTCTTATCTCCTGTTTGACAGATACATAACTGTGGCTCTTGCAACTCCCTTGCTTGGCCGTATTGACCCAGATTCTTAGGTAGGTGCGATGTCACTGATCACACACTATTGATCGACATTGGTCCCCCCGGCCGGAGCGGTGTACTGTTAGCACCCTCAGGGTATCTGCGTTTTGTTGCCCGGTGACGCTTTAGCGCCCCAACAAGGCAAAGGCCACACATGAAAGGACTCAGGAGTGTTTGACCGCCTGAGGAATCAATTCACACCCTGATTGTCATAATACAAAGGCCTCACTGTCTCTCCCCTCCTTTTCAAAAACCTAGTCTGGATAGTCTGATTAGTAATTAACTCATCAATGTTCATCACAGAGGCATCCAACACTGATTATAGATATTGTGTTGATATACCCGCACTACTTGTGTACTGGGGAGTGAAAGTGGTAAACTTCCAGCATGCATCGTTTTGCTGCACAACAGATTAGATTAATTGAGGGACTTCTTTGGGCAGAGGGGTCAAATGCAGGTCAAGTTGTGGCGAGCAGTATTTATGTGGCAGAAAAACAATAATACTCCTTGAACACAATCTATCATTTCTTTCTTCTCACCCATAGCCTACTTATGTAGCAGTTTATGTGTTGCCACACAAAGCCAGAATGCAGTAATTGTGAGTCGTGAAACTGAGAAAAATGACTTTACCTCTCATCCAGCCAAAAATATGGTTGGTAGTCTACAGAAGTGGATTATATATGTTTAGTACCATTTATAGGTACAATTTCAGGTGATATGAAATCTAGTCATGACTAGACAAAATAGTTACTGCTTTTTGTTGTAGTAGTAGTAGTAGTAGTAGTATCCTAGTATGATCATGGTTATATGAAGTTGTTGAAACACACATATCCTACTGTACATTTGAATAGCCAAGACAAACAGTAGATGAGTTGAATATTATTATATTATTAGTTGTATATTACCATTTATTATTAATGGTTCAGTTTCTAATGTCTTCTGATGTCTATGTGGCACGTGCATTTATGTGTGTTTGTGTGGGTGAAGCTCTTAAAAGAACTACGAAAAGTTATTTCAGGTTCATATGTGTCAAGGACAAATCACTCTGTGCAAAACGCCCCAAAATAGACAAGTCTTATCAGTTTGGGAATGGTCATTGCAGCAGTGAAAACAATGCGGCGACGAGACGGGAGCTGGGCTTGACCCTAATAATGTGATTGGTCCGAGAAGGAACCTGTAGAACAGGAAGTGGACCATACCTCTGTCTTCACGGATAAAGTCATAAAGATGATAAACCATGGGTCTCAATTAGCCCCAGTCGAGACAATGTGCTGGTCAGTGGTGGAGAGTATTAAGGTCAGGCCAGTAAAAGTGAAGAGATGAAAGAGACGGCCTCCCATGCGGCCGACCTCCCTGTTCACTTCACTAAGGAAACTTGCATGGGTTTTCCCTTTCCCCCGCTTACTAATGGTGATTTCACCAGTCAATCAAGAAGGTCTATTAATAGATGTGTTCAGTTTTCTCCTGGTGGTATCTGGTCTATTAATAGATGTGTTCAGTTTTCTCCTGGCGGTATCTGGTCTATTAATAGATGTGCTCAGTTTTCTCCTGGCGGTATCTGGTCTATTAATAGATGTGTTCAGTTTTCTCCTGGTGGTATCTGGTCTATTAATAGATGTGCTCAATTTTCTCCTGGTGGTATCTGGTCTATTAATAGATGTGTTCAGTTTTCTCCTGGCGGTATCTGGTCTATCAATAGATGTGTTCAGTTTTCTCCTGGTGGTATCTGGTCTATTAATAGATGTGTTCAGTTTTCTCCTGGCGATATCTGGTCTATTAATATATGTGTTCAGTTTTCTCCTGGTGGTATCTGGTCTATTAATAGATGTGTTCAGTTTTCTCCTGGTGGTATCTGGTCTATTAATAGCAGTGGTGTAATGTAACAAAGTATTAATACTTAAGTACAGTACTTAAGTGCAACGCACAGGCCTTCTTGAGGCATCCACTCTGCCACTGGCTGCCTTTGCTCCGGGAGGGCCTGGTGAGACGAAGAAGGAGAGCGGCCGGGAGACAACCCATAGGGCCTTAGAGCCTCCATGCACCAAAGGGTCTTGCTATGCTGCGATGTAGCACTAGCTCTATTGCAGCGGATTGGGCGTGATCGGCCCTTCCGCGGGCAACATTGCAGACAGAGTAGGAGGGATGATCCGTGTGCGGCTGCTTCTGGGATGCGAGTCGGGGTCTTAATCGGCCTCGGCTGGGTCTACTGGGCGAGGGTGTATGATGTTGAACAGACCCGAAACACCTTACGACCCCAGTTAACATCACTGATGACACGTCCCAGCGCATGCTGAAGTATGTATATTTGTAACAAGTATTTTTTCTGATTATCTGTACTTTACTTGAGTATGTATATTTCTGTCAACGGGTTACTCCACTACGCTGATGAAGGCTACCCGCTGAATCGCGTCCATTGTTGCTGCTGTACAAGCTAAGTACTACAAACCTAAAGGACTTTTTTGAGTGCTGGCCTTTTTGTTCTTTTATACGTTTCTACCTTGGTCCTGCACCTTAACTGACTTCAATACTGTAGTGTGCTCGCTAGTGCTGTTGTTTTACTCCACTATATTTCCCAAATAAAATTGATACTTTTACTCCACTACATTTCCCTCAAGCATCTTAGTTACAAAGTAAAATCAGAAGAAATTGGATAGCCTGCAAGCAATCAGGTTTGGCGAATCAGTGCTCCTAGTTTGCAAGTTACGTTAATCAAGGTCAACATGCCATTCCAGTTGGTGGCTGTAATGCAACATAACGTTGTTTGCCAACCGCTATAAAACTCAAGAAGAAATAGACTTTCGTTCAAGCCCAGGCATGTCTTTTGCTCGCTTTTTTTAACAGCATTTACTTGTACTTTTACTTTCAATACTTAAGTACATTTAATATTAAAAAAAAACTTTTGATACTTAAGTACAGAAAATATCAGCTACTTTAAGACTTTTACTCAAGTAATATTCTAATGAGTGACTTTGACTTTTACCAAAGTCTTTTACTGGGAAGATATCTGTACTTTTACTCAAGTATGGCTTTCAAGTACTTTATACACCACTGATTAATATATGTGTTTAGTTTTCTCCTGGCGGTATCTGGTCTATTAATAATAGATGTGTTCAGTTTTCTCCTGGTGGTATCTGGTATATTAATAGATTTGTTCAGTTTTCTATCTGGGTGAAAACTGGGAACGCAGTTACAAATTCCTGACATTTAAAAGGGCAACTTTGCCAATTTTCAACCAGCAGTGTATCATTACAATGTGGGTATGCAAATGATCAATGTTTAACTTCCCTCCATGCTGCCTGCACCGAGAGCTCCCCGTTCATTTGCTGGCAAAAATCTGCTGTATTCGGCCTGAGACTACAAGACTACGTTTCGCAATTTCTGTAGTGGTGCCTTCAAGGATGGTAAAATGTGGGTCTCCCAAGACACTCCTTTCCCATGCTACACTTGCAACAGGGAAAAGCAGACACTAAAATATCCTAATAACCTTGCGAGGCAGCTGGATTCACGAGATCACGTGAGAAATCCATCTTGCCGTGCTCCAGTGGGCCAGACCAATCAGCATCCAGAGGCAGCTACGGGCGGGATTTAGGTGTGACGGCAGCGAGAAGCGAACCATAGATGGTGATCGACACATGGTTCATCCAATCACCTGCCAGGTATTTTTTTAACATGCTGCCAGCCCTTTTCAACGTCCGAGTTTCCATCCATTTCAACGTCCCAGATGGTTCTGTGTAACAAGCCATCTGGCAGCATCAGGTTGAAAAATATCATACTACTAAATACTTTCAAATATCAGTCTATTTGTAAGAAAACTAGTTTCATGATACAAGGCCGAATAACACACTGTTCGAAGCAATGTTTCAGGCGCAGCTAAGCTGTAACAGCATCAGTCGAGAGAGACGACTGCAGCCAGTTGCTGAAGCATGACCACCGGCGGTGCCCGCTGATGTTTGTCAGGGGGACAAGCATAAAACTGCGCACTGCAACCAACTTCACTGTGCTTTGGTGAACCTGACTGTTTTCTGACAGAATATTATATTGGACTTTGCCAACTCTGAATACAGAACAACAGCGAACAGCGACTGTTAACATTTACCTGTAAATTGCGGCTACATTCAGCGGCACTGTTCAGCACTCTGTAAGTTGATCCACATAATGTAACTCAGTGGTTCTCAAAGTGGGGTCCGGGGACCCCCAGGGGTCCTTGAGGGGCTTGCAGGGTGTCCCCAAAGGGCGATCATTTATTTTCACTATAATTCCATCCATAGTAATACAATGACAGAATGTATTTTGGTTATGGGTTTCATACACTTTCTGTAGGCTAATAAAACATCTAAAAGTAAAAACCGTATCAGATGGGGACCCTGGGACGATGGGCCCTATCTTCGCAAAAGCGTTAATTTAGCGCTTGCGCTTGTTTAGCGATGCAAATTGGGGGCTTGGATAGGCGCCTGCCTGTTATAATTGTACTGGACATAGGCGTGCCACATACCAAACCAGGCATATCAGCGCAAAAATGTGGGATAGATGGCGTTATCCTATCGTCAGCAGTGCTTGAGCGCACCATAATCTCCATGCTGCGCAGCGCAGTGCAAAGTGAAATTCCTTTTGGATATGTCATTATGCACAGCCTT
>NC_139624.1:88280203-88347703 GCF_964638095.1 Poromitra crassiceps
GGAGTAAAATTAATTCACAACAGAATTCTGTGGAAATGTAGTGGCGTAAAATTGCCGGCCGCCGTGCCAAATGATGATCAATGCCTTGAGCAACTTGTGTGATCGCTGGTTGAGAGATTGTTTAGCTGTTTGTGTTGATAACTGACTGCTGAGTCTGCTCTGCTCTGCCCATATACGTCTTTTAGTTTCAGAGCTGCAAATGTCATGGGCTACAGACACAATTAGTTAAGTCGTGTGTCAGTGAGGTGCGTTCCCCCACTTCTCTAGATAGCACTACACCTCTGGAGTTAAGGTGCTCTTATACTCGAGCAAAGCTCCGTGGGGGTGGGGCCCCGCGAGTCTCCGTGCAGACTCGCGCTGGGGGTGATGCCATTATACTCAGAAAGTGATCAGCATGTATTGTACAATGGTGAGAACAGCCCGTGAAAAGTCGCAATGAAACGCTGTGCAGTACTGAGTGCACTTTCACTCTCAAACGACCGCACATCAGCACATGAAGGACTCACCAAACTTGTTTTTACTGAAAGCCGTTTTTACTTCTCAGCCCTGATAGCCTACTCTGTGCTGCTTTTAATCTCTCTCAATAATGCTCTCAACACAACACATTTACTTGGTGAAATGACTAAAAACGAACAGTTGCAAATCTAAGTTTATAGCCTACCACATGGGTCAAGAAATGTGGTGAAAACACAGCTCAGTGTTCAGGGTCCAGTGGCTTGAAAGCGGCCATGTTTGGAGAGAAGCTCGCGCTGTTAGAAAAAAAATCAGGCACAACGCGAGCGCCCGACGGAGCTAGCGAATAACCACGCCCAACAAATTTACGTAATTTGACGCGCCCGCCCCTCGCTCCACCCCCGCGCCCTTCACGGCAGGGTGAGCATAATTCAGCCTTTAAGGGGATATTCTTACCTTACTAACACTGTACAGTACCTCCAGCTACAGCATGAAGCTTGCTCAAACAGCCTGTCCAGTCATGCAGTTCCTATGAGCAAGTCATTCCAACCAACACTTGAATGCTTTGAAACTTGGCAAACTGTAAATTTAAAAATATATTTTCCTTGTTTTTTTTAATAGTACTCAAACGATCTCCGAAACAAAATTCGGTCTCGCTTTTCCCTATGACAACCTGTTGCCCTTGAAACTATCCCCGCAGGCCCGCCACCACGAAACCCAATTTGTGGCCTGTTTGTTTCTGATGCCAGTAAACCAGCTCCTACAGCCTATGCTCAATATATGAAAGTGATCAATCAGACTGAACAGCCTAAGTACAGGAGCAGAGTGAGAGGACAGACGCTGAGGCTAAGGTGAAGGGACAGTGAAACGTATAACGATACGAATATAACGCTGACTTGCTCCTGACCTCAGGCTTGCACTGTATGTCTGGTCAGATTAACCACTTAGTCCACATCAGGTGACAGTGTGGCCTCATAAGATCATAAGCAGGAAAAAGCAGAATAAGTATTATATCAAGATCATGTTCCACCTCCACCACAAATTGGATTCTGTGACAATAACACTGATTGCATGGGCACAGCATTTTCACCAGTTACATTTAGATAAGTGAATCAACTTTCATTAAATACTTCCGGCTTGGTCAGACGTTCCTACAGACACAATTGGCCGTGTCTGTGGGTGGGAAGCCGGTGGGGTAGGCGGTAACGCAACATAAAGGATGCCAACTGCCGTAAAACACCGAAGAAGAAGAAGAAGAAGAAGAAGAAGAAGAAGAAGAAGAAGAAGAAGAAGAAGAAGAAGAAGAAGAAGAAGAAGAAGAAGAAGAACTTTAATTAAAGGATAAGGCTGGCATTTTTTATGCATTGCTTTATGTAAACAAATCAGGTTTTCGCAGGTCTCCATTGTGGGATTGCGATGGGCGGCGCTTGGCGGCAGTGCCCTTGGAAAATAGTTTCCAACAATCCAACTTGCCATTTTCAGCGTGTAGCAACAACCTAGCGTGTAGGTTTCTGCCGTTAGCTTGCTAGCAGTTGTTTTCACTGAGGCGACAGGGCACTGTTTACAACGACACACAGGGAGGAGGGAGCGGAAGCCGCTCTGATTGACATGGTCGGAGCCAATGACAGAGCTTGTAATAAGCTGGAAGCAGACATCCGGCTGCGACTGAAACAGTCACTCCAATGGAGAGCAGCTGTAGAGCAAGGGAGGGCTTATCCCAGTAGCCTGTTTCCGTGCAGCCAGACGACTCTCACAGAAGGGAGAGGAGGCTGGCCAGCGAGACTATGCCAGTGGTGACTGATGATGTCATAAGAGACATACCCACTGATGATGTTATACCCACCCTGACTGATGATGTCATACCCACTATTGATGTTATAGTAGAAGGTTGTAGTCTGCACAACTCCAAGTTTAAAACTCTGTGTCGAGTGCCCGGTTGCAGCAATAAAACCGGCATTCACAAGTCAACTTTTCTTATTTAATTTTGGGGAAAGAAACGTACACATTTCAGCCTTGAGCCATCATCAGCGCTGATGATGCCATATATATCGAATTGGCAATTCTATGTATAGTGTAAGTGATATCAAGCAACTTTCAGACATACAAAAATTTAAATTGTTTTTATTCATAAATAATAATGTTCAAACAAATAAAATAGTCCTTCCTGGCTGCCTGCCCATAGAGTGAGGCAGTTGCTGTGTAACGTAGATAAGTTGCTAGCAGCTAGCTAGCAGCTACTGTAACAACACAGGCTATCTCTGGTTTAGCTAGTAAATTTGGCAGTTGTAAAACACAATTACCTGAACCGAGCAACAGATTTCAAAACAAATGTTTCCATTGAACAAAAGATGACTTGTACATGTTAATAATGTGTGTGTGTGTGTGTGTGTGTGTGTGTGTGTGTGTGTGTGTGTGTGTGTGTGTGTGTGTGTGTGTGTGTGTGTGTGTGTGTGTGTGTGTGTGTGTGTGTGTGTTTGGGGGGGGGGGGGGGGGTGTTGAAGCAGAACTGGAGATGGTCTAATATTAAAGGCAGAATTAACTGAGGAGCTATCATGGCTAATTAATGCTAGACTTGAGTTTAATTATTTTCTCTGCTCTGCTTGGTGCAATGTGCAGTGTCAGCATGCTCTGCTAAATTACTAAAGTGCTAAAGTGCTCTCAGCGCTCTCAGCGCGGGCCGGAAGTGGAGGCAGGCCTCACTCACCTTCAGCCTCACTGGGGGGATTGCTGTGTTGACTAAGCTAGCCTAATGTTTTCGTGGCATTTTGATTCACTTTATGATTGAATTCCTTTTGGAGCAAATGTTGGTTTTACAAATCTAACCTTGACGCTTTATGCAACGTTGTTTGCTGGTATAGTGTTGTGTGTACTGCAGCCTGTAATGTTCTCCGTTGTCGGAGATTGAGTTGTATCAGCCAGACAAGTCAGACCTCCGGGCTGCTCTCAGCCCGTGCTCTGAGAGCAGCCCGCAAGAGGAGCCAGGGCTGCTTGGCTCTCAGCCTCTCACTGGGGGAAATTCTCGGATGAACAGCTCTGTGTTGATTACCCTAATGTTTCCGTGGCATTTTGATTAACTTTATGATTACATTTCTTTTGGCGCAAATGTTGGTTTAACAAATCTAACCGTGAGGCTACGTTGTTGTACCCCCCCGGTACAGTGTGTGTAGGGCAGCTCATTGAGCCCAACCTAACGTTAGCCCAGTGCGTGTCTGCGTGAGCCAGGCTGCCTGGTCTATTGCCTGGTATATCGTTACTAAGAGAGGAGCTTGTGAAGAACGAACATCTCCACAGTCAAAGCATTTCCCCGAGATATGCATATAAAAACGTTTGTTTCTTTAATAGCCTACAAAAAATAAAAAGTCTGTTTGTCTGTGATGCTAACCGGTTAGCAATGAGCTAACGGTGGTTGTAACGGTAGGCCTCATCTTATAGCTGGGACGGGAGTTAACGTTATAAAACACATTTCCTGACAGTTGGACAACCTGGTCAGTTCTGAAAATATGTGTCTATTATTGTGTTATACCAGCTATCGTTATCGGTTGTTAAGTTATAGTAATATTAAGCCGATAAATAATGAAAAACAGCTGACTAGCGAAAGCTAACGCCATTGCTAGCCTGCATGTTAAAACCATTGTGTACCTATAACGTAGCTGGATTAACTCATAAAACACATATTTTCTGAACTTACTTCAGTCCCCAACCAACGTTAATTCCTCGCGCACCTTTGTCAAAACAATGTTCTTTTTATTGCGGTCCATTGACATGTCTGGTAGCCAGCACACCCACCCCATGAGCCACCCCGACCTCCAGGCCTGCACTACCCAGGCTAAGAGCCCATCTCCCGGCCCCACACACCCAGCAGAGCCACCCCGACCTCCAGGCAGCGTTAGATAACGATGAAGCCATGTGTCTTGTCTATGACGATAGATCTATAATGTGAAGAGCCTGTCCAGCCAATGACGGCTTGAGACTGGCTGCCACAGCTGTCAATCATCCATTTTTATCCCTTTTTATATGTCAAATAACTACTTAAAAACAAACTGATCAGAAAAATGACCACTTGCACAGGCATTAGCATGATAATGACTATCTAAAATGATACAAACCACCTTTGGAAAAAAATTATCTGACGTATACTGTGATTATTTCGGTTGTGATTTTCCCATCCACTAACATGGGGAGGCGGGCCTTGTGACCTAATACTGGATTCAACCGCCAGAGCGGCGATCTAACATGCAGCGGCTTCACTGAACGGGACCAATGCCCAGTCCATCTTATAATAGGTCCATGGTCTGAACAGGGGATCTTAATGAACAGAGATATACTTGTGTCTGAACAGGGGATCTTAATGAATAGAGATATACTTGTGTCTGAACAGGGGATCTTAATGAATAGAGATATACTTGTGTCTGAACAGGGGATCTTAATGAATAGAGATATACTTGTGTCTGCACAGGGGATCTTAATGAATAGAGATATACTTGTGTCTGAACAGGGGATCTTAATGAATAGAGATATACTTGTGTCTGAACAGGGGATCTTAATGAATAGAGATATACTTGTGTCTGAACAGGGGATCTTAATGAATAGAGATATACTTGTGTCTGCACAGGGGATCTTAATGAATAGAGATATACTTGTGTCTGAACACGGGATCTTAATGAATAGAGACATACTTGTGTCTGAACAGGGGATCTTAATGAATAGAGATATACTTGTGTCTGAACAGGGGATCTTAATGAATAGAGATATACTTGTGTCTGCACAGGGGATCTTAATGAATAGAGATATACTTGTGTCTGCACAGGGGATCTTAATGAATAGAGACATACTTGTGTCTGAACAGGGGATCTTAATGAACAGAGATATACTTGTGTCTGAACAGGGGATCTTAATGAATAGAGACATACGTGTGTCTGAACAGGGATCTTAATGAACAGAGATAACTGTGTCTGAACTGGGATCCAGAAGTGATGGTTTTGAGCATGACAGGGAGCAGAATATCAGAACATGATCCTAAATAATGCATACCTCATACCATGTGTGCCTGCTGTGCCTATAACTCTCTCTGACAACATCAGAGAGGATGATGTAATGTCAGAAGGAGACATCCAGTATTTACCTGGCATGAATATATGAATATGAATGTGAATTTACATGCAGGATGGAGAAATGGACAGAATATATTACTTAACGATTACTTTAAAGTAGCCTAGTTGTCAGCAGTCTCACAAGAATTCAAATAAATCTTTCTTTGAATGTTTTTCAAAGAATAGCTATCTAGGATTTGCATATGATATTGTAACACATCATGATAACTTACTTGTCGCTTTAAGCTTTACTTGTTAAGTGTTGTTAAGTGTTAAGTGTTGTTAATTGTGCATTTAGTGCATGTTAATTTATGAGTCTTTCATTCAGTTGCTAGAAGATATTCACACCTCTGAAGCTCAATCACATTTCAAAAGTACACTTGGGACTGGGAATGTTATTTTCAAGTCATAAGTGATAACAGATTACTGATCAGTCATTACTGTCTGTCTTATTAAATTCATAATCCAGCATGTAATTCACTGGGCATCTAAAGTATAAAACATATTCATCACATCCTCCAATCCAACAGGTAAATCCAAATGATCTGATCCTGCAACCTCGCCCTAATATAACTAACTGTCCACTCGTTAAGCAGGTTGATTAAGAAAACATCTTCATAACAACATAGCATAAAAGCAACACACAGCAACTCACACTGTGTGATCTCAGGAGGAGAGAGAGAGAAACATAGGTTCATTCCCCTGTGAAATGTTCTTTGAGGTTACAACAAAACCATAAAGGCATGGCCTCCTGGATGCATGGCTCCTCCTAATGATATCCTGCTCATTTTGAACTTGGCCCGCGTCAGAGCCATGTAGAGTCGCGACATCTCCATCCACTCCAATGGACCAGTTTTTTACTCTCAAGAGTTCCAGGAAGTAAGGTCCTGACCTGGATTAAGCAGCACTGTCGAGTTGAGAAAATAGACAGTTTATGTTGTACTTTGAAAGTCTTTTTTTTTAAAGAATCAAATTGTACATTATCAGCTTTATTTTAGCATTCAAAAGTAGCGCAAGACCCCTTCCTGGCTGTTCATTGGCTAATGAGTCACGCATTTTGGTCCTCCACTGACGCCACTCTCTCTAAATTGCTCTGGCCCGCATCTTTGTCTTCTCTGTGTACACCAGCCCTATCAGACTTATTGAAGTGTCATGTAAGAAAAGGGTTGAATTTGGTTTGACTCTTGAAATGAACGTTCTCCTTGCTTGTGAGTAGGGTCATTATGGACACAAACCAGGCTTGTCTGATATTTCCCCTGCCACGGTCATGTCTTAAATTTAGAAATTACGATTCGCCCTTTTCACTTCCCACATGGAAAGAATCTATATGAACATATATGCAACTATATGCAGCCTATATGCAACCTATATGCAGCATATATGAGCATATAGGCCATATATATGCCGCATATAGGTTGCATATAGGCCAGATTTAGGTGCATATATGCGCATATAGGAGCATATAGGCCATATATATGCCGCATATAGGTTGCATATAGGCCAGATTTAGGTGCATATATGCGCATATAGGAGCATATAGGCCATATATATGCCGCATATAGGTTGCATATAGGCCAGATTTAGGTGCATATATGCGCATATAGGAGCATATAGGCCATATATATGCCGCATATAGGTTGCATATAGGCCAGATTTAGGTGCATATATGCGCATATAGGCCACATTTATGCCGCATATAGGTTGCATATAGGCCAGATTCAGGTGCATATAAGTGCATATACCGGGCATATAGGTCTCCTATAGCTTCTTTATATCCACATATAGGTACTATATGTGCACATACAGGGCATATATGTCTCCTATATAGCTTCTTTATATACACATAAAGGCCCTATATGTTCATAATACAGGTCATATAGGTCTCACTTCTTTATATCCACATATAGGCCATATATGTACACAATACAAGGTATATGCCTCCTATATAGGTCATTTACAAATCTGTTTGTATACACTGTGTCATAATCCATATATACCCAGCGAGCACAAAACGTTTTTTCAATGTTGATTTTTAGTTTAAATCTGGGTGATATTGGGTTTGAACGTCTAAGACCTAATTTCACCCTCTTTTCAACCGGCTAAAATGCGGTTACAACGTAAACGTGTAAAAAAACACAATTTGGTTCATCATATTGTTAAAACATTTGTTGTAGTTTGGAATAGAGACAATATTGATAGTGTGTGAATTGGCATTTTATTGTCTTTTATTGTGTAACTGAGAGTTGAAATCTGATCTACACGAAAACTACATTTCAACGCATTTTATGTCACATGAAATATCATAAATATGGGACTATAGGCTATGTGGTGCCAGCAAAAAGCTTCCAGGACACAACTATGGTTAATAGTTTAGCGCAATACTATAAAATAATGAATTCAGTTCCTGCAGCAACGAGCATGCGCAAGTACTTACTAGCTGTGACTGACTAGACCAAAGCAAGTCTGCACCGGTCTGCACCAAGTGCGGAACGAGGTGCTCTGGGCACACTATTATTGTAACAGACTATACGAGGCTCTGTGTAGGCCTACCTCCTGAGTCTCTGGTGTTAAATGAAGTTAACCTCTGAAGCCGTACAGCCTACAGACTATAGATGCACACACACACACAACATCATTTTAGTCTGTTACGATCGTACGCATCACATAAAATAACTTCCCGATGTTGTGTGCGAGAGAGTATATAATGTGCCCGGCTCTCTGGTTAGTATAAGAAAATGTATAGCTCAGCACTAGAGCGCACGAACGGGGTTCGAATCCCGTGTGCGCTGCTATTTTTTTTTTTTTTTAAATCCTACATATAGGTACATATATGTACATATAGGTTTCCCATATATGGTGCATACATAAAATTGGCCGATTTCCTATATTATATGTACATATAGGTACATATATGTACCTATACATATAGGTACATATATGTACATATAATATAGGAAAACGGCCAATTTTATGTATGCACCATATATGGGAAAACTATATGTGGCCCTATATTAAAACATATAGGGTACATATAGATTCTTTCCATGTGGGTTCCCACCCAATTCA
Organism: Poromitra crassiceps; assembly: GCF_964638095.1. Taxonomy (NCBI): domain Eukaryota; kingdom Metazoa; phylum Chordata; class Actinopteri; order Beryciformes; family Melamphaidae; genus Poromitra; species Poromitra crassiceps. The sequence goes on from NC_139624.1 coordinate 88,288,813, forward strand.
CCCATTTTTTGTCTAAAAGGCAGGAGCTAACATGGGTGCAAGCAAAAAATTCATGAGGGTTTCTAACTTCCAATCCATTTAGGTGATCGAGTGCCGGGGCACTCGATTTAAGGTTTTGCTTCCTGCCTTTTAGAAACAAAATGGGTGAATTGGGTGGGAAGTGAAAAGGCAAATTTCGGTGTGACAACAGAGGGTTCAGATATTAAGACCATTGTGGTGATGATCCTGTCCTGAAGACATGATAATCAAAGGAGGCTTATGGGAGTGAGGGAGAATGTATCTGTGAACAGAGAGCATAGGCTAGTTATCTCTCTCTCTCTCTCTCTCTCTCTCTCTCTCTCTCTCTCTCTCTCTCTCTCTCTCTCTCTCTCTCTCTCTCTCTCTCTCTCTCTCTCTCTCTCTCTCTCTCTCTGCCAACATTTTCCCAATCAATCCAAATCTCAAGGGGGCTCCATAACAACCTTTTTGGAGGCTATTATTTAAAAGCCACAAGGTGTTCATTTAGATCTATTCTGGAAAATGTTGAGTAATTTACAAGGCTCATTTATAAAAGCACAGCTGCTCCTATAATTAATGTAAACTTGGATTTGGGACATACATCTTCTGAGCAGTTTGGCTGCGATAGTCTGGCTCTCATCTACAGCTGTGATTGACTGAACTGAAGAGTGCTGCTGGAGCAATAATGATAGGATAGTCTGCCACTGTGAACAGGAATGCAGAACGCATTGAGAATTTGAACAAAAGGCAAAGGGATAAAAGAGCCCTAAAAAGGGTGACATTAGAATTAGAATGAGTCAGTGCAGATGTCAGAAGTGAAATCAATAACAAAAATTTAAAATCAACACATTTAGCATTCACAACATGAACCTGGATGAGTTGCAGTTTTCCATTCATATCAGAGCATTTCATTTATTTTGCCAAAAAGATACGCAGCAAAGTGGATTTCATGCTGCAAAAGATGTGCTCATCAGGGGATTGTAAGGCATGGACTATTTCAGAATGAAATCAACTTGAATCAATATTACATCTCTCTCATTCTGTTTTACTCATTGTGTACTGGTATGCATGGTCAGAAATAAGAAATATTGTGTGTGTGTGTGTGTGTGTGTGTGTGTGTGTGTGTGTGTGTGTGTGTGTGTGTGTGTGTGTGTGTGTGTGTGTGTGTGTGTGTGTGTGTGTGTGTGTGTGTGTGTGTGAATAGCGTAAGTAGGGACAGCATGCGTAAGTAGGGTTCTCAGAAGCCTGGCCATTTCCACCACTGCTTGTGAGCAACTCTGGTTCACGCATGTCAAAACTGCACACCATCCAACTGGTTAGCAAACATGGATGGCTCAAACGTCCAGAGCAAAAAAGACCGGTTCATTGACAAATGATGTATGGATACATGTTTGCGGATCCAAAACAGCTACAGTGTTTCCTTTGCGTCACAAAGAATATGCATGAGCGAACGGATACATAAGGAACCACTGCTTTAAAGACCTCAAAGATTTCAGATGAAAAGCTGAATTCATTGAGGTGATGGAGAGAGTTCAGCTCACACTAGTATCTCAGTGCGCGGTTGGGAAGTGGTGGGACAGGAGATGATGTGCTATAACTTCCATTTTATTTTTTATGTACTAGACTAGACCATTTTAAACACACAGGTCAGCTGGAGATATATTACCGCTTGTGTTTTTATATATGATGATAAAAATGTAATTGATTGTTGCACTTGCATTCAAATCCAAACAACTAAATCCTCCACATAGCAGCCAGCAATCCATCAGAAATTAGTAGAGAGGAGAGGGCAAGTCGTGATTATTGGTGCCGAGGGATGTGGGCGTTGGATAAGTGTCAGCAGTCATCAGTCATCAGTGAAACAACCCAGCAGCAGGTGACTTTTTATATCAACACATCATTGCTGACAAATGTAATCTCTGAGTCCAGTGACAAGAATATGTCCGTGAAATATGGCCTCCGAAAAACAACAGCAACAGAATGTAATTTGCTGTATTGTAATGTTATTTCCAATTTATCAAACGAGAGGGTGTCTTGCAATAAAATTATTTTGACAGCAGCTTGAAGCTTATATGAACTTAATTTGGACTTCTCAGACATTGTTTAACTTAAATGTCTTGCTGTACTTGGAATATAGCTGTGACGACAAATGATACATAATCTTGCTGCAATCTTGCATGCTCTGGCGATATTGTGCTGTGGCCATTTGTTTCCCATCATTACAACAAGTAGCCACAGTGAGCTCCTTTGTGTTGACTTCATTATCTACAGATATCTGTGTATCCTACTGTCAGAAGACTTGTGATGATACCAACATTAGATACCAGAGTATTTCATTAATTCCCCTTCCTGTTGCTTTGAATTTGTAACTTACAACCCTGATGGAATGATTGCACATGAAATTACACATTAATCACAACATAGCTATTCATAGTATTGTAGTATTGTACCAATATGGTGCTCATGCACACAACTGATTGGCTGTGGCTGTCATTAATCAATCAGATAAGTCAGATTATTTTCCTACTAGGCCATGCGATGATTGAACATTCAGAGCTATACCAAATAGCCTCGTGAGAATCTCTCTTTTTGTCATGTTTACAAAGCCTCGGTGGAGAGGCGGAGAGAGCCAGGTGCAGCCCATGCAGATAATGATAACGAGGCACCTGTTACCAATTAAGCTCTGCACTCTATAGACAGTTGCTCCTTTCCCTGAAAAGAAACATTCAACCCTCTGACTGCATGATTGATCCCTGCCAGGAGTAATGAAGTTCTAACAGAGGTTCAAACAGGAAGTCTATAATCTGCACTTTTACACTTCCTCAGTTCACTTCTTATTTCTCCACATCTTCGTATCTCGCATGCTCAAAATAAGCATGTCATCTTCCAGGTTTCAATTGAATAATCAGCTCTTTGCCTAACCAATAGCATAGTCTCATCAGCTCAAACCCCCACACACCGCCATTGTAAGCCTATCACATTGCTATTCACCCCCATCGTAAGCCAATGCTGCTGTCCTCTTATTATATATGCCTTTTTCTGCCCCATTCAGCCTGCTCGTCTCCTGCTGCTGCAGTCCTCCACCTCCACCTCCACCTTCCCCTCTCTGCCCAGTCTTCACAGACCCATCAGAGTCTTCAGTCTGAAGAGTCATCAGTCTCAGAAGGAGAGGCATCACCATCACCACCACCAGACTCTACAGGGGGATCTATCTGGCTGCTCCTCAGGGTTGATGCAGCACACACAGTATTTTATTCATTCACTAGTCTCTCCTGATTGAATTATGGATAGCTGCACTGAAGCTGTGGATTTCATGTTGTTTTTGTCTTTTGTTGCTGTTGAGTGAAGACACAGCCGCAGTGCAGAACACCTTCCGGTTTTTCAAGTATTTCTTTATTGAATTATTTATAAATGGCGTGCTAAAAACACATTTGTGACATCATGACGTCAGCTCAGCGTGATCCGGCTGATGAATTTGCTGTATTGCAACTGTTATTTCCCATTATCAAACAATAGTGTGTCACGCAATAAATAAATAAATTTGACCGCAGCTTGAGGTTTATATGAACTCAATTTGGATTTCTCAGACAAGAACATTATAGATTTTCATTTTTTCATCAAGTACTCTGAATATAGCTGTGATGACAGATCACAGATCAAAATGACAAATGATCCATTACTCTATAGAACATGGGTGTTTCGTAAGGGACGTGAATCTAGCTGTCATCTCATTACTTTAAAAAAAGGACAAAAACCCGATGGACTGTACCAGCTATAGACCCATCAGTTTGCTCAATGCTGACCTCAAAATCTATGCTAAAGTTCTTTCCCGACGTCTTCAGCACCACATGACAGACTTAATTAACTGTGACCAAACTGGCTTCATAAAGGGTCGTCTCGCCAATGATAACATTAGACGCTTACTACACATCATTGATGCCGGTATAGATGTTAAATCACCAGCAGCTGTTTTGTCCTTAGGCATTTGACAGAATTGAGTGGCCTTATTTGTGGTCGGTCCTCGAGGTCATGGGATTAGGGAAGGAGTTCATCCATATGATAAGAGTATTATACTCTACTCCATCAGCAATGGTCCTTACAGGCAAAATCTGCTCTCCCTTATTCCCTGTCTCCAGGTGTTCCAGGCAGGGCTGTCCCTTGAGTCCTCTGGACTCTTCACACTTTCCCTTGAGCCAATAGCCCAGTTCATTCATCAATCAACGACTATCAGCCCTATCTCTAACACGCAGCATCATGTGGTCCTGTACGCAGATGATGTCTTGGTCTTCATGCAGGACCCTGCTAGGCCTGTACTTCATCTTTTAGCATTATTTGAGGAGTTTGGAGCCTTATCAGGGTTTAAAATAAATTGGGCCAAGTCAGCTTTACTCCCCATTCTAATGTCTCTTGGCGTGCACTAGAGGAGGACAGGGTTTCTGGAGATGGAGATTACAAGACATTTTTGCAAACATTTTTTTGTTTGGCCCTCTTATCACACAGATGATACATACGTCTGGCACAGAAACTATGTTCAATTCAGTGTTTAAGGCATCTCACTTCTCCAGTCTTTATAACAAGCAACTTCTCATTGAGCGTAGGCCCTTTACTTTTTCAAAGTGGGAAAGGAAAGACATCCATGTAGGTGACATTTACAACAACGATGGTCTCAGATGATTTCAGGACCTTAAAGACAGTTATGACCTACCGGGCACTTCTTTTTTCTTTTATTTACAACTTAGGGCATCCCTCAAAGCTCATGGTGTGCCGTGGAATCAACCCTTAGAACATCACCCTTTCCACAGAATCTTTAGCTCCAGAGGGACTTTACTCAGAACTGCTCCAAGCCTCTTATAAGACACTATGTCGACAAGCAATGGAGAAATTATTTCCCAAATTTAGAATCTGATTTTGATTGGAACTCTGTTTGGGCTGTCACACAGCTGTTCAATTACATGTGTTGGCGCATGTAAACACCTACTGATGCTGTGGATTTTATGTTGTTTTGTCTTTTGTTGGTGTTGAAGACACTAACCTTGCAAGCCAGCTGGATTCTCACGAGGTCAGTGCAGAACTCCTTGCTGTTTTTCACAATGGGTGGGCTTCCCTCCAAGTATTTTTGAGTGAGCTATTTAGAAAGGATGCACTAAATAGTGATGGAAACACATTTGTGACATCATGACGTAGGCTCACTATGATCAGCCTGATGAATTCTTTATTGCGCAAGAGCACTAAAGTAGCTTTGGAATTTGTGAAATGTCTGTAAAACCTTTTCACTAGACAAGAGTGTGGTGTGTGCAGATAGTTTGCTTCTGGGTATTGAAGTTGAAACGGTTGTCATTTACTTTTCATTGAGTTTGCACTGAGCAGCGGACTGGCCTGTTACCAGCAAGCACGACACATTTACCCTCATTCCTAACAACAAGGAATAAATCCAAAGAGTGCATCCCACAGAAAAAATCAGATAATCAGTTGGAGGCCAGAGGTGGTTTCCAGACAGGAGACATTACTCTTACTAATAAGCCATGTCAGAATGAGATACTACATAGATCCATCTTCTTATAACAAAAACCTTGAATGCCTAGGACGGTGCCTGATTAACGAGGCAAAAATCACCTCAGCATTATTTTCAGATTGAGTGTTTCTCTCTGTGAGTGTGAGGATGTGATTGATTTACCACGGGCTGAAATGGAGCTTATTACAGTTTTTCTCAGTTGCTTTGGTAGGCAAACATTTCTACAATCATCCTTAACATTTGCAAAACAGTAGGTGCATTTCTCAAAACAATTCATACGAACACAGTTTACATCAGGAAATATTTGGAGTATCACTGTTATATTGACAACATGGCTAATCATTTTGACTATCTTGTTTGTAGAAATGACTTGTCATTGTGATGGCACTGCACTGACATGTTGACATACTGTAAAAATGACTTGTCCTTCTGATGGCACTGCACTGACATGTTGACATACTGTAAATATTTACTTTTGGGAGATAAACTAAGGATTTTGAGCAAGTTACAGGCTTTTGGTAATTCTGTAAACGGTTTTGATAACAATGATTGAAAATGCACAAGGCTGCACTTTTTCTCTATAGCATATATATATTTCAACGTACACATTATTACTATATGTGATTGCGTATGAGATTGGACAGGATTCAGATTTATGCTTTTACTGTACTGTTTGCTGTAGTTTGTTGACAGACCATACTACAGAAAATAAAAAGACAAGACTGTTTTAGAGCACAGAGAAAAAAATACAAAATTAGAAATGTAAACATAGGAAAGACTTATATGCAGCGCTGTATGGGGTCTTGGTGCACTCTTTCTACACCTCCTGACGTTCCTGTCTGTCAGGCCACAGATTCTCATCCACATCACAAAGGATACCCTTCCTTTGTGATGCAACGCAGAAAGAATCTTTTGTAATGTCTTATCTAGCCTCTGCAGGCGTCTGCAGTGATGCTCATCAGTATGTGGCTGGCAATTGTAAACTTTCCACCTCCATGCTGAGTCAAACTTTTAAATTGGCTTAAGAAATGCGGAATACAGTGGGATTTTCCCCCTTTAAAAAACAATGTACATTAAGACATAGAGACACCATAGACACAATACAAGACACAATAGATTATATACAGAAAACAAAGGCGTTATTTTTCTTCTTCAAAGACTAAAAGCTAGAAGAAAAGCTGTTTGTCAAGGAACACTTTATGTTAAAATCAAATGAATACAAGGGAGATCCCACACCCTCTCAGTCCCCTGCATTAAGACACCCAAGACCTCCACCACAATGCCATCTCCTATAAACTGTTTGCCTTTGAGATAAAGGTCTTCAAAACGATCATTTATATACAGAAAACAAAATTCGATAACGCTTTAGAATACAGCCTGCAGCCCTCTCTCGCCGGCCCTCTTCGCCGTTGCACTCGCCTTAAAAATACGTAGTCATCCGAGCATCGTAGGCCTGAAGGTCAGAGGTATCGAGACACGCATCAGTTTGTATGCAGACGATGTAATATTATACTTACATAATTCAGAAGAATCGATCCCCCTTCTCTTAGAATTAATCACCTCCTTCGGCAAACTGTTTGGATATACAATTAACTGGACCAAGAGTGATTTTCTGCCTCTCTCTGATGTCTTCACTCCCAGTTTCCTGGTAAATCTCATCTCCAGAGTCTCCACCCTAGGAATCGTGAGTGCGAGATTCCTAGTTAATTAAACTTCAGCCAAGACAAGGCAAACATACTAAGTGTAGTACCTTGTCAGAATAACACAGATTATTTCCCTCCTGCCAATGCAGGCTTAAATTATCGCATCTATAAATTCATTCACCACAGCTGGAGCCAAACAAAGCTGAAACTATACTTCCTGCTAATACAACAGCTAAAGCTATTAACACTATAATCTATATGAAAATATTTGTTTTCTTTTTTTCTTTAGACTTTATTTAAACAGGTAAATCACATTGAGACCGGGGTCTCAATCTTTGTCTTTTTTGTCAGTGTTATTTCCCATTAAACAGCTTAATACTGCTTAAACTCCACTGACTGGTCCAAAGGCTACTGCAGGAGATGCCTGGCATATCATCATACTAATGGCCACTAATTTGACAGGCGGCTTGCTAATGGGTGCATCAGAGATCAGGCTGACCTTACCTTAACTACATGCCTGTGGTAATTAAGGGACCACTGTCATTTTATCCAAAGCACTTAAAATCATTGATCTTGCAGGCATACAGTATACGTTGCACCTTGACACACTCTATTGTCTCTATGTCTCATAGATGTAATTCAACAGGAGTCAAAAATATCTTTAGCACATCCAAAAAATAAATAAAAGTCTTGGACTGGTCTCAAAATAGTAGTTTGGAATCTACTGTAGGCTATGGCCAATCCAGCCATGCATTAGAATACAGCCCGCAACTTAACAAAATCTAAATTTACGGGGTAAGTACAGGGTAACAAAATCTGAATTCACAGGGTACTGTAAGTACAGGGTAAAAAAACTGTGCTTACAGGGTAAGTACAGGGTAAAAAAACGTAAGTACAGGGTAACAGGATCTGTACTTACACGGTACATGTAAGTACATGGTACAAAATCTGAATTTATGGAATAAGGGGGTAATAAAAGGGGACTTATAAATAACTTATACTGTACCTATTCTTGTAACTACCGGATACCAATTCTGTTGTTACAGGATACGTATGACATATGAGAAATAATCATTTAAATTCCATTTCAATTTAGGAGAACTTGTACTGTAGTTATTCCGTAACTATCGTGTACCTACAGTGTAACTACAGGGGTGGTGGGCTGTATTCCAAAGCAATGTTAATTCCCTCCTAGTTACATGTAATTACAGGGTAACTACAAGGGTGCATCATTTAAATTTAGTAGAACTTATACTGTAGTTATTCCGTAACTATCGGGTACCTAGAGGGTAACTACAGGGACGCAGGCTGTATTCTAAAGCAACATTAATTATCTCATGTAATTACAGGGTAACTACAGGGGTGCAGGTGAGGAATTTAGGAGATTTATGACATGTGGCAAAGGACCACTGGTCGGACTAAGCCTGAGTGGTATGCGCTCTATTAGGTGAGCCACCTGGGTTTGTAGTGTTTTAACAGAGTTCAAAACCAAACAGAATGCCTCCAAGCTAACTCTGTAGTTTAAAAAAAAAAATCTTGCGCACGTTGCAGATGTTATCCAAGCCTCTAGAGCTGAATAAAACAATGGCTTTCTATTAGAGTAAAATCTAGGATCAGCCATTTGTTTTAATGAGCTCCAGTGTCTTTTTGTGTTCACATGAATGCACACATTTTAGTATAAATGGCTCCATTCTCTCTCTCATTTTCACTTGGAAAGCCAGCAGACAGGATTTCTATTATTTATCCCTCATTCATCCTTCCCTCCCTCTCGTGTTCCCTCTCCCTGCCCAAGGAAATGGTAGGCAGAGGTAGAGGTAGGTAGGTTTTATTTTTTATTTTTTTTACAATATATTTATTTGAGATTGGAATTTTGCAGAATTGTATACAAGGTACAGACAAGCAGTGACATTTCTTCTCTCTTTTTTCTTGGAGTGCACAAGTCACAGACTGGAGCACAACCTTTTCTTATACAATCTCAAATTGGCAAAGGCACAAACAGAAGGAAAACTAAAACAACAACAAAACAAACAAACAGACAAAACAAAAAACTAACAAAACAGTAAGTCTACCTGATAGCACACAAATCAGACATAGGTCACATGGGGGGTGATGAGCAACAGACAAGTCCATATAAGAGGATACAGTGAGAGAAAGAGAGAAAGGAGAAGTATATCAAAATGTAAAAAGTAAAATTTTAAAGAGGATAAAAAGAGGATGCTCAGGGTGTCCATCTCAAAGCAAAATTGGCAATTGATCCTCTCACAGAGTGCCCAATTTTCTCCAAAGACAGGAAAAACATTAAATCACCAGGATTTAGAGGGAGGAGGGTTTTGACTTTTCCAATGCAACAGAATACGTCTACGGGCTATGAGTGAGGCAAAAGCGACAACATCAGATTCAGTTTTAGAGAGATTAGCTAATGTAGAGGGCACCCCAAAAATGGAAATAAACGGGCATGGGTTCAGTGTAATATTAAGGGCTTCACTTAACATTCTAAAAAAACATGACTAGAAATCAGACAGCTTTGGACAGAGGAAAAATATGAGTAGCCTAGACCAGGGGTGCCCAATACGTCGATCGCGATCGACCGGTCGATCGCGAAGGTAGTGTGGTCGATCGCGTGGCATTGGGGAAGGGAAAAAAAAAAAAAAAAATTTTTTTTTACTGTTTTTCCACTGTTTCCACTGTTTTTCCACTGTTTTTCCACTGTTTCCACTGTTTTTCCACTGTTTCCACTGTTTTTCCACTGTTTTTCCACTGTTCCACTGTTTTCCACTGTATACTCAGTGTATATATATATAAATAAATATGTTTGGTAGATCACTTTGACTTGGTCATTTTAAAAGTAGCTCCCAAGCTGAAAAAGTGTGGGCACCCCTGGCCTAGACTATGGTCAGCTGGAGAAAAGCCGCATCGGCAGGCAGTGGCGGACTGCATAATCGGGCACGTCGGGCAAATGCCCGGTGGCCTGGCCTGCCCTGGCCTGCTTCTTTTTTTTTTTGCAGGCCAGGCCAGGCCACTCACTGAACAGCAGGCCAGGCGCCGCCTATTGGTTTACTAGTGGTTTTATTACTTTATTCAGGTTTAAAGTGGGTGCATTCCATTGTAAAATTGGACTTGGCCCAAATTGGGCTTCAAACGGCCCAAATTGGGCTTCAAACGGCCCAAATCGGGCTTCAAATGGCCCAAATCTGGCTTTAAACGACCCAAATAGGGCTTCAAACGGCCCAAATCTGGCTTTAAATGACCCAAATAGGGCTTCAAACGGCCCAAATCTGGCTTCAAACGGCCCAAATTGGGCTTCAAACGGCCCAAATTGAGCTTCAAACGCCCCAAATTTTTCGCCACCGCCCCCCGGACGCCGGCACGCACGTCGGCCCGTATCGGCCTGGCCTGCTTGGTATCTAATGCCCAGCCTGAATTATGATCCCAGTCCGCCCCTGTCGGCAGGTGTCATTCTTATCAGGGAACAGCCTGCTAAGCTTAGCTTTTGTGTAGTGAACCCTGTGTAGAACTTTGATAGTAGCTATAGGTATACTTTTATTACTCCCGGGGGAAATGTTACAGCAGCAATAAACAAAGATAAACTATTAAACATAATAATATACACTAAATGCACACCTATAATTACACACCTATGTAGGCTATATAATTTACACATACATACACATACACACACACACACACACACACACACACACACACACACACACACACAATTGGGCGCAGGATGGCGGGAATCCCGCATCTATTTGCGTGAACCGCTGCATACGACTGGACAAGCCGCTTGTCACAGACAGGGCAGAGTGTCAGTGCAGCTGCAGCAGCTGAGTAGCCTACGTCGGAGGTGAGTGTCACTTCACCTGCCTTAGTGCCTTCTCCTCCCTGTCAAAAGTGAACCAGAAAAATACATTTTAAAAGGCTGTAGGCTGCTTTAGTTTAGTTTCCCTCTTTTTTACTTTTGTTTCTGTTTGACATCTACTAGACTAGCGTTTAATCCTGGTCACTTTCAGTAGTCGACTCTGGAGCCGCTTTGAAGCATTTCTGCTGATTCATATAAGGCCCTGCACACACACACACACACACACACACACACACACACACCAATATAAATATATATACTGTCCTAATACCGGTTGTATATGTTATTAATGTGACTTTCTTCAAAACCTTGATCACAAGTTTTTATTGACATTCTGTTAGACCAAAAAACCTAATGCAATGATGTAACCTATAGGCTATGATGTAGTATGACATGGGTGATGTAGTATTGTTTCACATGTATAGTATGGTGTAGTATGGTATCTGATGTAGTATGACATGTCTGCTGCCCTGACGAAGGCCGTGTGAGGCCTACACATGTTGTGGTCCCACCTGGAAAGTCGTGGAAAATCCTGGAAAACACCCCAGGTCGGGTTGGGCTGAAAAATGTATGGCGGTGGGTTATGATCTGGGGAAGGTCATGGGCAGGTCATAAATAGTCATATTTAGGTCCTAGTCCTAGTCCTAGTCCATAGTCCTGGAACCTGGAAAATCCAGGAAACCACACGGCAACCACCTCACGCCCACACCCCTGGTCAGATTGGGCTGGAAATTTGCATGGCGGTGGGTTATGATCTGGGGAAAGTCATGGGCAGGTCATCAAATCCTGGAACCTGGAAAATCCAGGAAACCGCATGGCAACCACCTCACGGCCACACCCCGTGTCGGATTGGGCTGGAAATTTGCATGGCGGTGGGTTATGATATGAGGAAGGTCATGGGCAGTTCCTCAAGTTAGGGAACACCTGGATAGTCGTGGAAAAATCTGGAAACAACCTGGAAACCACCTCACAACCACAACCCGGGTTGACTTGGGCTGAAAATTTGCATGGCAGTGGGTTATGATGGTCTGAAACCGCCTGGAAACCCCTGGAAACCACCTCACGCCCACACCCTCGTGTCGGATTGGACTGGAAATTTGCATGGCAGTGGGTTATGATGTGGGGAACATCATGTTATCCTGAATAATCCTGGAAAATCCTGTAAACAACCTGGAACACCAAGACCACGGGGAGAATTGGGTTGAAAATGTGCATGGCAGTGGTTATGATCTGGGGAACATCATGGGCAGGTTGTAAGTCCTTGAACGTCTGAAAAGTCCTGGAAATCACCATCATTTCTGGCCAAGCAAAAGGTGCAGCTGTATTGCTTTGAGTTTGTGCCTATTTAATGTGGGCAACGCCGGGTACATTGCTAGTATCAAATAAAATACAATGAAATCCAATCCAATCCACTATATTCTGCAGAACACAGAGAGACACTGACTGGCTGCTCTAACCCTACCACTATATTATTTTTTTGTATTCTACTGGCATCTCTTGAACCCGAGTGTGAGGTATCAGTCAGAAGCCAAGGCATCATCATATGAGCCAATCAGTATTCCATACAGGAGAAGCAGGAGCTGGCCATCCATGTCCACCGTCTAGAAAGCTCTCCCCCTATAGACGAAATGACAGATCACAATCAGTCATAATGAATAGGTTTCTTTGTGTCGTATGTGGTAAACAATTTCACCATGTGATTGAATACAATACTGTCTGCATACAACTGTGTTTCTTGTAGGTTGTTGTTGTGAATTCCCTATGTGCTGCTGAGAACAATGCCCCTAGAGGGCTTAGGGACAATATACCTGCTACCTAACCCCCTGATTGCCACTGATTGGAGTGAGTTACTCCAGCTGCATTTAAGTGAAAGCCTCTCACTCTGCCAGTTCTCAGAGCAAACAGACCTGCCACTCAGATGTCTCCATTCCTGCCTTCCTCATACGTTTCTGACAATGTGAGTTGTTTGTGATATGTTATGTTTAGTTATGTATGTAAACATATTATGGGATTACATTTACGCCTCATTTATGGATAACTTGATTTATTGAATTGAATATTGATTTGTGTATTTGTCTCTGATTATACTTTGGGGCAGCCTGGAGCATGGGGGGGTTGTTGTGTACTGTACAAAATGATGGCTTCTTGTCATTTGGTTTTTGACTATGCTCTCCGTGTGTGTGTGTGTGTGTGTGTGTGTGTGTGTGTGTGTGTGTGTGTGTGTGTGTTTCGTTATGGTGGACTGTTCCAATAAAGTTTTTTTTAAATTCAAAATTCTGATTATACCACGAGTTGAATGGAGAAAATAAAATGGACAACTAAACTGCATTCCCTGTCAAGAACTCTTTTATTTGAGGCCCTTAAGCTGTCAACTATTCCCACCTACACCAGTATATATACAATCCAATCTAATTCAGTATGGTTCCATCGTGTTATGTAGTTCTGTAATCTTATCTGACGTTGGTGGGTTGCTGTATTGTCTCTGTCTTCTGAAAAAATGCTGTATAAATAAACATACTTTTACTAAATGTCATTTTGTGGCTTTTGGATTCTACTTGGATACATGATGATGATGATGATGATGATGACAAAGTTATTACATTATGTAACAACAAAAATATATTTAGCATGTTATCCTCGCTTAAATAAATGCTGGAATGCTAGGTCAAGTAGCACCGACTGTTGGACCTACCTAATGAAAGTCCATCAGTATCCACCTCAACAAATAAAAAATGTGTCACAGAGGAACCCACAAAAGCAAAAATAATCAATATTAGTGTTCGATATAGCCTAGGTAAAAGCAATAATTTTACACCCTTATTCATTTTCACGTGAGTTGATATTTAGACAATGCAGCATTGTCAGTTAGCAGTGCTAATAGGTAGCATTAATAAAACACTGTCTATTTTCACCCACGTGAGAATGCCCACGCATGGGCATATATGGCTGTCAATGGAAGTGGTTACCTTGTATTTATTGAAGATGTGACAGACTGCTGACAACAGCAGCAGGATGAATTCGGAAGTGTTTCTGGCAATATTATCTGCTCATATTCAGCCAAATGCTTCAGAACTCATTGGAGTGCTTCACAGTGCAGATGGACAAAGACCTGAAGCATACTGTGAAAGCAACCAAAGAGCTTTTTAAGGCAAAGAAGTGAAAAGTTCTGCAATGGCCAAGTCAATCACCTGACCTGAATCCAAATGAGCATGCATTTCACTTGCTGAAGAAAAAATGCCCCAAGAACAAGCAGGAACTGAAGATGGTTGGAGTGGAGGCCTGACAGAGCATCAGCAGGGACTAAACCCAACGTCTGGTGATGTCTATGGGTTCCAGACTTCAGGCTTTCATTGACTGCAAAGGATTTGCAACAAAGTATTTAAACTGACAATTTGATTTATGATTATGTTAGTTTGTCCAATTATGTTTGGTCCCTTAAAATGTTATTTGGTCCCTTATTTAAGGGACTACATGACATGCATTACATTACATTTTAAAATGTAATTCCTACACCGTTCACCTAAGTTGGTTGTAAATTCCCTCAAATTAAAGCTGGAATTCTGCAGTTAAAGCATATATTGATTGTTTCGGTAACACTTTATAATAACGTTCAGTCGTAAGTCATTTATAAGCCTTTAGTTAATGATGAACTAACCATTTACAAAACATGAATATACATTTGTAGATGATTAATACATGTTATGTTAACATAATACAAATGTCTAATCTCTAAACTTGTGTTCCTCACCTGTTATAAATTATGTGTAAATAATATACAATTCATTTACAAGGCTTTCTGCATCCCCTAATCTAAAGTGTAAACCATTCATGACACATAAATGTGTTACATACAAGGGGGTAGCTCTGTTTGTCAAAATTGAAGCCAATGCGGAAGTGTCCTCTTTGCCTGCAGGGGGCGACCCATTCGTTTGTGGACTTCTGTTTTGAAGCCTCAAGTATGGCCTCTGTAAACACTTTCCTAATGTGTTTATGGTCTCAATCGCTAGTTTCAGACTATTGATTGACAGGTCACTTGTCCACTGATCACACAGCTCGCCGATCACGGACCAATAGCAGGCCGTGCTCTGTGAGAAACCCCTGGACTTGTTGTCGAGATCCAAGATGGCAATGGCCAAAATGCCATACATGAGGCTTCAAAAAACAGAAGTCCACAGACCAATGGGTCGCCCCCTGCAGGCCATTCGAAAGAAGGCAGGTTTAAGTGCACTTCCACATTGGCTTCCATTTTGACAGAGCTACCCCCTTGTATGTAACACATTTATGTGTGATGAATGGTTTACACTTTAGATTAGGTTATGCAGAAAGCCTTGTAAATTAATTGTAAATGATTTACACATCATTTATAACAGGTGAGGAACACTTCATTTACTAAAATTTTATAGATGACTTACAACGCATTTGTGATATGTTAACATAGCATTTATTAATCTATAAATGTATATTCATGTTTTGTTAGTGATTAGTTCATCATTAACTAAAGGCTTATAGATGACTTATGACTCAACGTTATTATAAAGTGTTACCATTGTTTCATTTCAAATCCATTGTGGTGGTGTACAGGGCCAAAAGGATGAAGATTGTGTCCAATGTCCAAATATGGGCTGAATTGTATTTGCAGTTTAAGTCCAAACCTTCAGAGGCTTCAAAAAACCATATCTGTTGAACACTATAGGCAGTAAACATTGCATCGGATAAATGTTATGCAATGGCCTACAGGAGAATGAAAAAAATGAAAATGGTTGAAAAAGCGTAGCTAAAGTGCCATCTAGAGTGGTGAAAATGAGAGCAAGTGCCTGGCTGCCCTTCACACGGGCAAATGTACCCTCTAGGGTCCCCCTTCATACAAAACATTATGATGATGTGCGCTTTAGAGCAAGAAAGAATGTCTTAATGAGTGCCCTTCTAGTGGAGAAAATGTGATACAGTGCCCTATTCACCTTATGTAGAAGAGAAAGTCTGACTTGAGAGACTAACAGGAAGTGTAAACACAGTCGGAAGTTCTGATTGCGTTTACACTTCCTGTGACTCATAAACTTAATCTGACTCATTATGTGAGTCAAACTAGGTTTGACCAGGAGAGTCAGACTATTTTGAGCAGGTAAAACAGCCGGCGTTTTGAACAGGAATTCGTGACACAAAGGGTCAAGTGGGCGGGCCTACAGTACATAAGGTGAATAAGGTGGCCTTAATGGAAAAGAGTGTTGTTATGAAGTGCCCTCTGTGCCACCCCTACTGTACATGACAGTGTCCCAAAGGATCTTTTTTTAGTAGAGAAAATGCTGTATAGGTACACAAGTGAGAAAACATGATGAAGTGCCCAATTAGGTGCCCCTCAAATTGAGAAGTGCCTCTTCAGTGGAGAAAATGTGATGTGGTGCCATAGGTGTAGCCTGGGTAAACCCAGCCCCCACGTGACCTGCTCTCAGACCTCTGGTTCTCAGTCACTAGGTACTGAGAACTCTGAGAGCAGGTCACGTGGGGGCTGGGTTTACCCAGGCTACCATAGGTGCCCTTACAATAGGATAAACTGGAGGTTCCCTACAGGTGCCTTTCTGATGAAATAATTAATGTCAGTGCATATGATGGAATAGTGGTAGAATGTGGCAGAGGCCACCAAATTTGGGCTTTTTTCTCCGGGGGGCATGCCCCCGGAACCCTAACCCTAACCCTAGGCTACTTCCCCAGTGGCTGGCTATGCCATATCCTTGTGGAAAGCCCTGCAGCATGATGCATCATAGCTTTTCCCATGCTGGCGGGGGCCCATGTTCTGCAATGGGTGCCCTTCTTATTTTTTAACCCCTGCCCTTAACAGCCTGAATCCACCACTGATCATGACTCATTGTAGTAGAAGATAAAATGCACAACTAGAGACTTGTGACACTGGACTACTATACAATATATATTGTGCAATTGTGGTGCAATTTGAAAGCAAATTATTGAGTCTCCACATAGAATCTCAATCTCAATGTAATCAAAAGTGGCACTCTTCTTCTGAATAGTCTCTAAAATTATCCCACAGCCGGCACATGTATACAAAAACACCTTTGATTAGGCCTACTTTGATTTTCCACTCCACCACCTCCATAACATCCACCTACAGTATCTTTAGAATGGCTCACTCACTCCACCACCTCCATAACATCCACCTACAGCATTCTTTAGAATGGCTCATTCCTGTGTGCATGGTAAAAGAGGAAAACCTCTTTAGAAAAGGAAAATGTATTGATTAAAATCACAACATATACAGTAATATTATATGTTTTATATAGCAAAATAACTATTCAGCCCCATATTCAACAATTGGAAGATTCAGCAAGCAAGTGTGAGAGAGGATGTGCACTATCTAATGGGATGCATAATAAGCATAATAATATGACATAATAGCATAATATGCGTAATAGCATAAGCATAATAGCATATTGGGCACTAGGAGCTGGAAAGGGATGAAAAGAACAGGTATACTTTTGTCCCACTGTCAATCAAACTAAGAGACGATGTATTGTAGAGCATCTGTACAATACCTAACACTCCAGTTTATTATGCAATATCTATAAGGCAGCGGTGCAATATTTAACTTTTTCTTGGGGGGAGGGGTAACATTTCTTATGTACAGGGCATTGTGCAATGTTAGATAATATACTCTTGGTGTGTGTATGTTTTTTGATGTATAGGGATATTGTACATGCACTGTGTGTGTGTGTGTGTGTGTGTGTGTGTGTGTGTGTGTGTGTGTGTGTGTGTGTGTGCGTGCGTGCGTGCGTGTGTGTGTGTGTGTGTGTGTGTGTGTGTGTGTGTGTGTGCTATGACGCCACATACTGTATGTTCACTCGAATGCCCAAGACAAATTTCTCCTAAGGGAGAGAATAAAGGCTAATCTAATCTCATCTAATTGTTTTCAAAAATGCTTTGCTTAAAGTTTATTAGAAAATATTTAGTATAGTTTTACTCTTGTGCTTTGATTTCTGTACTCATTCAGAAGCTTGTGGTCTTTCAGGTACTGATTAGATTCCACATCTATAATAATGAACAAATAGGAGAGATCTAGGGGGGGTTAAAATACAGTAAAGAGCTGGGAGAGGGAGGCTCTTAAGTGCAGCAGTATATGAGGGTGCCGTCACTCTCTCGGCCCAATTATTTAGTATTCAAGCTCAAATTATTCGCCGTGCACTTTCCATGTTGCTGTCTGCAGCAGGCCTGCGCGTTTAGCCAGGGAAGAGAGAGTCATGGAGGTGGCAGCACATTCAAGTGAACAGCCTCCCAGACGGTTTGTTAAAGACATCCGGGCCCCCCTGATGGGCTGTGCTGAAACACCCTGATGTATGGTGTCACTGCAGTCCTCTGGACAGGATGTATGAGACCAGAGGGACACAGAGAGGCAGTGGACTGCACACCTTGAATGACCTTATAATGAAAGCTGGCTTTATAGCTGCTCAATCTATCAAACTCCACCAGAAACCAGAGAGTTATTCACCTGATGACTTTGTTTTCCCAGCTGGATGAGGAAAACCCCATCAAGAATAACTGCATGTCCAGCTATAGTTTGTTTGTTTATTTATTTATTTATTTATTTATTTATTTATTTATTTATTTATTTATTTATTTATTTATTTATTTATGTTGCCCTGAATCAACAGTGTTGCTGTCTGACAGTGAATGAGGCATGAATAAGGAGATTCTCTGTCCCTCTCGCTCCATTACCCCCTCTTTGTGTGCTTCATTTTATAGCCTGTTCCCCAAGGAGTGGAGGCTCAACAAGAGAGATTACCAAGCACATCAATTTCTTGTTATGAAGTTATTATACCATTATAACTCAAGTTCAGGAACAAGGCCACGCCTCAATCAACCATTCATTCAATCATTCAATCACTCGCTCGGCCCTGATTCAATCACTCGCTCCACCTTACTTATATGCCCCAAACCATGAACCTTTCTCGCTATCATCTCAGTTCAACTCATTCTGAGTTTCATTCAGACAACACAAGAATCTTCAGCTCTTACCTGACTGCAAGGGCGTAGGACTGCAAGGGCGTAGGGGGGTCCACAGACCCCCTAGGGGGTCCCGGGGGCCTGGCCCCCCCAGAAGAAGATTTTGTACATTTGAAAGTAAAATGGATCAATCTGGCGCACTTTGAGAGCAAAATAGACCCTTCTCATGGGGGCCATTTTATGTCGAAAAGGCAGGGTAAACACAGGTGCAAGCAAAACACTAATGAGGGTTTCTAACTTCCATGATTGGAATTTGGAAACCCTCATTAGTGCTTTGCACCTGTGTTTATTCTGCCTTTTCGACACAAAATGGCCCCGTGAAAAGGATCTATGAAAAGGCTAGATCTATGAAGAACTACACATCACATTAATATCCTCTTTACTATGCTGTGGCTTTACAATGATCAAAAAGATTTTTTCTTTCAAAAAGAAGATTCTGCATACAGAATTCAGTCAAATCTTTCTCACTCTTAATTAAGAACATTCACATATCCAAAAACAAAGACTGAAATGACATAATGGACTCTCTCTCTCCTTTTATTTAATGACCAAACACAGCAGCACAGCAGGGAAATCAATGTACAACCTTATTTATACTACAGGGGCCGGTTGCACCAACTGGTCTTAACTAGCCTGGTCGTAACTCCTACGTCGGTCTTAGTTAAGACCATGGATTTACGCCTGTTGCACCAACACGGCTTACTCTGGTCTTAACTACGCTGGTCATAGCAATGCGCGTTCATGTGAATTGTCGGGGAATGCCCTCTGATTGGCCCACATGTGCCTCGCGCCGTCACCCACTACTGTATGTGCGTCACTACACCCTCCCTCCTCCCACCCCCCTCCTCCTGTGGAAGCCCCGGGGGAAAATGGCGGCGGCGATTAGTGTCAGGGAGTCTGAATGAAATTGAATGTAATGTTCCCAATTCTATGTATTAAATTCTAAAAGAATTAACGCCAACATTTGGGAAGGCTAAGCCACACAAGTAGTTAGTTATAATCTAACGTCGTGCTTTCAAAGACGGCGAACTGGCGATGTTACGACGATGACGGTCAAAAAGGTCTCCGCGGAGATCTCTGTTACAGGCAGGCTCTACGCCTCCTCCTGACGAGGCGTAGGAGTTACGCCTGGTCTTAGTGAAAATAAGGCTTAAGTCGTCTTGGTGCAACCGGCGTAGCTGTAGGTCGTAAAGTTACGACCAACTTAGCTTAAGACCAGTGTAAGACCAGTTGGTGCAACCGGCCCCTGTACTGTAGCTTATATATTCGCCTATGCGATCGCCTATCCCAACAGCAGAACAGCGTAACAGTCCGGCACAGCTGCTAAATCTGAGGTACCCAAATTCTTTCGTATGAAGGGCCAAAAATGTATCTGGATTGTGGGCTGTGGGCCAAAAATAAATTTTACGTGAAATTACATTAGATTAAAATTTATTTTAAATGTATAGACAATTTACGTTCTAAATCTAAAATAAATTCTCAAAATATTAAAAACTTTATTCGAAATTGTATTAAAAACATGTATTAAAGTTAGATTTAGACTTGATAAAAAAAAGCTTAAACATTTTCAAAGGGAAAGACACCTTTCTGACAGAAAGTACATGCAACTGTTGGGAAAGTTGAACTCTGGATGAACTTTTGCTCAACCGGCTGCAGCAGTGGAGGCAAGGCTGATGGAGGAGAGGAGAATCCTAGTATAGTAGGATGCTATTCAACAAAGTTTTTCTATATGCATGCTATCACATTTCACATAAATACACATGTGAGCACATAAAGCACATTATAACATGAGCACTGACATTTTCCCTTGCACTGAAGTCACAATGTTATAACCATATGTCACATAAAGAGCAGAATGTGAGTTTCCCTTGCACTGAAGTCACAATGTTATAACCATATGTCACATAAAGAGCAGAATGTGAGTTTGCCTGAGGGGGTCCTTATCTGGTTAATTTGCTGGGATGTTGATTGACTCTTAATTTGGTGTGCCAAGAGACGTCCTACCTTCTCACCATGCTCATAAAGAAATCCACGTGATCGTAAGAGCAACCTTTCGGTCTCTTGTGTTGAAAGTAAGTTGTAATTCATCTGAAGATTTTGCCTTTGTTTATCTAATTCAGGGGATGGAGACACTGACAACTTACTGTCCAATTCTGTTAAACTCTCCCTGAGCTGTTCCTGTTTTTGTAACCCTATAAGTGCACACAAGGAGAAACTCCCAAAACAAACCTTAGTAGGAAAACTTGGAAGAAACCTTGGCAGGTTGATTTTTTACTGGGCAGACAGAGCACAGACCCTGTGCAGAACAACCGAATGGGGGCATAAATCTTTAATTCATCCCCTGAATAAAAAATAAATAAAACTTTAATGCTTTACTGCAAATCCTAGAAAGGTAATTCTCAGCATCGATTTATCTTGCCTGCAAAGAATCGTATGGATGAGGCTCATTCAGACAGAGTGCTTGTCACAACGTATTGCTTTTAGCAACACACTAGCACAAGTCTTCGAAAATGACAACTATAACAAAAAGTTTGGCTATCTAAGAAGGGCCCAAATGAAAACAAGCTGAAGTTTAGGAAATAGCAATATTAATTGTATAGAAATGAAAGTGCCATCGTTTAGCTGAATGATCACTCTGCCCTTCTGATCCTCTCTATTTCCCTGTTGCTCTCTTGTGCAGGTACAAAAGCAGTGCATAGTTGCCTGTGTGGCTGGCTAGAATCATGACCAGCCATTTTGCTCTGGGTGAAATTAAATGATAGAAATGATTCACTGTAATTCACTGTGAGTCACTGTTCAAATTATGTCTATGTGTATACTGTATATGCAGGAATACAGTACATGCCCCACGATGAATCAATAAATGGTTATGATTAACTATTTCAGAGTCATTCAGAGAGCATTATAGTTTTCTACTACCATTTCATATTGAGGGGAAGGGTTAATACTGTAACCCTATTTATACAAATGTAGCCTCTGTCGAATGTGATGTCTTGGCATAGTCTTCATCTAAATGCTAATGCCTATGCCTATTTTTCACAATGCTTAAGATCATTCACAATTGCCATGGTTAGAACATTACAGCAATACAGCCCACAAATAACCATGTAACTACAGGGTAACAAGATCTGTACTTATAGGGTAATTACGGGGTACCACACCATACTTACAGGGTAACTACGGGGGTCGTGGGCTGTATTCTGATGCTGGCCATATTCTTCGTCCGAAATTGTTGCACGTTTTAAAATAAATATGACCTTATCTTGTGTCACTCATATGACACTGATTCAGAAACTTTTGTCCGTCATTAAAGTTTTCGGAACAGGTTTGATTTTATTCGTTTTTCACAACAGTCAATATAGCCTTTTGCAAGCTGTTTGACAGTTCAGCATGGCCATGGAGCCGTGGTGCCACAGTTCAGCATGGTTATGGTATCGGGTTATGGAGCCGTGGTGCCTCAATTCAGCATGGCCATGGAGCCATGGTGCCACAGTTCAGCATGGCCATGGAGCCATGGTGCCACAGTTCAGCATGGCCATGGAGCCATGGTGCCACAGTTCAGCATGGCCATGGAGCCATGGTGCCACAGTTCAGCATGGCCATGGAGCCATGGTGCCACAGTTCAGCATGGCCATGGAGCCATGGTGCCACAGTTCAGCATGGCCATGGAGCCGTGGTGCCACAGTTCAGCATGGCCATGGAGCCATGGTGCCACAGTTCAGCATGGCCATGGAGCCATGGTGCCACAGTTCAGCATGGCCATGGAGCTGTGGTGCCACAGTTCAGCATGGCCATGGAGCCATGGTGCCACAGTTCAGCATGGCCATGGAGCTGTGGTGGCACAGTTCAGCATGGCCATGGAGCCATGGTGCCACAGTTCAGCATGGCCATGGAGCCATGGTGCCACAGTTCAGCATGGCCATGGAGCCATGGTGCCACAGTTCAGCATGGCCATGGAGCCATGGTGCCACAGTTCAGCATGGCCATGGAGCCATGGTGCCACAGTTCAGCATGGCCATGGAGCCATGGTGCCACAGTTCAGCATGGCCATGGAGCTGTGGTGCCACAGTTCAGCATGGCCATGGAGCCATGGTGCCACAGTTCAGCATGGCCATGGAGCTGTGGTGCCACAGTTCAGCATGGCCATGGAGCCATGGTGCCACAGTTCAGCATGGCCATGGAGCTGTGGTGCCACAGTTCAGCATGGCCATGGAGCTGTGGTGCCACAGTTCAGCATGGCCATGGAGCCATGGTGCCACAGTTCAGCATGGCCATGGAGCTGTGGTGCCACAGTTCAGCATGGCCATGGAGCTGTGGTGCCACAGTTCAGCATGGCCATGGAGCTGTGGTGCCACAGTTCAGCATGGCCATGGAGCCATGGTGCCACAGTTCAGCATGGCCATGGAGCCATGGTGCCACAGTTCAGCATGGCCATGGAGCTGTGGTGCCACAGTTCAGCATGGCCATGGAGCTGTGGTGCCACAGTTCAGCATGGCCATGGAGCCGTGGTGCCACAGTTAAAAATGAAGAGGGAGTGATGGTGAAAACTTCTGTGGCTCAGAGAAAAATGCTGGAGGGAGGTTTACGGTGCATAACTCCACTTTATCTTACAAAGCAGAAAGAGTGAGAATCACTGACACTGTGCCTGAACTCATTAAGAAATCTTTACTCACAACCCAAATGTGCATAATGGCAGGTCCTATAGGCTTAGGAGTGTAGTGGGGAATTACACTAACCAGTGTGTGTGTGTGTGTGTGTGTGTGTGTGTGTGTGTGTGTGTGTGTGTGTGTGTGTGTGTGTGTGTGTGTGTGTGTGTGTGTGTGTGTGTGTGTGTGTGTGTGTGTGTGTGTGCGCGCGTGCGCACGTGTGTGTGTGTGTGTGTGTGTGTGTGTGTGTGTGTGTGTGCGCGTGCGCGAGTGTGCATGTGCGAACATTTTGGGCATTGATTTCACTCTGTTTGATACTGAGTGAGCAGTTGTGTGATTTATTGAAGGTTATAGCTTTGTGTAAAATACCACACAATGCTTTATTAATGCTATATTGGATTTGGAAATTAATTACAGGCTATATACACATATATTTTTACATTTTGCTCATGCACTGTTTGTATGTGCCTATAGGCCCACACTGACTATGAGGTTACTTCTGCAAGATGGCATTTCATTCATGGCATGGGTTGATAGGGGTATAGGCTACAGCTAGTTTCAAACTAACTGGAAAGTAAATGCATGGTCCATTAAAAAGGCTATTCCGCTGAAAAGATTACTATGAGTACAAGATGCAGGATTTATTATGAGAGAGAGAGAGAGAGAAAAAGACTTCACTATATTGAATTCATTTTATAGCTCTGTCGCTCATACAAAGTGGAGGGGAATGGATATTCCTCCTCTGCTGCTTCCCAATCACCATATACCATATTTTCACTGTCATATTTGCAGCATCAGCTGCAGTCAGAGGCTAGCGTCGCTCACAGATAAGAGCTGCACCATGAAATAAGGGAGCAGGGGGAAATGTATTCACTTTGATTGATTTTCCTCTTCTATGTGTGTGTTGTTTGGGATGATAGCTACATCCACTCTGAATGTATTTGACCCTTTTAATGGGTTATACTAGGCTACTCTGTCAGCAAAGCTCACACCCCCTCATCTGTACATGTAACAGCTTGCATAATATCAGTGGAAAAGTCTTGTTATGAAGCGTTATAGTAGCCTACAGTTGAATGCAAAAAAGGGGCCATATGGTTTATAATTAAGTTCGAAGCCTTGGCGTGCGCCTCTATTGATGAATTATGGACGTGTTTCGACTCGGATCCACCGAGGAAAGTATAGGCTAACTGTTCTCTGGTCTTGCTCTGGATAATGGATAATGCCAGTTGAAACTCCGTCGTGTTTAAATTGATCGCTGCTGCCCTCTGGTGGCAGAGCTGCGCTGGGCCTTGTGCGCACTTGAAGATGCTGAAATTGGTTTACAGATGTTTTTTTCTAGAATTATCCAGATGTTTTCTATAATTATCCAGAGCCTCCACATATCAAGTGCGTCTTTCCATCTACCCATGCCTCTCCATTTAGAAGGAATAACCTATTCGGGGCTGCCATTTCCAAAATATAAATTCCTTCCTTCCTTCCTTCCTTCCTTCCTTCAGGGGTCCTCGAGGGGATTCATCCAGTGCGTCAGCAGAATGATGATGAATGATAGGCTACTAATTTAACTAATTTAACTAATTTAACTGATGATGTGACATCCCAGTTATAAGGTGTAGCCTACTAGGTTTCACTCTCAACACTCATCTCCCCAACAGAACAGTGTTACATCAAAAATCTTCCCATCTGAGGACATATAATGGCCCCGTGTTTAGCGGTCCGTGAAATGAAACCGTTAGTGTCCCCGTCCTACAGAAGCCATTACCAATAAGTAGCCTACACATTATGTTCTAGCCATTATAGGCGCAGAATTGTCACACTTGGAGAAGAAAACGCATGCGCGGATAGGAAACCAACTGGTCTGTGTCAAGTCGAAGCAGACGGATGTGATCGAGCCAAAAAGCACCTGCATTCTGGCATTCATGGTGACACAGTGAGTAGCCTACACATTTGTATTTGATTTTTGAATAGAGGCCGCTGAGCTATAGCCTAATGTTGATAAATATAGCTATCATGGTATGCATCTTTGGCAAATGAGGCATAACAGCATCAAATTACACTAGATCAAGCAACCACCAGAAATATTTCTAGAACAGCCTAGAATGCATCTCTTGAGCAATTGAAGCATAATTTGCAAGTAGGCTATATGGCGGAATGGCAGAATCTATTTGGCTAGCAAATTGGATAGCCCACTATGAAATAGGCTACATAAAAAAACATCGGATTCGATTACATTATAAATAATCAGCTTTCTGGCCAAGTAATTTCATTATGATATCCATATGTACTGGATACGTATTTGCTTGGTTAACAGACAATCACAAATTGTGTGTATAGGCTATCCTCCTGAGGATGCGATTGATGGATGCATTGCTTGCTGCGGTCCACGAGTGAACGCCTTGTCGTTTAGAGGGAGGAGAGCTGTTCGTCACATTTTGGTTTCGTTATTATTTGCATCATGATCAAACTGGTGTAGCTTCTTGCCTGGGGTATTTTCAATGATAGATATCGTATCCCATCGCACGACGCCTTTAGAAGAAAAATATTCGATCATCCAGATCACAGAGGTTGACCCCCCACGCATCCTTATAATGAAGTCGCCGTGCATTCCGCAAGACACGTGAAGAGAGGAGATACTGGTGCGATGTTTCGATTGGGCAAATATCCCACTATAAATGCAATGCACAAGTCACAAGGTTGATCTATTAATTTCGTTAATCAACTTCCATTCACCCCCCCCCCCCCCCCCCCCCATGAAGACTGCACATGCCCTCCTGCTGTGAGGATTGGAACCACTGAATCATAATTCTTGTCATTTGAATCAATATTGCTTTTATATCATTTCTATAAGCTAAACTCCTATGACTTAATTGCAGTGATGCTCTGTACCCCCTCCCAACTGTGGGACAGTTACAATTGTTCATTTTGTGATAAAAGCATATAGGCTAATTTGGTACACCGCTAAAGAAGACATTCAAAAAAGAAGTGGAGATCAGGGCATCATGGATTTTGAAACTTTTTTTTTTCTTGTTTTCTTTTTTTTTTGCAGCTACAGACTGATGGCAGCCATGGAAATGGTAACTATACTGTGTAGACTAGTCTGATATGGATGATCTTGGTGTCAAATCATACATTTCTTATGATGAAGAATTAATCAGAAATTTCTGAAATTTAGAATTGCTCAGAAGCTTCCTTCTATCTCATAATTCAATACTCAAAATACGTCATTGCCATAACTGCCCAAACCTACTGTAACTTCTTGACTTGTGAGATAGAAGGAAGCTTCTTAGCAATAATTTAAAGTTCCAAATTTGAATTCCTCATCATAAAAGATGTGACACCAAGATCATCCAAATCACATTATAGTCTATTGCAATACCATTTCCATAGGCAGTCTGTGGCCGCGAGAAATGGGCAAGTCTCCGGTGGATGAACTTGTATTGCCCGCTTAATTTACTCTAACCCTAACCCTGTGTGTGTGTGTGTGTGTGTGTGTGTGTGTGTGTGTGTGTGTGTGTGTGTGTGTGTGTGTGTGTGTGTGTGTGTGTGTGTGTGTGTGTGTGTGTGTGTGTGTGTGTGTGTGTGTGTGTGTGTGTGTGTGTGTGTCAGTGAGTGAGTGAGTGAGTGAGTGTGTGTATGTGTGTGTGGTGTGTATGCTGGGTCTTTGGGATTTTTTTCTTCTTTTTTGTCTTTTTAGTTTGTGTTGTGCGAAATTTAATAAAAATATTAAAAAAAAAGGGGCAAATCTTTTGTTTCAAAATTTAGGATGCCCTGATATCCAATCTTTTTGGGATGCCTTTTGCTAAGTGTACCAAATTATATGCTTTTATCACAAAATGCACAATTGTTATGGATTTTTTTTTTTACTTAACTGCCCCAAAACTCTCTCTGATGGTTGTCTGCCTTGTTTTGCCAGTCCATGGGTTCAGAGCGGGTGGAGATGCGTAAGAGACAGATGCAGGTTCACCAGGAAGCTGCTGTCAGTGTCCTCCAAGCACGTCACACAATGGGCAACACCCCCACCAATGCCTCCAATGCCTGCTGCTTCTGCTGGTGCTGCTGCTGTAGCTGCTCCTGGTAAGAGTCCACACACACACACACACACACACACGTACACACACACACGCACACACACAAACATGCACACGCACACACAGGGGCGGAAATGGGTTCTACACACTAGGAGACTGGGCCCTGATCCACTTTCCTCTCATCCCCACCATTATTCAATATGACCAAACTATTCTACAACTCAAACACACCTCTACACATTCATTGACTGATCAAGTATTGATAGATTCTCAAATTGAAATTAGGTTTCTGGCACTATACTTTAAAAGAGCGGGTGTCGGGTGTCATAACCAAACTTTTACCAGTAGTTTTCTGTTCAAAATCGGTCTAAATAGGACAACTTCATTTTAGTCTGCACATGAAAAAGCTAGCCAATCTGTATTTTATCTGGTTGCAGTTTTGTAGATTTCCACTCCACTCTGTTCAAAACCAGAGCAGTGTGGAATAAAATAATGGAATGTTTATTTATGGAACACAATAGCCATTTTAGTCCAGACACTTTAGTGGACCTGCTTCGTCTTAGGGCCTTGGGTGGTCAGTACCCCTATTCCCCATGACTACCGTCCCAGA
The DNA here is from genome assembly GCF_964638095.1 of Poromitra crassiceps. Taxonomy (NCBI): domain Eukaryota; kingdom Metazoa; phylum Chordata; class Actinopteri; order Beryciformes; family Melamphaidae; genus Poromitra; species Poromitra crassiceps. Next base: position 88,317,115 of record NC_139624.1, read on the forward strand.
AAAACAGATACACGGTCCTACAACCGACAGTGTCTCATTGGATCAAGTCCCCCGCGATGTTGATCTGTTTTGGACTGAGCAACCATTTACCTGTGCTTCCTCCTCCTCTGGCATAGCTGGTCTCTACGGACCAGAACCTGTTGTGTGCAGAACATGTTAATTCACTCCACTGGGGATGATAATAAGTTCTGTCTCCACATCTATCTCAATTCTGCCTAATTGGTGAATGGCTACAACAGCCACATTCCCAGATGGGACAGCTCACAGCGGTCTCTCACCTGGACCAATTAGCCTACAGCCAGCTGCTACATCAGGCGTAGAACATTTCAATTACAGACAGGCGATCCTCATTGGACAACCTGGATGAATGACTCCCTGTAGATCATGTGTGTTCTGTTATTTGAAACAAACAACAGCTTGCAACCATTGTTGTCTGCTCACCATAATGTGTAATATCAGTGTTTGAATGATTTTGGTATAGCTTCACAGTCAATTTGAATGTGAGTGCTATAAAGGAATGTATGATGTCTATTATTTGGAGGATGAATTCAAGATGTAGATACTGTAGTTTGGCACTATATATTCCAGATTTCACATTCAAGCCAGCTATAGATACTATTCTAACCAGCTATAGAGATGATTTCTGTCAGGAAGTTTTACTCTTTAAAATAGGGCTGGCACTAGTTTTAATGGCCTAATAAACACAAAAACTGGTATGGATTTTGCTTCGAAAGGGTGCTGAAAATGCTTTTGTTTTCTCACAGTTTGACTGTTAGGAGTGAAGATGAGACAATTCAGAGAACAACTTATGAAAGGAGGACAGAGGGAAGCACTAATTGCGATGACAGGTAATGGCGGGTGCAAGAAACAATCCATCGAGACCATGATTTCATAAGTTGCGGTACTATTGAGACAAATTAATAACACTACCAATACATCCACTAAAGTGTGCAGTTCTCTCTTAAAGCCCCAAGCCTACCCTGGAAGAGGCGCACTCCTGGTCCACATCGTTTGAGAGGCTGATGAGGAGCGCGGCCGGGAGAGGCTGCTTCAGGCAGTTCCTGCGGACCGAGTTCAGCGAGGAGAACATGATGTTCTGGCTGGTCTGCGAAGAGCTCAAAAAGGAGACCAACAAGACTGTGGTGGAGGAGAGAGTTCGTCAAATATATGAGGACTTCATCTCCATCCTTTCCCCAAAGGAGGTGAGCCGCCAATGGGCAAAGTCATCAGTTAGGCTACTATATAACTCAGTGGTGTAGTGCAGGTATACAGAGGATACCTATTGTTTTTCAGTCGGCATTGAGTATACCCACTTCTAAACCCTATAGCCTAGTAGTGGTTCGCAACCAACAACTCATGTCCTACTTGAAAATCTCAAAAATGTCCGTGGCCCACATCCAAGCGTAAACAGTACAGAGTCCAAATAATGAGTTCTCAGAGCACTTTTTATTGTAACGATAAAAGGAGCTGTCCATCAGCACCACACAGAAATAAGTTAAGTTATCCTTTATTTAGCCCCATGGGGAAATTCATCCTCTGCATTTGACCCATCCTCTACTAGGAACCTTCCTAGAACTAGGAGCAGTGGGCAGCCACTCCAGTTCTTTTGCCAGTACCTTGGTCAGGGGCACTGACAGGAGTATTAACCCTAACATACAGTACATGTCTTTCTTGGATGGTGGGAGGAAACCGGAGCACCCGGAGAAAACCCACACAGACACGGGGAGAACATGCAAACGCCACACAGAAAGGACCTGGGACGGACCGGGGTTCGAACCCGGGACCTTCTTGCTGTGAGGCAACAGTGTTAACCACTGAGCCACCGTGCCGTTTAAGTCTGATTTGCCGTGCACTCAGACTTAAAGTGAGGGGCTGTCTACAACAGGCTAATTAACAAATACTTGATTACAAATTAAATTGTGGTATCATTCAACAATGGAGATAATAATAATAATAAAAAAAAATCATGAAGTATCAATGTTTTGCAAATTATTTGGCAGCCCACTTGCAATACCTTTGCGGCCCACCAGGTTGGAATGCCTGGCCTAGTGTAACTATTGCTACCTAGCAGGGCAAGGAGAGTAAACAAATATGTATTCACCTTATGTAGAAGAGACAGTCTGGCTTGAGAGACTAACAGGAAGTGTAAACACAATCAGAAGTTCTGATTGTGTTTACACTTCCTGTGAATCATAAACCTAGTTTTGAACAGAAGTTGTGACACAATGGGTCAAGTTTGCGGTGCTACATGAGGGGAATAGCTATCTATTGTTGTTTAATGAACTGGAACTAAATATTAGCTAATAGCTAAATAATTGGCAGTGGTGCAGCCTATCATATTATTTTTGATTTAAACGGAATATAGTCATTTAAAAAGTCTCCTCCATGACAGCCACCAGTCCTGTAACTTCTGAATACATCCACTGAACTGAGACAGACCAGTAGAGTTCAGGTGAGTCAACGTGTAACAAAGCTAAACTAAGTGTATTCCTGGTTTTGCTAAAGATGTTGTTAATGCCACTAAAGTGGTGCCCATCTCCTAACTGGCATCCTTGTGATAAAAAGCTATGTCAGAGCCATGTGGTTGGTTATCTGAAATGAGTCTGACCAACACCCCTCCAGGTTACTCCCTGATGTCAAGCAGTATAAGTTAAGTAACAATCTGCTACTGACCCATTTTTTGGTGAACTAAATATGTAAGAGTAGTCTTGTAGTAGTCACTGTTTATAACACAGGGTGTTTCTCCTTTGCTGGATGGTCCGTTAAGAAAATGGGGGGCATGAAATAAGAGTATACCCACTTCTCCAGGCAGCACTACACCCACTGACACTCAGGTGGTTGCATCTTACTCTGCAGGTCAGTTTGGACTCGCGTGTTCGAGAAGTGATCAACCGCAACATGCTGGAGCCCACCTCGCACACGTTCGATGACGCGCAGCAGCAGATCTACACGCTGATGCAGAGAGACTCCTACCCGCGTTACATGAATTCAGCAGCATATACAGACCTGGTGAAGAACTTGGAAGAGCCTCCCCCAGAGCCATAAACTCTACTGCCGCAACCTATAGCTTTTTAAATGGCGCATGCGTCCCACCCCAAGGAATTTGGTGTTCCTCTTGGAGTCATTCAGAGTATATGACAGCAAAATGAACAGGACTTCAAAACAGTCTATCAGGCTGTAATTGCTGTTTATTTACCCATTATTAGCTTACCAAAATCCTTAGAGCAAACAAGAACAAACGCTGGCTCCAGCATGAGTTACTTGAGTTCAAAAACATATCTCTATTTTTATATATTCCCTAGCGCTTGACATTGCACTTTTCTACCTTGTTTTATGAGGGAAAGCATGTATCTGTGAACACTGCATTTGTGTTTAGGTATATTGTGAGCCTTAATGCATATCCAGTTCTTGTAGAAACTAGTAGGTTTTATTTCATGATAACTTAAGAAGAAGGAAAGTGCCTTGGAATAAGATCTCTTACACTAGCACCTTTGGTCTGACCTGAATGGTGCAACAACTTCATAATGTTGGTGCTTTCAGCTCTTCTCAAAGATAAGGTACTTTTTTTTTTTTTTTTTACAACGGATGAGCTGATACCTGAAAAGAGATCTTGCCTGTGTGTTTAAAAACTGTGATATTAGTAATTATATTGAATTTATATCAAAAACAGGGGAAAATAAACTACATGACCATGACCACTGATATATTTGTGTATTTCAAATGAATTTGTGTGAAATTAAATAAAGCACAGTCATATGTTGTACTTTGTTGTGTTTCATGAATATTCACAGAATATTCTATTATTTCTTATGGTATCACACATAATTAGAAAAAGTTGAATATGTGGATTGCATATCAAGCAGTTGTTTCTTTTACATTATACAGTTAATGTACTGTAACCTCTGCCCCTGTGCTTCGGTCATAAATGTTTATGTTAAGATGAATATAACTGCTGAAATATCATATAGAAATAGACTGTCTATATTAATAAAAAAAACATAATTAGCAACAAGCCATTTATTGTGAGATAGTAAGTATTAAACAATATTGTATAGCCCTAGTTATTCCAATAGATATGTTTCCTGCAGGAAATGGCTTTTCTCAATAGCAAATAGCTTTACAATCAACAGTGGCAACTACTGTTACTCTACTGTAACGGCTTGTGTGGCTTAGCCCAGTCGCCAGATTCAAATGTCTGTATTGTACATTTGAAGAATCCACGGAAATGTAAAATATGAACATTTCTGAATGAAAACGCATTGCATTTCATGTTTCTAGATACATGAATAATTCACATTATGCACGTCATAGAGCTGGAGGTCGCCACAGTGGTCTTTTGAGTGTAATGACTGAGTCTGAGGTTTAAGTAGGTCAAAGTCGCACTAGGCAAAAGGCATGGGAGTGGCGGACCAGTGTTTAAGCCTGAACCCAACCGCATTGTTTTACTTGCGTAACCCCAACTAAAAGTTGCTTTTGTTGCCTAGAGACCCAACCATTGTTTCACTCGCCAAACCCAACCAAGTTGCTTTAGTTGCCTAAACCCAACTAAAAGTTGCTTTTGTTGCTTAGACCCAACCGTTGTTTTACTAGCCAAACCCAACCAAGTTGTTTTGCTTGCCTAAACTTAACTGACAATTCGAGCCGAGCCGTGACTGCCTCTGAGGCAAGGGCAAATAACCAGGAAGAGCCGGTGTCGGTGCTGGACCTGACGTGATATGCTACGTATTTTCATTCACAAATGTTCATATTTTACATTTCCACGGATTCTAGAAACGTACAATGCTGACATTTTATTCTGGCGATTGGGTTGGTGTGGCTCCAGTCCAGGATACTGCAGCATTTCATTGGTGCCTCTTCTGGGCTCATTTCTAGTCATTTGTAGCCCCGGTCCTGTCTGGCTCTGAGGTGGTTTATTCAGTCAAGTTCAGTCAGCGGATCCTTGGGTCTGCGGAGCGTGACTGGAGTCAGGCTCACAGGACGCTGATGGTGCTGTGTGGGGGTGTGTGCAGCCATCAACAAGCTCATTCTCTGATGGGAGGAAGCTGCTTTTCTATGAAGCGCTTAACATCCACCATTTCCTGCAGGAGGCAAGCAGAGATGCTCAAGCAGAAGTATCTGGTATGAAACAACAGAGCAATGAAGATGCAATCAGGGCTGTAGTGGGGGGTAAACACACGTAAACACCGTTTATGTACTTTTTAAATACAACATAGCATTTACTCACCTTTTCATGATGGTTTATGCACTTGGTATTGCACAATTTGTAATCGCGGACATCCTCGGGCGATATTATTGTCTTTCAGAGGCTGTAGCGGGCTCAGTTTTTTTTCTGATTTCCCCCCATTTTCTCCCCAATTGTACCTGGCCAATTCCCCCTGCTGCCCCGGTCGCTGCCCACCCACTCTGCCCATCTGGGGAGAGCCATAGACACACACATGCTTCCTCTGATACATGTGCAGTTGCCAGCTGCTTCTTTTCACCTGACAGCGGGGAGCTTCACCAGCAGGACGTAACACGTGGGAGGATCACGCTATTCCCACCAGTTCCCTTCTGCCCCGAACAGGCGCCCCGACCGACCAGGGGAGGTGCTAGTACAGCGACCAGGAGGACACATATCCTCATTCCAGCTTCCCACCCGCAGACACAGCCAATCGTCCCTGTAAGGACGCCCGACCAAGCCGGAGGTAACACAGGGGCACGAACCTGCGACCCTCATGTTGGTAGGCAGGGAATCTACCGCTACACTACCCGGATGCCCAGCGGGCACAGTTTTAAAGCTAGAGTGAAGCTACAGGTATCATATGAAACTAGGCGACCTAAGGCATCCATTGCTAATAACCATGTCATGCTAGCTTGTCTGGAAGGGGGCTAAATAATGCTCCAAATTCAGGCAAATTTTTGTCGAGGGAAAAACTGGCATTAGCCTTTTTCACTTCCCACCCAATTCAGCCATTTTGTGTCTAAAAGGCAGGAAGTAACACCGGTGCTAGCAAAGCAGTAACGAGGGCCCCGGCACTGGATCACCAAATGGATTGGAAGTTGGAAACCCTCATTAATGTTCTGCTTGTACCTGTGTTACTTCCTGCCTTTTAGACACAAAATGGGTGAATTGGGTGTCTAAAAGGGGTCCTTTGACCTCCCACCTCAAGATATGTATGAATATAGGTACCCAACCTGGAAACGTGGTTCCTCTCTGTTAGAGGCAATGATGATGATGATGTTGATGATGATAATAATAAAATTATATATTTATAGGTATATGATTTGGTTTCAATTGTTCTAGTCTCATACTGTATCTAGTCTCGTGGGCGACCTTTTTTATAATGGTGTGTGTGACTGTGAGAGAGCTGCCGCAGACATTTATAGTTTACCCACTTTTTGTTTTTGTTTTGTTTATTTACCACTCCAGCCCTGATGGAATGCTATGATGTTGTATCACACAGTCAAGTCTCCACACTGACCTCTGGGCAGGCGCTGTGAGCTAGTCCCCGGTACGTCTTGAAGGTGATGTTGGCTGGATTGATGAGGCTCGTCACCTTCTCTGCTGTCTGACTGCCAAATATGAAGGGGACCAGGGGATCGGCATCACCGTGGCATTGCAGGACATGCATGTCCTTGTTAACACTGTTGGAAGAAGCCTGAGTACAGTATAGAAAAGATTAGGATTACTATTATTAGCAGATTACAATAGATTATAACTTGGCCAAGGGATTTGCCTAAACCAGGGGTTCCCAAACTTAAGAATGCCGCAGCCCACTTTGAAATCTGAAAATCTTCCGGGGCCCACCCAACCCTTTAATCACAACTCTGATCAACACACGAGATTAAGATGATGTATTTCCCTGTTTTATATGTATATATATTTATTTCATTAACAGAGCATGTGAACTTGGGCATAAGGGAAATTAATAATCCATCCACATACAGAAACATTTCGGCAAAATACCCAAAAGCAGATTGCCAACATTTTCTCCCCCCTTACTCATCAGAAGTATTTGCATGCATAACACATTGGTTGAGACAAAATGTGATGAGCAACAACAGAAGAAATCAATCCACAAGCTATTAATGCTAGGCTGTGAAAAATGCTATACCTTATCTGTAATGGGGAGACTCGTGGGTACCCAATGAACCAATTTTTATTCAGATAAATTGAGCTGAGAGGTCAAAGGGCCCCTTTGAGATAGTTTTCCGTTGCACAAATTGAACCTACGTTTGGAGCGTTATTTAGCCTCCTTTCCGACAAGCTAACATATTATGCCTGGTACCAATGGATGCCTTTATAGGTCTTCTAGTTTCTTCTGATAACAGGATCTCCACTGTAGCTTTAAAAATGACTGCTACAGCCATTTGATTGCCTGCAAAAATCGGGAGTGTTGGCAGACCACTCGCGGCCCACCTGCAGTACCTCCATGGCCCAGTAGTGCACCGCAGCCCACATTTTGGGAATCACTGGCCTAAGCCTTCATTAATTTAAAGGAATCGTTCAGACCAAAATTAAAGTTCTGTCAGTAGCCGCCTATGTTTAAATCACCAAACACACAGTGAACACAGATAACAGAACACCTGTTCTGTTATCTGAGCCATCTCCCAAAGTACTGAAGTTAACACAATCTTTTTACCGCTTAAAACTAGAATGACCGCACCACGGATATATGCCTCCGCCAGCAAGTGAACAGTCGACATCCATGTCATTTCAGCCAAATGTGAAGAAATTCCATCAAGGCGTTCCTGAGATATCGTATTAACGAGCTTGGAAATGGTGTTCGTGAGGTCACAGTGACCTTGAACTTTGACCACCAAAATGTAATCAGTTCATCCTTGAGTCCAGGTGGATGTTTGAGGCAAATTTGATGAAATTCCGTAAAGGTGTTCCTCAGATATCGCATTAACGAACATCGTACGCACGGACAGATGGACAACCCGAAACCATGTCTCTGGCCTGGCTATCGCTGGCGGAGGCATAAGAAGCATAGAATATCCTTCAAATTCATCCAAAAAGCTTGTGCAGCATAATCCAAGTGTTTTGAAGCCAAATGATTGCACAGTGGGTCCAAAGGTCCAATATTTACCTAATTATCTCCTATACTTCCTTCAGTGATCATCTTTTGGACGATTAGGCTACAAAACACTTGGATTATGCTTCAAAAGTTTTCAAAGAAGGCTGAGATGGAACTACAGGTCGAGGTCCTAACTAGCTGTGTGTTTGGAGATCCTACAAACTTCATAAAGTCTTGACTGACATGGGGCTGACATGGGGGTGGTGAATAGATTTTTATTTTTGGGTTGAACTAGTCCTTTAAGCCTACATTCTAATTATAACTATTTAATAAAACACCCAATTTTTCAAGATTTAAGAAAACTTTAAATCCTAACAGCTCAGGCCCAGAATGGGCTGCTTCGCTCCCTCCTACCTGAGGGAAGGACTTTCGGAGTGGAAGCCAGCAGCTCAGAGCGACCACTCCAGCCAGCTTCTGCTGAGCCGTCAGAGCGGTGTAGAGGGACAATGCTCCGCCCTGGAAAAGCAAGCCAATGCTTACCAAAATGTATTCCTTGTGTCACATAGATCCTATACCTATTGTTATGAGAGACAACAAGCCAGAAAGAATATGAATCAAAACAGCAGAGTAGAGAAGATCTCACATCCCTGCCACTTGGTGATTGAAATATCTCACCGAAAACAGTGTTATAACACCTCATCTACACCAAAATACCGTACAGAAAACAGTGTTATAACACCTCATCTACATGAAACACCGTACCTGTGAAAATCCACCCAGCATAATTCTGTGGGAAGGTATTCCGTTCTTCACCTCTTGGTCTATCAAGGCTTTAACTGTGGAGAAGTCAAATCTGACTCACAACTATGCAAGATATTTATACAACTGGTTAAAAATAAATAAATAAATAAAATAAATGACATGAAAACAGAATGCCACAGTATATTTCACTCCCATCTTACAGACGTACGGTTCTCTGAAGCTCTTTTAATGCCAGATTCGTCTTCGTTTGCATCTGGGCTCAACCCGTAGATATCGAACCTATGAATCAGAAAACACATGTGAGGCCAAAAGTAGCCTACATACTCTCCATATGTACATGATAACCCAACCTCTACTGAAAGATTATACGCACAAACTAACTAAACTTAGATGCTTACCAAGAAGGCATGGACATTCTCATGTTCAAGGAAACAGGCATGGTTGGACTGTAGTTGTGGAAGGGAGAGAATATCATCACAATTTGGCAGCAAAAAAAATAATAAACTCGCAATGATTGTAAAAACTATAGTCTTTAATTAGCAGGAGCTTGTGAATACTTACGCATGTGGACAGATGTATTTCACATGTGGTATTCTGATGCCTGCAAAAGCCTCAGCCCAGCCATGCCTAACAATGAACAAAGTTAATCCAATTTAATACAGATAAATTGCATGTTTCTTTGAATAGCAGTTAGCAATTCTGTACACTAGAGGGGGAAAGGCTTCACATACCCAGTGTCACCCAGGCCATGGAGGAATATAACCTGCAAGAACAAAAACACATCATTGGTGAGGCAGAACGACAGAGTAAAGTAGCCTATGTCCAAATTGGGGAAGGTAAATAGGCTACTGTTTGTGTAGGCCTGACTTTACGGGGGCATCAACATGTGAAATCCACTTAACTCACCGCTGCAGTGGCTTTGCGGGCAGCAGGCACAATGGCAGGTAAAGGCGCTGACATGTTATTGCCGCACATACAGCGCTCAGGTAGCTGACATGTACCGAGAATAACGTTATAACGTCAATCTGGGTCGCCCTTGGTCCGACTCTGACTGTCAGACAGCTGCCATGCAGACGAGATCCAACACAGGTAGGACGCGAAATCGCCGCCTCGTAGTAGCTGGTTAACGCTGATATCGATGGTTTTTTTTAAGTTGATTTTGGTGGCGAATAATAACCCCTTTTTTTTTACCGACACAGATCACACACTACTAGTAGCGCGCAACCGTACTCTCTACGGTACCGACACACTTTATAGTCCCGCCCTCTCCGCTACGTGATTGGCGGATACGTTACTTACCTCACAAATACAAAGCAGGCATTGGTTCTTTGGCGTGTCAACAACGTTGATTTAACAAGTGAAGTGACAATCAAATCTCCTACACTGACAGCAAAGCATACTTTGACTGTAACGTTAGATTAACTACGACTATGTGTAACACGAGGTTATATATTATTTGGTAACTGCCGTTAAAACTATCTTTACTTGTGAACATGGTGAACATCGATTACCCCTGACCTTTGCATTCGTGAGCGTCAGACTGCCTTTGAATATGCGCAGAGCATGGGCGCAGAACAAACAGCTTGAATGGGAGTTCTGCGTACAAATTGCTTTTATTCTCTCTCTCTTTCTCTCTCTCTCTCGCTCTCTCTTATACCACCACACTTTAATTCCGTTGTTATGTTTATTATAATGGATTTGGGATTCATATTTCATCAACCCTCCTTTTATTTTGAAAATATCGCTTCCGCTTACCCCCGTCACGTGACTCATGTGTCCTTGATTTGGCTGTGACATGTGAGCAGCAGAAACATGTCTTTTACCAAAAAACCTGGTGGAAAAGCCTTAGATGTTTTGCAGAATCTGCCTCGCATAACTTTAGCGAACCTGCGACCTGAACCAGGGTCGAAAAAGGAGGTAAGGGTTTATTTTGCATCTCTATTACATAGTGGCAAGCAGCATATGTGTCTGCTCATAGCTAGCCAATAGTTAGCCAATGTTACACATAGGAAGCGTATGCGAGCACTCCCGATTAAATCGTGATAAGATTCTATGTTTTCCTGTTTATAGGAGAGACGACGAGGCAGAGGTCAACATGGCGGGAAGAAAAGTGGCCGGGGACATAAAGGAGAGCGACAGAGAGGCACCCGTCCTCGTCTGGGCTTTGAGGGTGGTCAGACTCCCTTCTATCTTGCCATACCAAAATATGGTTACAATGAAGGACACAGGTAAAGGCGGGTCCCCCTGGTCTCTTGTTTTTCTGTCATCAGTAGCACAAGTGCATTTCTATGACTGAAGAGTGTAGCTACAGCATGAACCACGTCTTTAGACAAGAAGTATTTTTGTATTTATTTTTCCATAATTCATGGCATGGCGCTGTGTCAACAAGCTAATGAAAGGATTGTAAGCCCATACCAGTGGTGATTTCAGGGCCTAGCTTCTCTCCTCTCTACCAAAAGTGTGTTAATCAGTCAATCAAATCAGCTGCTATAGTTAAGTTGGAATGAAAACCTGTAGATCGAATCTTGGCACTCCATTCACTGGACACCACTGCCTTAACAGATGCTGTTTTTAAAATCTGTAAAAATGTAGACACAGCCCTATCAAGTGGTCAGAAACTTATATTTTCAGCCATCTGCTCATAACTGAATGAGCAACCAGACATGGATCACTGTCCAGTATAGCCTCTTCTAAACATGAAGTCTGGATCATGTCCGGCTTGCCAGAGCAGGATATTTTCCGGTTTTTACCTTTCTAGACATGAGGAGTCTGTGTTTAGAAACAGCTGGAAAGTGTCCGTATTCTCTCTGCCAGTGGGCGGGGGGAGGGAGTGCGGTAGCATGTATATCGATAACAAGAAATGTGATATGGAAACAGCTTTAGCGAATCTGTAACCAAACTCCATTCAAAAACATGCCGTTTTAACGGAGGTTCCATTCCGACCATTCAGGCAATAACGAGAGGTGGCAATGTGCCAAAATGAGCGCTTGCCTTGTTACATAAAGCCGCCTAGTCAAAATAGTGGTTGCACCGTCGTCAATCACTGTGGGTGATTTATTTTACAAGTGGCATTCAAGTCATATCTGACTAGTTTTCAATTTATTTCTCCCCACAAAAGTTAGGCTAGGCCTATGTCTCGATATAGGCTGTCAGTCAGTCAGCTCCTCTCATCCAAATAGGCTCCTCTCCGCAGCTGTGTTAGCTTGGATGCTCACAGTCACACAACACTGGATGCTCACAGTCACACAACACTGGCTGCCTCAAATGGCTGCCTCACACAATAATTGGCTGCATCCAACTCGAGAAAACTTTTCAGACCCTCCTGGAGACAATCTTTCTCAGAAGAGACTAACGTTAGCGACAAATCTGGATACTTTTTCTGACATGGGAATGATGGGATTAACATTACCAGCAAGCAGCAGTAAAAGCAGGCAATGACGATAGCTGGGTAAGTCCCGCTAGCATCGATGCTAAGTTAGCAAAGTACAGTGAGAGCGCAGCTGAAGCTAATTAATATGGACGTTAACATCCATATTAATATATAGCCATGTGCTTGCGCGATGACATAGTGTATTGGTGATGTCAAGGGGTGGCGATTGACGATCTGACTGAGGTCAAGATCGCGCAACTCTAGTAGGCTTAACATCTCCCTTGTTGCATTTTTAAACTGGCAGATGGGGGACAAAGAAACGATTCAACTTTTAGTTGTTTACTCACCTAATTTGGCTCTCTTCCAAATAATCAGGGTTCCAAAAGCACGCACAAATCGCTTGAGGAACAGTTTCTTCCCGCAGGCCACGAGACTCCTTAACATACACAAATAGTGTAGTAGCCGTACTGTACCGTACTGTAGCTGCTACCATTACGTATGTCTAATGTTTAATTGTATGTTTAATAAGGAATATGCTATTTGCACCTGTATGTCAAATACGCCAAATTTAAAACGCCGAGTTTAATTGTATGTTTAATAAGGAATATGCTATTTGCACCTGTATGTCAAATACGCCAAATTTAAAATGTTTAAGCACGTCTAAAGTATGCACATGACATGTGCACCTATGTGCAGTGAATATGCCACTGTCTCTGACTTATCTTATCACTATACTGCCTTATTGCTTGTTGTGTCTCTTGTTGTTTTTGCACTCATATGCCCTGTTATATTTGCACTATGTTGTAAACGGAGTCCACAGCACAATAATTTCACACGTGATACTTGTACCATGGAGTGACAATAAAAATCTTGAATCTTGAATCTTGAATAATCCAGCCACGTAACTAACGCTACGTCCATTCATGAAAATAATGATGGGACATTAATGGTTTGTAAAGTGCCACCACCCGCCCACTCACACATAACAGCTACATGATCTGGATCATGAGCTGCCAGTGTTAAACAACAGCTGCTTATCCTATAATGCGGATCATATACTGGGGGTTGAGATGGTTATGATCCGCACTCGCGGGAGTGCGCATAAACCGGCTAATTGATTTTTAACATGCAGGCCAACCGGCTAGGAGCTGGTTATAATCTGGATTCCACTGCATGTTAAGAAGTGGCTTATGAAATATAGCATCAATCTCAGACTTGGAGTTATTAAGGATGTAACGATATGAAATTTCACAGTACGATACGGTATCTACCAAAATATCACAGTATACGCTATTTGACAATATAAATGTACTATGGCCCATCACAAAACAGACAAGTACAGTATTTTGCTTTGAATAAAAATCACACCCAGGTGCTGAAGTAAGCGGTGCAGACAGACAGACACCACTTAAAACAAATTTTAACTAAAAGAAGAAGACAATTGCTCGAGTGACATCACTGATGACATCACAACTGCCTGATGAAATCAGTCAGTTGCGTGACATCATTTCCAGTTGAGTGACATCACTTCACACACACAGACACACACACTCTTCCTTGTTGTCTCGATCCAGACCCAAATCTTGGGTAACATCACAGTTGTGCATTCAACACGCACACACACAACTGCCCGAGTGACATCACTTCTTAGGCCTCATTCAGACTGGCAGGCCAAATCCAATTTGCAACCTTTTTTGACCTATCCAGATTGTATCCAGATTGGTTTTATGAGTCTGAACTCTGAACAGCAACAAATCTGATTTGTGTCACTTGTCCCAAACCACATATGGAGGAGGTAGTTTTGTGTCTTCACTCAGTGCGGACTCGCTGATCACCCACTGTCCGAGTGACATCACTTCCCTAACCCCTTCCAGGTGAACTTTTCGGTGCGGTACATCTCAGGTGAATTCTCATGCTCATACTGACAAAGTCACTCATAGAAGCAGTTGTACTGCTTAAAAATATAGCTTTATTGAATTGAAACTAATATGAGAACATTTACACAAGGGTCCCGCATTATGAACTTATTTGTAGTGGCGTCTGGCACTGCATATTGCACAACATCATATGGGCACGATATTACAGGGAAAGCTTGATAACTGTGGTTGCTTGATATCACAGTATACCATAAAAAGGTATATATCGTTACATCTCTAGGAGTTATTTACTGTATTTATTAATGCCATTGACCTATAGTATTGATTTGATCCAAAAAAAAAAATGTTGCCTATTGCTAAGCAGCACATAACATTCTGGCACAGTTGATGTGATCGAATCATGAATGTATTTTTCTGCTCTTCCTCAGCCGCCGTCCTCAGTACCAACCCCTGTCTCTGAAACGCCTTCAGTACCTGATTGATCTTGGACGCGTGGACACAACTCAGCCCATCGACTTGACGCAGCTCGTCAACGGCAGGGGGGTGACCATCCAGCCGCTGAAGAGGGACTTTGGAGTTCAGCTTGTTGATGAGGTAATTGCTGATCGAAGCTTGTGTGTCTTCATATCAGAGTTGGAAAGTTTATTTTCTCTCATCTGCAAGTGAGAAAGAACACTTTACCTACACCTGCACTTGGTGTTAATGAGAACCACAACATAAGGGCTACAAGTTGATGTGTAAAATTTGATTCATAAATGTGCCTAAAAAGTTAAGCATTGTTGGTTAATGTAAAATATATTGCATTGTTCCGGTGTCAGAAAACTTAATTGGGCTATCTAAATGCAATCGGATACTGGCCTGAGCTGAATCTTCTTTTATGTGAGTAATTACAATACAGTCGTATTTCTATCTCTAAAATATTTGGTGTACATATGGGAACTCAAATTTAGGAACTTAATCCCAAATGTCTTATTTTCATCTTTTGTATTCAAAACAGAGGAGAATATGAACAAAACCATTTACACAAAATTAAATTGAACACAATTGACCTACTGTAACCTATAGCCTGAACTCCAACCTTCCTCCTGATCTGCATGGACTTTAAACTGAGTGTGCTGCTCCCTTGAGGATAATCAAATACATTGCAGGACATTGCTGCAGAGGTGATAGACCCTTCCAACCCCCCTTCCAACTTTCATGATTGTCGTTTTAATTTTTAATTTTTGGTGAGTCAGGGAGAAATGTTGTCCGACTTCAAAACTTGGGCTGAAGAGGCGCTGGTAATTCAAATTTCCAATCTGTCAATATGACGGACGGCTTTCAGGTTTTTCCGTCATTGTTTAAAAAAAATCTGTAAAAGATGGAAAATATTTGGGTAACGTGACCTCGGATTCAAAATGAGACCAAATTGTTTCCAGGTAGCAAAATGTTTTAGTACAGAATCCAAGGGGACTGGTAGTTTCCTCTTGCTACATGTTTGATGTTGGAGGAAGAGGAACTGATTTCCATATTTGGTGAGCTGGGAGAACAACGTCCTGGACCTGAACTCATTCACCCTCAAAGAAATACTATTACCGGTAAATATAGCGGAAATATATGAAGTTTAAGTCTTAGAAGAAAGTACAGTTTATGCTATTTTTATCAGTATATTTGCTGTATGGGACCAGTACAACAGCCTGGCTGCCTCATTATTGCTGTAAAGATAAAAAGTAAATAGTCTTTAATTTACTGCAAGGGAAGGTTGTGATGCTGGAAACAAGGCAAAGAGTCATTTGCTGTCAGTGTGGACATTGGAGCTATAGTTTTAATTGTGCATAAATAAAGGTTGGGGAGTCATATCTGATTACATCTTGCACCTGAGACCCATTTTAACACAGTAAAGCGGCTGGCCCGAAGTGTACGTTTGAATTGTTGGATTTCAAACCAAGCCTGGAAGATTATCCATCTTATAGCATCTTGTGCCAGTAGGTGGCACCACATAACAGTGTTGTTAACATTCTGACTTCTTTATCCACCCTGCTCTGGCAGAAGTTCACCTTTCACCTGTTTGTTCTGTGCCAGGGTGCTGACATCTTTGCTGCAAAAATCCACATTGAGGTTCAGAGAGCATCTGAAGGAGCCGTTGCTGCTATTGAGAGAAATGGAGGGATCATCACTACAAGTTTCTACGACCCCATAAGC
Organism: Poromitra crassiceps; assembly: GCF_964638095.1. NCBI lineage: Eukaryota > Metazoa > Chordata > Actinopteri > Beryciformes > Melamphaidae > Poromitra > Poromitra crassiceps. The sequence goes on from NC_139624.1 coordinate 88,333,305, forward strand.
CTTGGTAACTAATGGCTGACTGAATGCCTGTCTCACGCAGTCCATAGTTTCCCACCATTACACCAACATATTGTGTTATGTGACGTGGGCCTATTTACTTTTGTAATTTAACATATCACTTTGTTGCAGCGATTCTAATCAAGCCTGTGCCGTTCTTCCTGCGTGGGCAGCCTATTCCGAAGCGAATGTTACCAAGCGAAGATATGGTCCGATATTACACAGATGCTGAAAATCGGGGTTACCTGGCAGACCCAGAGAAAATCCGGCAAGCCCGGCTAGACCTGGCACAGAAGTACGGATATATTTTGCCAGACATTTCAAAGGATGAACTGTATCACATGCTGTCCATGAGGAAGGATGCCAGACAGATCTTCTTTGGCCTCTCTCCGGGCTGGATTGTTAATATGCCAGAAAAGAAGATTCTGAAACCCACTGATGAGAAACTGCTGAAATATTATAATTCTTAGATGTTGATAAGAAAATAAATTCATGTTTATGTACATGATCTCAAGGCAAATGTCAGGAAAATGCTGAGATTTGCATACTGACTCCTTTCAAATGTTAAAAAGACTTGCAAATGTACATCTCTGCTGTAGTGTTTTTATTCTTTCATATGTTTAACTTTTGGATTAATATAGTTCTGTTATGTCAAAGAATGGGCAATGAAGTACGGCCAAAGACTTTCCCACATTTCCCCCCAGCTTTGATGACTTTTTGGTTTGATAACACTTCCTTCGTAAGGTCTTTGCATGCACATTCATAACATGCTTATGACCTGTTTTCCTTTGTAAGGGCTTTGCATGCACATTCATAACATGGTTATGACCTGTTTTGTGACACATTCACAAATGTTTAATTGATTCTGAGTAGCCGACCTCCGATCGGCATTTTGAAGCATAAATGCAACATGATGGCAGGATGGTGAACTGTAACAGGTGAGGGGGAAATGAGGAAAATAAGATAAGTCAAAGAATGAAAACAGGAAACAGATGCATGCTGATGTGTGTTACATGTGAAATGGGCCTCGGACTAGAAGGGGAGTTTGAAATTAGTCATAGGCAGCTGTATCCTGGCCTGGACGTTCAAACGATCCCCCTCCCCCTCTTGGAATACAATCAGACGTAAACACTTACAAATTTGCCCCGTTATGCTTCAGAGACATGACCACTGACCAGTCCGTTATGCTTCAGAGACATGACCACTGACCATTATGCTTCAGAGACATAACCACTGACTGTTATGCTTCAGAGACATGACCACTGACCAGTCCGTTATGCTTCAGAGACATGACCACTGACCAGTCCGTTATGCTTCAGAGACATAACAACTGACTGTTATGCTTCAGAGACATGACCACTGACCAGTCCGTTATGCTTCAGAGACATGACCACTGACCAGTCTGTTATGCTTCAGAGACATGACCACTGACTGTTATGCTTCAGAGACATGACCACTGACCAGTCTGTTATGCTTCAGAGACATGACCACTGACCGTTATGCTTCAGAGACATAACAACTGACTGTTATGCTTCAGAGACATGACCACTGACCAGTCCGTTATGCTTCAGAGACATGACCACTGACCAGTCCGTTATGCTTCAGAGACATGACCACTGACCAGTCCGTTATGCTTCAGAGACATGACCACTGACCAGTCCGTTATGCTTCAGAGACATGACCACTGACCAGTCTGTTATGCTTCAGAGACATGGCCACTGACCAGTCCGTTATGCTTCAGAGACATGACCACTGACCAGTCTGTTATGCTTCAGAGACATGACCACTGACCAGTCTGTTATGCTTCAGAGACATGGCCACTGACCAGTGCTTCAGAGACATGACCACTGACCAGTGCTTCAGAGACATGACCACTGACCAGTCCGTTATGCTTCAGAGACATGACCACTGACCAGTCTGTTATGCTTCAGAGACATAACCACTGACCGTTATGCTTCAGAGACATGACCACTGACCAGTGCTTCAGAGACGTCACCACTGACCAGGGTGGACTTGAAAATACCATGAAGATGTTGGATGCTCTTGGATAACAAATTACACATGGTTCACACAATCTCTGTTGTCAGGTCTGCCTCGCAACTTCCCAGAATTCTCTCTCACGCCAAGTTCAAATATTTTTGCCAATTAGTCCACAACCCCTAGTTCAGTTGCCAACGTGGGGTCCAGGGACCACCAGGGGTCCTTGAGGGGGATCAAGAAATTAAATTAAATTAGAGATTATAGAAGAATGACTGTTTTGATATTTTCTCTGTCGTCTCTACCTACAACACAGACAGTCATGGAATTCTGGGCAAGATCATATCTAACAATAAAAATATTCTCACATTTAGTTCAGAGAGAGACAAATCTTATCAAATGGGGGTCCGGGGGCCCTAATGTGCTCTAAATTAGGCCTAGGGGTCCTTGATATGAATAAGGTTGAGAATGACTGTCCTAGTTTTTAAGTGAAAGCTATTACAATCAGCCCAGGCCCAGCAGTTTCCAAACTACCAGAAAAAAAAAACACTTTCCTTGTTTTTCACAGGACTTTCACAGGTTCCCTCATATTCAAACTCTCCATTACGCTCATGTTTATTTTTTGAAGTCAAAATGGCACGCTCACTATAAATAACTTGGTATTTTACGCAGATATTGTCTTAAGGGACGCTGCCATAGAATTTCTACGGGTATAAAAACACTTTATCAAAGGAAGCATATGTTTGTGTGTGTGCGCATTGTGTTTCTGCACAAAGTCCCACTGCCATGTTGGTTCCTGCTAGGTAGCTCTCAATTATGCAGTGATTGGGCTAAAAAAGAAAAAAGTTTAAAAATTATCTTTCTGCAACAAACTCAAAGCACTCAGTTCAATAGTAAATATGGATAATTGTCAAATTTTTGCATCTGTAAATAGAGGTTGTGGTGAAAAACACAGTTTTGTAAATATGCATAATTTTAATGACAACATGATGCAAAGTTAGGTTACACTCGGGGTCTGTGACTTGTTGGTTGGTAGAAGGTGTGGTTCTCATGAAAATGTTCCTGAATCTCAAGTACCCAATAATAAATGATGCAAGTAGAGGATACATATACAGCCGGCCCTGCCAGGAAAAGCAGCCCAAATCCTTACAGCATAACGCTTTAAATAAATCACACCACAGGAAAGAAACAGCACAATCATTGTTTATGGCAGAACTACAGTGCTTATCTTCAAAGCAGCAGATCCTTTTGAATTTGTATCAGGTCTCAGAGTAGCACAAGAGCTAAGAGTTTGTATCAGGTCTCAGAGTAGCATAAGAGTTTGGAGAGGGGAACATCTCAAAGCTCAAGACTGCTACAGTATATCAACCCAGTGAACTTGCAACAGCGCAAGAGAAAGTTAAGTGTGCATAAGTACTGGCAGTAATAGATAAATGGCATAAAGTATTTTCCCAATCATGTCTTTCACGTTAGTGTTTATCAGACAAGCATTTCATCACGGTTTGTGCTCCAAATAATCTAATGTCTGAGTCTAACCAGTTCACACGTATCTAATGACTGTAAACATTCAATCGTTATTGGAGTTGATGTTGTGGTTATCTACTGTCTTTGAGTGAGCCGTTTAAGACAGACACAGATATCATGGTGTCTCACAGGTCTCAGTCTAATTCCAGTTTATAATTAGGGTTAATTACAAGTAAGTGCAGGTCTCTCCCTACCTCTGTCTGGGGTCAGGGTCAGACAGACAGACACACTGTATAGGGACCATTGACCATAGGGACAGAGGGCCAATCGGGGAAGTGGGGGGGGGGTCATGGTTGGGACGTTGCCTTCAGGGCTGCCACAGCCAGTGGTTATCAAACTTTTTCATGTCAAGGACCCCTTAAATGCAAATTAGACCATGCACCCACATTTGATAAGATTTTGTCCCAGGGTGCCCCATTTGACAAAAACAAATATTTTAGATATTTTAATACAGAAAATGTATGAAACCCATGACCAAAATAGTCATACATTCTGTCATTGTGTTACTCATGGATGGAATTATAGTGAAAGTAAATTATTCACCTTTTTGCTGGGGACCCCCTGGAACGCCCTCAAGGACCCCTGGGGGTCCCTGGACCTCACTTTGAGAACCATTGGCCACAGCAACGCTGCGACAACTTGGGAACACTGCATGAATGACCGGCTGTGACAATAAGCCACCAGCAGCCAAAACTGTCTGGACAATAATAAAAGACTTGTGAGACTTATTCAGTTCTGCAGATAAGACTGTCTTATCAGTAGCTGGTGCAGAATACAATTCCTAATTTACAAAGAATGGAGCTGTTTTTCATGAGAGCTTTGCCTCGTTAGCGTGTCTCGGGCTGAGCAGCTCTGCGTGACACAAAAATTGAATTACAACAATGGAGTGTATAGCCTAATTACAATCAACAATGCAGTGTATAGCCTAATTACAATTAGGAGACTGAAATACGATGGATGTGTGTTCTCATTATAACCTCTGAGCAGTATATCACCAGTATTGATTGATGATCATTTATTGACTATAATGATCCAAAGTGGATTTTAGAATGAAATTATACAAGTGAGGAAAAACAGAAAAACATGGCCTTAACGCCAGAGTGCACTGGCTTTTTTGTCGATATATAGACATACATCGACAAAAAATATTAATATTAATATTAGGCCATCATTTTTGCTTATTTGACAGAATATTGCAGTTGTGATTTAATTGTGATTTGCTGTGTTAAGAGTATGATGAAAGGTTTTCACCAATATTGTACTTTATTCCTGAACCGAACCAAAGATTACCTGCAGCACTAAAACACCTTCTCAGAAATCTTTGTGGACACTCCTCTCTCTTAAGCAATTAATTGCAGCCTCTATGATTTGGTCTGTGTAGTGCCCCTCCTCTCTCTGGCCCTGCTACACCTGGCCTGCCTGTGCTGGGAGTTTGTAGTTTGAAGTCTGGCTGAGCCTGGCCTCTTATCTATGCTGGAGGTGGGGGCATCATTGTGTTCTGCTAATGAGGCTACATTAAGCCTGTCTACACCAGGGGGCATGTAATCCTCTCAGCTGGGCTCGCATCAGCCCGGGCAGGGCTCTGTTTACAGGGGAGCGTGGAGGCTAGGCGTAGGCTAGCACCAGGCTAGCACCAGGCTAGCACCAGGGCCGCAGTCTACTGTCCAATGTGCTCAAACGTGATTAGAAGTGGCTGAATGCTGGGTTGCATAGAATGGTGTCTTGACAGAGTATATCTTGATGCTAGCCTGCTGTGAACCATACAATACAATACAATGCAATACAGCCCTCGCTGTGAAAACATAGTCACCTGAGACAACAGTATTATATCCCCTTCACACCCCAAACAATGTGGCTCTTTATGGATGAGCCACTGTAAGGAAAGTCAATGGGACGGCCAATGAAGTGACTGAAGCCAGATTGGAATACAGTGGTTCATTATCAGAGGTCGCGACTCAGGCAGCTCGCTTTATACCCCCAAGGTCCTTATTTCCTCTGTCTCTTTTACTGTTTGGCTAAATGTCTGTCTGAAGAAAGTCTTCTTGAGGCCAGGTCAGCAAATCCAACAGCGGAAGGCCAAGTCACACTGTAGTCTAGTCTACAGCACAACATGAACACGGCCAGGTGTGAGGGAAACTGCCCAATTTGTGCCATTTGCATTGACGTATAACGCTCTAGTCCACACATGAGCTCAGCGTTACAGTATGGTTTTGGACCAAGCAACCAGCCAGTTTCTGAAACCTGCAGGTGATCCATGACAGCAACGAACCCTCCGGCCCAGCAAGCCCTCCATATATGCAGCAGCCCATGCTGAATAGGGATAGCCTATCCAAATGTATTTTGACAGAAAAACAGACATCCTCCTATATCCCAATCCTCAAGATCCAGGACCTTTGTAAATCCAGTAAAATGGTCCCATGGAGAGGATTTGTCCCTTATAAGTCCTGCAGGTCCTGGGTGCAGAACTCACCTGTGCAGCCTGCTGGCCATCCTTCCTGCAAAGTGAAGAAGGAGTGGAGTGTCCCATATATGAGTTCTGTCCAATACAATGGAACATTGTGATCAGAAAAGCCACTGAGAACAATCCCTATTCAGAGAGCATAGTGCCCATTCAACTGCAGCACTCTCCTTGTTTGGCCATGAGACAATGCAATGATACCTACTGTCATCTATTCAGATTATTATTTGGGGTTCAGAATAAAGGGCACACCTAGGCTATATTTTTCTACTTTATTGCAAGAGTGCAATAATTTACATACATTTACATTTGAATAATATACTTGGAACATTCTTACAATATTTATATAATCTATTTGTGTAAAAAAAAAATAACAATAATAGTGTATATTTTTAAATCACTAGCAATAAACGTTATGAGAAGGTAAATTAAAGTGAAAAAGATAGGCTATTCTCAAGATAATCCAGCCGTGGAAGGGATTGCCCCCAAACGCAGCTAATATGCCAACTCAATTCACAGAAAAGGTCAGTCGAAACTAACGTTATTGTATTCACGCTGAGTCGTTCAAGCTAATTGATTAAATCCATTATTAGCGCTCTTCACAACGCGTGCACGTTTCACACCGCGGATGTGGATTCAACCTCTTAATTCTGACAACCTGTGAAATAGCACCCCCCCCACGCACACACACACACACACACACGCGCACACACGCACGTGTACACACACACACACGCACGTGTACACACACACACACACACACACACACACACACACACACACACACACACACACACACACACACACACACACACACACACACACACACACACACACACACACACACACACACACCCCGAACAGGTATTAAGGTTTTCCTTTGGATGTTAATTCTATTTCAAATAAAGCCCGAAGGCCTATAGGCTATTTGTCAGAATTTGATTTAGGCTATAGCCTATAAAACTTTGAAATATTATAGACCTATTATCTTTTATCTCTCGCCATCATATAACCTGTCATCAGTTTCGGTCTTGAGTGCCTGGAACTTTTAGGGGGTCATATAAGCTTATTGGCATAACTTGCTACTTTTTATGCAAGACTTGCGGGGGGGCGGGGGGGTCCCCAACACGAGAAATCACTAATATGGGGGGTTATTATCCCCCAGCGAGAAATCACTAATATTCCTAAATTCCAGGTGTGCATAATTAGTTTACCTTAATCATGCATTAACCTTTTTCATGGTGTAGCCTATTTCCTGGCATCAATTAGCCTATAACATTCCTTACCATTAATGATCCATCTACTGTATAGGCCTATATGATTAGGATATAGCTCTTTCTCGTGTGTCACTGCAAAATGGATCAGGCTGCCTTGGTTTACTTGTGTATTAACACACCCTACACAATATGTAGGCCTATATACAACCTAAAGAGCGTGCATAAGCGACTCGTCTGCAGTGACAAAGACGTGCAGGTGTATTAGGCCAGTCCGTGTATTGCAGATTCAACGTTGCTGCTGTCAGCATAATCACATCTATTGTTTGCATAATGTTACCCATCAGTGCCAAAGAAGGGGCACATAGGCTATTCATTGAAACCTGGGGGAAGCAAGCGCCTGCAATGGCATCCTATTATATTAAAGTGTGCTCACAGCCGCAGAGTTAAATCTTACAGCTGTCATTTAACTAGAAATCACCAATAATATTGGGGCTCATCGTGTGTTGTTAATGTAGGTCAAGTCAGACATTCAGGCGTAGCCAGACTAGCCTGCCATAGATTCTAACTGATGGACGTAGCCTATATAAATCTAAATTAAATAGGTCTAGTTATTGTCTTGTTTTTGATAGGCTATATAGCCTAGCATAGGCCTACTGTATGTTGCATTTAAGGTGAGCTGATCACGTCCCCTTGTCGAAAGTTGAGATACCGGCCTATCTGTTGTTTGGCAAATATTTGTGTGCGGTAATTGTGTCATAAACAGGCCTTGATCATGTTTGTTTCAGTCGTGTAAAATGCACTTCGACAGAGACAGTGGATGGACGATAAGAGCTGAGAGCCACCGCGCAGTGTAATTAGTAACCAGCCTGAGAACTTTGATGTCAACCTATCAATACTCTGCCTTTCAGGACCTATTGATTAAATTCCATTTATCTCAAATAGGTAAATCAAATTACAACTAGCCTACAAGTAGACTAATATGGTCTTAATAAGTGCATCGAGATGGAAATAATGTTATTCTCCAATTAAACTATTGTCATGAACGGTCAAACAAATGCTGCACAAATATATAGCAGAAAGGTTCATAAACGTATCAAAGTTCAAACAAATTGATGCAGTGAATGCAAATAAAAATGCTGTGGGTAAACTATGACCTCCAGTCGGTGATATGGCAAACAAAATCGATTACATTGAAATTCATTGTGTGTGTGTGTGTATATATATATATAGGCATATATATATATATATATATATATATATAGGTATATATATATATATATATATATATATATATATATATATATATATATATATATATATATATATATATATATATATATATATATGTGTGTGTGTGTGTGTGTGTGTGTGTGTGTGTGTGTGTGTGTGTGTGTGTGTGTGTGTGTGTGTGTGTGTGTGTGTGTGTGCTATATATACCCTCAATTAACTTACTTCAGTTTACTACTCTGCATAACATTTCACATTTAATAGGCTAGAAGTAGCTGCATGCGAGGATTTATAAACCCACGATTTTTCCACAAATTGAAGTTTGGTGAGACGGTTGATTGATTGGGGCATCAGGACTGCGCCTGCCTATCACTGACCCGAGAAAACACCTGGAATTCACACCTTAAATCCACTCCTCCTGGCCTCCTATTGGTGGACTGGGCGCATATAACCGTCAGTCAGCATCACAGGGAGAATGACAGCGACCTAACCGATCAGCATCATCATGCGTTTCAGCAGCGTCCCTGCCGCTCTCCAGCCCTGCAGCGCAAACAGCGCAATGTTTGAAAACGAAGACGCGGGCGCTGCCGACGGGGAGCCGATGGCCGAGGTGCGCTCCCCGGGTTCGGGGCCTTCCAGCCCGCTGTCGGTGACCTCCGACTCCAGCTGCTCCAGCCCCGAAGCCAAGTCCACATGTGCGGGGCAGAGAGTCAGACGGCCGCTGAACGCCTTCATCATCTGGACCAAGGAGGAGCGCAGACAGCTGGCGCAGCTCAACCCCGACCTGGAGAACACGGACCTCAGCAAGATTCTTGGTAGGTATTTTTTTTAACTTGCATTAAAACCCTTGAAGTGATATTGATTAGCCCAGTTGGGGTTCTTGGCTAGAGAAAATAGTTCAATTTCACTATAAAATATCCCATACAGAACAGGGTTCAGTCTCAATAGGCCCGCCTTTTTACAACAACCGTTTTGAGGTGGTAAAACAGGAGGTAAAGTAGGTGTATCCAATACCATTAATAGATTACATTAGATGCTCCAGTGCCATGCAGGGCCCTCATTAATGGTATTATTGGTTACATCTGCTTTACCTTCCGCTTTACCATCTCAAAATGGTTGCTGGGGAAAGTTCCTATGGGAGTTGCGGACATGAACAAGTTTGAGAACCCTTGCATTCGCCTATCAGCTCAGCTGCATGATATGCTTATATACCATATTATTAATGTTCACTTTTTTAAAGTTTTCACTAGCTCTATATTGCAATATAGGCACATTTCTTTGAATAGGCAGATAATTAACCTAACTGTCCCCTGCAGGTAAGACCTGGAAGGCCATGTCTCTGGCTGAGAAGCGTCCATACATGCAGGAAGCGGAGCGTCTGCGGGTGCAACACACAATCGACCACCCCAACTACAAGTACAGGCCCCGCCGGAGGAGGCAGCTGAAGAAGGTCCCCAAGCCGCAGTGTGCAGAGGCCCCGGGCCCACTGCCCCCCAGCAGGGCCTTCCCCGTGCCCTACGACCTGAGCTACCTGCTGCAGAGCCCGCATCACCCCTACCCAAACACAGCTGCTTTCCCCAATACCCCAGCTGACTTCACCCCGCTGCACACCACCTACCCAAGTGTGCCCGTTTTCGCAGAAGCAGCAGACACTTTTGCAAATAAGTCTCTGATGTACCCACTGGCGTACCACGCAGACACCCAGATGTATCTGGGCAGTCAGCACTATGGTTTCTCCAGCCCAGCCGGGGAGCAGGGGGAGTGCAGGGTGTACGGGGTGCAGGGGGAGTGCAGGGGGGTGTATGGGGGGCAGGTGAGCTTTGCCGGACCCCCCCTAGAGTTTTACCTGGAGCAAGTGCAGCTGGACACTCTGTACGATCTGGACCGCAGCGAGTTTGAACAGTACTTGGGCCCATCCCACTGCAGGCCCGAGGCGGTGGATCCCAGCAACTACCAGCAGCAGAACAGCCAGAGAGAGAGCCGCTCACAGTCCTGAAATGACCCTTGCACCCTTGTGTGTGTTAGACATAATGTATTTATTTAAATTATTGTCAGTGTATCGCTTACACACGTGCAATATAGTGAGATATATATAGTGACAGCTCAAAGTGTTCTTAGTGTGCATTTTGTCATGTTGTTTTTGACAACTTGTGTTCTTAAATGAATGAGTATTGTGTATTCCAGTGTAATAAATGTCAATAAATGTGTCAATAAATAACTTTAATTCAACTAAAATGTCCCTGCTGTCCTTAATAACAATCAATGTGGATGCAAAAAAAAGTATAGTTGAGTAAGGTTGAAACCCAAATATTTTCTTGGTATAATGATGATATGATAGCTATAATTTCACATGTCTGTTAAGTCCAACGGTGTTGGAGCTGCTGCCCACTAATAAGCTAAACTGTTGACACACTTTTTTTTAATCTCCATTTGGCTGTGGGAGGGAAACAGGGTGGACTGGGCGCCAGGGACATAAACTTCCCAACTTCCTGTTTCATTTTAAAACATCTCACAAAGGCTCTAAATATATGCCAAATATCGACAAATCTCCAAAACCCATTTGACTTTGGCTGCCAAATGTTTACCCTTATGAAAATGTTGACTTCCCTGGCCTATATTTTCTGTCAGAGTGTAGAGCAGGGATGCTCAACTTGCTTTGCCCGGGGGCCACTTTCGTGAAAGGATAGAAGGCCAGGGGCCAGTTAATAAACAAACAATATACATTTTTCTGTAGCGGATTGTAGGTTTTTGTCAGCCGGAGTTTAGTCTGACAATGTTGTGCACACCGGATAGTTAGTTAGGTTAAGTTAGTTAGGTTAAGTACATACATAAGTGCCTGGGTAGCGAGCAGATGGCAGTATTTGACAATTTAGCAGCTAAATCATAGATTATTGAAAGATATTCCATATTCCAGACTGAAATGCTATAACAGAAGTGGAGTATTGGCCAGAATTACATGAACGTTTGGGCATGAACATGTTGCGTTCAGGTGCACTGTAAAAAAGAAAAGAAAAATGCAATTCCATCGCGGGCCACACGGGCCGCAAGTTGAGTATCACTGGTGTAGAGGCTGTGCTCACACTAAGGGCCTGAAGCTGATTAAAGTCATTCAGGTGCAGAACAGACATGATCAGCACAGGGAATGGCATGAAGGCTGCATGGGGGGAGGGTGGCCTTAAGGAAAGGCATCAGGACAGATGCTGCATGGCATGGGGGAAGGATGCAGGCTTAAAGGCATCAGGACAGATGCTGCATGGGGGAAGGATGCAGGCTTAAAGGCATCAGGGCAGAGGCTGCATGGGGGAAGGATGCAGCCTTAAAGGCATCAGGACAGAGGCTGCATGGGGGAAGGATGCAGCCTTAAAGGCATCAGGACAGAGGCTGCATGGGGGAAGGATGCAACCTTAAAGGCATCATGACAGAGGCTGCATGGGGGAAGGGTGCAGCCTTAAAGGCATCAGGACAGAGGCTGCATGGGGGAAGGATGGCCTTAAAGGTATCAGGACAGATGCTGCATGGGGGAAGGATGGCCTTAAGGAAAGGCATCAGGACAGAGGCTGCATGGGGGAAGGGTGGCCTTAAAGCCATCAGGACAGATGCTTCATGGGGGAAGGATGGCCTTAAAGGCACCAGGACAGATGCTGCATGGGGGAAGAGTGGCCTTAAAGGCATCAGGACAGAGGCTGCATGGGGGAAGGATGCAGCCTTAAAGGCATCAGGACAGAGGCTGCATGGGGGAAGGATGGCCTTAAAGGCATCAGGACAGAGGCTGCATGGGGGAAGGGTGGTCTTAAAGGTATCAGGACAGATGCTGCATGGGGGAAGGATGGCCTTAAGGAAAGGCATCAGGACAGAGGCTGCATGGGGGAAGGGTGGCCTTAAAGCCATCAGGACAGATGCTTCATGGGGGAAGGATGGCCTTAAAGGCACCAGGACAGATGCTTCATGGGGGAAGGGTGGCCTTAAAGGCATCAGGACAGAGGCTGCATGGGGGAAGGATGGCCTTAAAGGCATCAGGACAGATGCTTCATGGGGGAAGGGTGGCCTTAAAGGCATCAGGACAGATGCTTCATGGGGGAAGGGTGGCCTTAAAGGCATCAGGACAGATGCTTCATGGGGGAAGGGTGGCCTTAAAGGCATCAGGACAGAGGCTGCATGGGGGGAGGATGGCCTTAAAGACATCAGGACAGATGCTTCATGGGGGAAGGGTGGCCTTAAAGGCATCAGGACAGATGCTTCATGGGGGAAGGATGGCCTTAAAGGCATCAGGACAGAGGCTGCATGGGGGAAGGATGGCCTTAAAGGCATCAGGACAGATGCTTCATGGGGGAAGGATGGCCTTAAAGGCATCAGGACAGAGGCTGCATGGGGGAAGAGTGGCCTTAAAGGCATCAGGACAGATGCTTCATGGGGGAAGGGTGGCCTTAAAGGCATCAGGACAGAGGCTGCATGGGGGGAGGATGGCCTTAAAGACATCAGGACAGATGCTTCATGGGGGAAGGATGCAGCCTTAAAGACATCAGGACAGAGGCTGCATGGGGGAAGGGTGGCCTTAAAGGCATCAGGACAGATGCTGCATGGGGGAAGGATGGCCTTAAGGAAAGGCATCAGGAGAGAGGCTGCATGGGGGAAGGGTGGCCTTAAAGGCATCAGGACAGAGGCTGCATGGGGGAAGGATGGCCTTAAAGGCATCAGGACAGATGCTTCATGGGGGAAGGGTGGCCTTAAAGGCATCAGGACAGAGGCTGCATGGGGGAAGGATGGCCTTAAAGGCATCAGGACAGAGGCTGCATGGGGGGAGGATGGCCTTAAAGGCATCAGGACAGATGCTTCATGGGGGAAGGATGGCCTTAAAGACATCAGGACAGAGGCTGCATGGGGGAAGGATGGCCTTAAAGGCATCAGGACAGATGCTTCATGGGGGAAGGATGGCCTTAAAGACATCAGGACAGAGGCTGCATGGGGGAAGGGTGGCCTTAAAGGCATCAGGACAGAGGCTGCATGGGGGGAGGATGGCCTTAAAGACATCAGGACAGAGGCTGCATGGGGGAAGGGTGGCCTTAAAGGCATCAGGACAGAGGCTGCATGGGGGGAGGATGGCCTTAAGGCCTAAACATGGTCGTCCGTCAGAGCCTCCCCCCGCCCTCCCCGTAGGACGGCGGGTGGATCGCCATCCTACGGGGAGGGGCCGCCGTCAGCTGACGGGGGCTGCTCGAAAATGTGACTTCACGGCGACGATACGTGCGTGACGTCAGCTGCAGGAGAGTTGTGATTGGCCGTTGCCTTGGCTCTTCGTCGTAAAGTCGCCTTTCAAAGCATGAAGTTAGATTATAACAAACTAGTTGTGTGGCTTAGCCTTCCAAAATGTTGAGGGTCGTTTTTTAGAATTTAATACATAGAATTGGGAACGTTACATTCAATTTCATTCAGACTGCCTGCCACACAATCTCCGCCATTTTCACACGGAGCTTCCACAGGAGGAGGGAGGGGGGGTGTAGTGGCGTCCGAGCATGTAGGGCTCGCTGGCGCCGCCAGACGGCGAGACAGCTCCAATTCGAGGCGGACGGACGACCATGTTTAGGCCTTTAAAGACATCAGGACAGATGCTGCATGGGGGGAGGATGGCCTTAAAGACATCAGGACAGAGGCTGCATGGGGGAAGGGTGGCCTTAAAGACATCAGGACAGATGCTGCATGGGGGGGAGGATGGCCTGGCCGGAGCAAAGAGCATTAGAGCTTGATTAGGAATGCAAAAACCTTCCAGTCCAACGCCACACCTGAATGAGCGGAAGAGATCTGACGTCAGTTCAATTCCCATGACAGTAATGCAAAACACTGATGCAGAGTGTAATGCAGAAGTGTGGCGTATGCAAGACAGAGATACGATCATATGACAATAAAATAGATTCTGCGTCATCTGAGATCCCTCTTTTAGTAGCTTGAACCCACAACTGTTGGTTCAAGTTGTGTGTTTTCTTCTTTGGCGTCTTAGCAACATT
>NC_139624.1:88352703-88652703 GCF_964638095.1 Poromitra crassiceps
CCAACTTTCAGTTTTTCTCTTTCATCCAAGTTTTGAACACACTCACACAAATGGCAGATTCTGTACAGATCTGCTGCACATAAAAGAACAAACTGACCCATGCACAACAACGATTTCATGATGATTATTTTTTACATTACATCACATTGTTGGTGATCCAGAGCAACACTGGGCATGTTGGTGTGTGTGTGTGTGTGTGTGTGTGTGTGTGTGTGTGTGTGTGTGTGTGTGTGTGTGTGTGTGTGTGTGTGTGTGTGTGTGTGTGTGTGTGTGTGTGTGTGAGTGTGAGACACTGTGTGTGTGTTAAAGGGGCCCTAAGCTAAGACTATACACTTTGATGTACATTGTTTCATCTCAGTTGTCAAATTCTGTGAAAATGACACCACATTGCAGTGAATAAATACATAATTCTTGCTTTTTAGCTGTATTTTGTCTTCTTCCAGATATCAGGGTGTATTGTAGATTAATGCAATGTATTGAGTACTGCAGAATCGCTGTATCGTGATACCATTGTTGTCGTGGACAACGTGACGTCATATCGCGATAGTATCGTATCGTGAGTTACTCTGATTCCCACCCCCAGTGTTTAGATCACGTCAACTTGAGCCTAAATTCAGTATAATAAAATAAATATTCTAATGGCAGATCCTCTTCTCTTTCCCATGGAGGCTGGGGATGGACAAGAGCAATCTAGGGGGATCAGGAATGACAAGGCAGTCCGGCCTCCCATTGTATGTGTGCGTTTACTCAGCATGGGAGAGCAAGGACAGTTGGGCTACAAGAATACAATAGGCTCATATTTATTTACTGCTTAGGGAGACCCCCGTAGCTGATAGTGGCTTTACAGTAATAGACCCTCTAATAAGGAGCCTCAGAGGGCATCTAGGGGCTAGACTCTCTGGCTCACTCTTGGCTTTAAAACTCTTCACACAAAGCAAATGAAATGCTATATGTGGGCCTACCTTCTATTGAGATTCTGAAACACCGTTTAAAGCACTTTATGCCATGTAGCTACATCTTACCCAATACAAATATTGGGTAATTGCAATCCAACTAATCATTACTAGGAGGCATGTGTAATACCTTTGGATTCCAGTGGAGGGCTCACTCTGTTGTGACTGTCCAAATAATAACACAGTGTTCATAAACCAGCTATGGAAGAACTGAAGTATAACTCTGCTGATCTGATACACAGAAATACATTATGAACATGAACTGAAAAACATTATTTTGGGACGCCAGTCAAGATTCCAATAATTTTTTACCTGCATTTCCCTTCATAACTCCACTTATGAATAATTTTGTGTACGCACATTCCATAGCTTTGGACTAAAGGTCAAACCTCACAGTTTATATAGTTTGTATGTTTTTTTTATTATTATTATTCTTTTCTTTAACGCTGCAAACCTGCTGGATAGAGGCATGACCATCCTTTACAGGAGTTTCCATGCAGATTTTAATCAAACTGAAAAATGCCCAAACCAGCAGCGACTATTTGACCTAGATGACCAAGCCCTGAGCCTCGCATAATTAATTTTCAGAGAGGCATTATTATGAGAGCCTGATTTATTGGTTGCCGTGATGATTGTGTGTGTAATTGTGAGAGCGGCCTGAAGTTGAGTCCATCCCCTCCTCCAATCCCTGAGTTCCAGAGATTAACACACACACTGGATTAAACCCTCAAAATAGAGAAATCCTTTTTATATGAACAGCTTGATTAAAACGGAAACTAAGATGAGTGTGTGGTGGAACCCAGCTCCTGACACTCTCACCTGGGATGGCCAAAGTCCAGTTGCACATCTATTTGATTTGTTGCTCCTGCACTCGATCACCACTCATGTGCTTCACCTGCGGTGCTTCCGTTTAGGCTTGACAGTGGAGTAGCTCACATATTTGAGCTATTCCACACAAGATAAGGCAATGCTTTTTGATTCCCTTTAGTTTAGACAACACGTTTGATGATTTCCTGATTTCTCCTTTGCACGTTTTTCATGAATTTGTGATTTCTCCTTTGCACGTTTTTCATGAATTTGTGCTTTGATCATATCTAGCAGATGATAATAATAATAATAATACATACGTTTTATATAGCGCTTTTCTGGGGAACTCAAAGACGCTTTACAATACATAGAAACAGTACATAATACAGTAATCAGATGATATCTAGCAAACAACAACGGCGGTGTGTTTCAGAAACCTGCTTTGTCTTTCAGAAGCCATTTGAACCCACTTTCTTTTGAATTCTCTTTCATTTTGAGCCATTTTTAAATCTGATGCCGTTTTTAGGGAAAGTAAGAGGAGAAAGCTCAGTTTTGCTCTGGTCAGCACCTTTTGCTACTACTCGCTTTACTAACTGCTGTGTGGTAGACAAAGGCCTAACGTAATGCTTGATACTGCCATCATTGTGTGACTTGCTTGATTGCGGGAAGCAGGTGTATGTTAGTGCTTTCCGACCAAATGTAGTCATCCACTCACTTCCCCCCGGACTCCATGTAGGTTCCCTCTGGGTTTCCCAGCAGAGAACTCACTCCCTCCCACCTGCCTGCATGTGACACACAGCGAATGCCTCAAATACCACATGTACTCTACCAGCAAATAATACTACATATACTGTACCAGCAAATACTACATACACTGTACCAGCAAATACAACATATACTGTACCAGCAAATACTACATATACTGTACCAGCACATACTACATATACTGTACCAGCACATACTACTGTACCAGCAAATACTACATATACTGTACCAGCGCATACTACATATACTGTACCAGCAAATACTACATACACTGTACCAGCAAATACTACATACACTGTACCAGCAAATACAACATATACTGTACCAGCAAATACTACATATACTGTACCAGCACATACTACATATACTGTACCAGCAAATACTACATATACTGTACCAGCACATACTACATATACTGTACCAGCAAATACAACAATACTGTACCAGCACATACTACATATACTGTACCAGCAAATACTACATATACTGTACCAGCAAATACAACAATACTGTACCAGCACATACTACATATACTGTACCAGCAAATACAACATATACTGTACCAGCACATACTACATATACTGTACCAGCAAATACTACATATACTGTACCAGCACATACTACATATACTGTACCAGCAAATACTACATATACTGTACCAGCACATACTACATATACTGTACCAGCAAATACTACATATACTGTACCAGCACATACTACATATACTGTACCAGCAAATACTACATATACTGTACCAGCAAATACTACGTATACTGTACCAGCAAATACTACATATACTGTACCAGCAAATACTACATATACTGTACCAGCAAATACTACATACAGTATACTGTACCAGCACATACTACTTATACTGTACCAGCACACACTACATATACTGTACCAGCACATACTACATATACTGTACCAGCAAATACTACTTTGTTTGATACTTTGCCTCTGCTCCTTTTCGACTGTTTTATTCGTCTGCAACATGTTCTGCTGCTCCACTCTCCTCTCCTACATCTCCCTCTGCCCTCAACCTCCTTCACCATAGCTCCCCTCTCCCTCCCTCTCTCTCCTTCCAAGCCCGAGCTCTCTTCCTTCCTGCTTCCTGCTCCCTCTCTTATCACTCCAGAAAACGTGACAGGGGCTCAGCCTAGTCAAACCAACACTAACCTCTGTAGTCCCCCTTCCCCCTGCCATCACCGCCTTACATGGAAGTGTTGGGGCCCGGGGGGGGCGGTGTAGGTGCCTGCAGGCGGTGGGTGAGGGGGTGAGGAGGAGGGTGTAGGTGCCTGCAGGTGGTGGGTGAGGGGGTGAGGAGGAGGGTGTAGGTGCCTGCAGGCGGTGGGTGAGGGGGTGAGGAGGGGGGTGTAGGTGCCTGCAGGCGGTGGGTGAGGGGGTGAGGAGGGGGGTGTAGGTGCCTGCAGGCGGTGGGTGAGGGGGTGAGGAGGAGGGTGTAGGTGCCTGCAGGCGGTGGGTGAGGGGGTGAGGAGGGGGGTGTAGGTGCCTGCAGGCGGTGGGTGAGGGGGCGAGGAGGAGGGTGTAGGTGCCTGCAGGCGGTGGGTGAGGGGGCGAGGAGGGGGGTGTGGGTGCCTGCAGGCGGTGGGTGAGGGGGCGAGGAGGAGGGTGTAGGTGCCTGCAGGCGGTGGGTGAGGGGGCGAGGAGGGGGGGTGTAGGTGCCTGCAGGCGGTGGGTGAGGGGGCGAGGAGGGGGGGTGTAGGTGCCTGCAGGCGGTGGGTGAGGGGGTGAGGAGGAGGGTGTAGGTGCCTGCAGGTGGTGGGTGAGGGGGCGAGGAGGGGGGGTGTAGGTGCCTGCAGGCGGTGGGTGAGGGGGCAAGGAGGAGGGTGTAGGTGCCTGCAGGCGGTGGGTGAGGGGGCGAGGAGGGGGGGTGTAGGTGCCTGCAGGCGGTGGGTGAGGGGGCGAGGAGGGGGGTGTAGGTGCCTGCAGGTGGTGGGTGAGGGGGTGAGGAGGGGGGTGTAGGTGCCTGCAGGTAGTGGGTGAGGGGGTGAGGAGGGGGGTGTAGGTGCCTGCAGGCGGTGGGTGAGGGGGCGAGGAGGGGGGTGTAGGTGCCTGCAGGCGGTGGGTGAGGGGGCGAGGAGGGGGGGTGTAGGTGCCTGCAGGCGGTGGGTGAGGGGGCGAGGAGGGGGGGTGTAGGTGCCTGCAGGCGGTGGGTGAGGGGGCGAGGAGGGGGGGTGTAGGTGCCTGCAGGCGGTGGGTGAGGGGGTGAGGAGGGGGGTGTAGGTGCCTGCAGGCGGTGGGTGAGGGGGCGAGGAGGGGGGTGTAGGTGCCTGCAGGTGGTGGGTGAGGAGGGGGGTGTAGGTGCCTGCAGGCGGTGGGTGAGGGGGCGAGGAGGGGGGTGTAGGTGCCTGCAGGCGGTGGGTGAGGGGGCGAGGAGCTACAGCTTGGGATATCACAGAGCCGCTGTCACCCACCTGGGCCAAATCTGTTAATGGACTTATTTATTATAAACAATATAGCCTCCACTTCACAGCCTGCGGAGGGACAATAAATCTGAAGTGGTCGGACGTGTTTTTATTTATGTATTTATTGATGTGAAAGGAAGCCGTGGGCACACTGGGACAATATCAACTCATTCTCCTCTAAGGGGCTTTCCTCTGCACTGAGGAAATCGGCTCCTTTGATTTACTCTGTAAATCTGTGCCTTTATAACGCAGAGAGGCAGGAGATCTACTAACGCAATTGCTGTGAAGTCTGGCTGGTGGAGAAATTGTGCATCACATTAGAGGGGTCACACTCCTTTTGGCGTAACCCTTTTGTTACATAAATGTAAAATGGCTTATGGTCAGACCAACTTCTTATACAACTGTAAAACACTCACCCAGCTTGATGAGGCAGCATGTCACCTATGGTTTAATAAATGCCCATCCCAGGTTAGGAGCATCTTGAGTGTGTGTGACATTATGTGCCTAGCTTGCATGTGGTATTTATTGTTGTTGTATGACACGGCTGCCAGATACGGGTCTGCTAAGGCGTGATAGAGCCTGTGTTATTGTAAGGCCACAAGGCCATCTGATAAGGCGCCATACTCCACAGCCTGCAGCCATAAGTCATGTTTTGGATGGTGTTGAGCCAAAAAGGCATAACCTGCCGCTACACAGAATGCAACAATCACTCCAAAGTTCAAAGTCCACTTGATGGGCATTGATCAGAATACCTAGTAGATGCCATTATTCAGCTGTGGATCGCGTCCTCTGGGGTCTCCATTGTTTCGTACAGTATGTCAGGAGAGCTAATGGGCATTTGTATGTGTGGATTCAGTTTATGATGATATCAGTAGGGACTTTCCCGAGTTTCCCTGAGTGTTTCCCATCTTATCTTATGAGAATATCACAGGGGGGATGTTGATCAGCTGACGGCGACCACCAAGATTAGGTTCAAAGGTCAAAAGTTAACCAAGAGGCTTTTATTGATGTAATAGTATTTATTATAACATGTTTTTCTGGCATCATTCATTTTGCATTCTTAATGTCAGCCTATCATGCTGACAATGAGCTGACAGCTTTTTATTGAGGCTGCGGTGCCCCTTTGGAGCGTTGCATTGTAACCCGGGGAGGGTGAGTGGATATTGATGATGCAGACCATTGTGTGTAAATGCACTGGGAAGATAATCTCCATCAGGTGAAGTTGAGAGGTTTACATTGAGAGGTTTACTCAAACACAGGATCCCCTTGAAGTGTAAGATAGTAAAGATGTGTGAGATAATGTATTGATACAATGATCTGAGAGCATACGTTTCACTACGACCCCTAAAAAAGACTGATACTAGTCAATAGAGGCAGATATGCTCATTTGAATGAGGGCTTTTGGTAACATATTCATATCAGCCTTCACTTTGCTCTGAAAAGTGAATTGTAAAAGGGAAGTGAGCTGAAAAGGACATTTTCACAGGTCAGGTTGACAATCATTACTTCACAATTGAATCAAATTGATGGGACATTTGGGGGGGAAACGATAATTGGTATAGTGGTAATAATATACATATGATAATATTGTGTGAATAATACAGTAACTCTTAAAATCATTTCCGTTTCTTTCCGTTCTCGCTTTGTCTCCCTCCCCCAATGCCCGAGACGCACGCACACGCGCACACACGCACACACGCACACACACAATGGTGATGCCACGGTGCAGCAACATTTCATTCGTGTAATTGCTCTTTTTGTACGCTTTTGTACAGTTATGTTACAGACTCTCTCCATCTCCCTACACACTCGTATTTTGAGTGTAATTAATTTGCAAAAAGAGAGCCAAAATGCACAATACCGGTAAACAAAGTTAAAGATGAATTTGACTGATAGTATTATTATTAATATTATTATTATTATTATTATTATTACATTTTGATATCGCGATAATATCGTTATCCTGAATTATTTCGGTCACGATGATCGTGTAGTGAAAACCTGATATTATCGTGATGGTGACGGGAGCCTTGAGCGAGAAAGTTAGAAGTTTGCTTTGGCAGCGTAAAGAAATGTTACAGTATCACTCTGCTGTGGAATATAGTGTCTATGTGAAAGCCATTAAAGGCAGGTATAGGTTCTTCATATCCGTGATACTTGTTTCTATACACCATTAGTGTAAAGGGAACAAACCTAGGGAGGAAGCACTCTCACACACACACACACACACACACACACACACACACACACACACACACACACACACACACACACACACACACACACACACACAGTGCATTTCCTCCATAAAACCACAGCTGTGTGAAAACAACACACACTCTGCATTCCTCAGCCTTTTTCTCTCACTTTAACACAATAAAGGACAATGCAGCCTCAATGCACTGAAGCCTCTGATGTCTGTATCCAATAAAGACGTGTGATCGTGTTTCTCAGCTCTTTGTACAGTAGGACCCCGTCTTATTACAAATGCAATGGCAGTGCGATATATGACTCCTGCATCATTATAGATTGAAGTGGATGTGGGAAAAACTGTTTTAAGGAGCTTTTCACCACAGTCCACCAAAGGAGAAGTTGCCATGTCGATGAGGAAGTTGTAGAAATGAGTTTTGAGGTAATTGTTCTGTAATCTTCAAACACGACAGGTGCATAATGTCGCAGGACAAAAAACTATAAAAGGTACCTGATTGTGTAGTTTTCAAATATACTCAGGATAATCAGGATAAGAATCATGTGTTTTGTGATGTTTTGCAAATAAATATATATTTTTTAGTTGAAATGTATTGAATAACCCAGAAGTTATTTATTTAAGTATTTATTAGTCATAATACTGGACCTTGATTCACAGACAACACCAGCACTACTATTTTAAATGATGCAAACCTGTTATGTGATTTGGGGTTCAATACTGCAAAGTTGCCGATTGAAAGGATTTTAGAAATTGTTTAAATTGTTTGAAAGTGCTTGGGAAATGAAAATGTAATCTAACTATAAAGCAAGGAATCTCTGTCTGTCTGTCTGTCTGTCTGTCTGTCTGTCTGTCTGTCTGTCCGATCTACTTCACACTTGAGAGGTGTTTTGCTCCCTGGATGTGCAGGGTCAGATTTGGTGCAATTTGGACACGAGACATGTTCAATATGAATAAACTTTGAATAAACAAGTGAACAGTGCTCTGTGCAGCAGCAGGGCGAACAGGCACTGCACTTAAATTTAAGCCCTGAAACAAACTCACATTTCAACGATGTCTTGAAAACATCTTAATCATATGTATATACTGTACATGTAGAAGAAAATTGTAATTCATAATCGGGCGCCTTTAAGTAGACAAGAATTGGAATCCAGATGCTGTGGTCTTTCTCTTATCTCCTGTTTGACAGATAGATAACTGTGGCTCTTGCAACTCCCTTGCTTGGCCGTATTGACCCAGATTCTTAGGTAGGTGCGATGTCACTGATCACACACTATTGATCGACATTGGTCCCCCCGGCCGGAGCGGTGTACTGTTAGCACCCTCAGGGTATCTGCGTTTTGTTGCCCGGTGACGCTTTAGCGCCCCAACAAGGCAAAGGCCACACATGAAAGGACTCAGGAGTGTTTGACCGCCTGAGGAATCAATTCACACCCTGATTGTCATAATACAAAGGCCTCACTGTCTCTCCCCTCCTTTTCAAAAACCTAGTCTGGATAGTCTGATTAGTAATTAACTCATCAATGTTCATCACAGAGGCATCCAACACTGATTATAGATATTGTGTTGATATACCCGCACTACTTGTGTACTGGGGAGTGAAAGTGGTAAACTTCCAGCATGCATCGTTTTGCTGCACAACAGATTAGATTAATTGAGGGACTTCTTTGGGCAGAGGGGTCAAATGCAGGTCAAGTTGTGGCGAGCAGTATTTATGTGGCAGAAAAACAATAATACTCCTTGAACACAATCTATCATTTCTTTCTTCTCACCCATAGCCTACTTATGTAGCAGTTTATGTGTTGCCACACAAAGCCAGAATGCAGTAATTGTGAGTCGTGAAACTGAGAAAAATGACTTTACCTCTCATCCAGCCAAAAATATGGTTGGTAGTCTACAGAAGTGGATTATATATGTTTAGTACCATTTATAGGTACAATTTCAGGTGATATGAAATCTAGTCATGACTAGACAAAATAGTTACTGCTTTTTGTTGTAGTAGTAGTAGTAGTAGTAGTAGTATCCTAGTATGATCATGGTTATATGAAGTTGTTGAAACACACATATCCTACTGTACATTTGAATAGCCAAGACAAACAGTAGATGAGTTGAATATTATTATATTATTAGTTGTATATTACCATTTATTATTAATGGTTCAGTTTCTAATGTCTTCTGATGTCTATGTGGCACGTGCATTTATGTGTGTTTGTGTGGGTGAAGCTCTTAAAAGAACTACGAAAAGTTATTTCAGGTTCATATGTGTCAAGGACAAATCACTCTGTGCAAAACGCCCCAAAATAGACAAGTCTTATCAGTTTGGGAATGGTCATTGCAGCAGTGAAAACAATGCTGCGACGAGACGGGAGCTGGGCTTGACCCTAATAATGTGATTGGTCCGAGAAGGAACCTGTAGAACAGGAAGTGGACCATACCTCTGTCTTCACGGATAAAGTCATAAAGATGATAAACCATGGGTCTCAATTAGCCCCAGTCGAGACAATGTGCTGGTCAGTGGTGGAGAGTATTAAGGTCAGGCCAGTAAAAGTGAAGAGATGAAAGAGACGGCCTCCCATGCGGCCGACCTCCCTGTTCACTTCACTAAGGAAACTTGCATGGGTTTTCCCTTTCCCCCGCTTACTAATGGTGATTTCACCAGTCAATCAAGAAGGTCTATTAATAGATGTGTTCAGTTTTCTCCTGGTGGTATCTGGTCTATTAATAGATGTGTTCAGTTTTCTCCTGGCGGTATCTGGTCTATTAATAGATGTGCTCAGTTTTCTCCTGGCGGTATCTGGTCTATTAATAGATGTGTTCAGTTTTCTCCTGGTGGTATCTGGTCTATTAATAGATGTGTTCAGTCTTCTCCTGGTGGTATCTGGTCTATTAATAGATGTGCTCAGTTTTCTCCTGGCGGTATCTGGTCTATTAATAGATGTGTTCAGTCTTCTCCTGGTGGTATCTGGTCTATTAATAGATGTGCTCAGTTTTCTCCTGGCGGTATCTGGTCTATTAATAGATGTGTTCAGTTTTCTCCTGGTGGTATCTGGTCTATTAATAGATGTGTTCAGTTTTCTCCTGGTGGTATCTGGTCTATTAATAGATGTGCTCAATTTTCTCCTGGTGGTATCTGGTCTATCAATAGATGTGTTCAGTTTTCTCCTGGCGATATCTGGTCTATTAATATATGTGTTCAGTTTTCTCCTGGTGGTATCTGGTCTATTAATAGATGTGTTCAGTTTTCTCCTGGTGGTATCTGGTCTATTAATAGCAGTGGTGTAATGTAACAAAGTATTAATACTTAAGTACAGTACTTAAGTGCAACGCACAGGCCTTCTTGAGGCATCCACTCTGCCACTGGCTGCCTTTGCTCCGGGAGGGCCTGGTGAGACGAAGAAGGAGAGCGGCCGGGAGACAACCCATAGGGCCTTAGAGCCTCCATGCACCAAAGGGTCTTGCTATGCTGCGATGTAGCACTAGCTCTATTGCAGCGGATTGGGCGTGATCGGCCCTTCCGCGGGCAACATTGCAGACAGAGTAGGAGGGATGATCCGTGTGCGGCTGCTTCTGGGATGCGAGTCGGGGTCTTAATCGGCCTCGGCTGGGTCTACTGGGCGAGGGTGTATGATGTTGAACAGACCCGAAACACCTTACGACCCCAGTTAACATCACTGATGACACGTCCCAGCGCATGCTGAAGTATGTATATTTGTAACAAGTATTTTTTCTGATTATCTGTACTTTACTTGAGTATGTATATTTCTGTCAACGGGTTACTCCACTACGCTGATGAAGGCTACCCGCTGAATCGCGTCCATTGTTGCTGCTGTACAAGCTAAGTACGGTACTACAAACCTAAAGGACTTTTTTGAGTGCTGGCCTTTTTGTTCTTTTATACGTTTCTACCTTGGTCCTGCACCTTAACTGACTTCAATACTGTAGTGTGCTCGCTAGTGCTGTTGTTTTACTCCACTATATTTCCCAAATAAAATTGATACTTTTACTCCACTACATTTCCCTCAAGCATCTTAGTTACAAAGTAAAATCAGAAGAAATTGGATAGCCTGCAAGCAATCAGGTTTGGCGAATCAGTGCTCCTAGTTTGCAAGTTACGTTAATCAAGGTCAACATGCCATTCCAGTTGGTGGCTGTAATGCAACATAACGTTGTTTGCCAACCGCTATAAAACTCAAGAAGAAATAGACTTTCGTTCAAGCCCAGGCATGTCTTTTGCTCGCTTTTTTAACAGCATTTACTTGTACTTTTACTTTCAATACTTAAGTACATTTAATATTAAAAAAAAACTTTTGATACTTAAGTACAGAAAATATCAGCTACTTTAAGACTTTTACTCAAATCTAATGAGTGACTTTGACTTTTACCAAAGTCTTTTACTGGGAAGATATCTGTACTTTTACTCAAGTATGGCTTTCAAGTACTTTATACACCACTGATTAATATATGTGTTTAGTTTTCTCCTGGCGGTATCTGGTCTATTAATAATAGATGTGTTCAGTTTTCTCCTGGTGGTATCTGGTATATTAATAGATTTGTTCAGTTTTCTATCTGGGTGAAAACTGGGAACGCAGTTACAAATTCCTGACATTTAAAAGGGCAACTTTGCCAATTTTCAACCAGCAGTGTATCATTACAATGTGGGTATGCAAATGATCAATGTTTAACTTCCCTCCATGCTGCCTGCACCGAGAGCTCCCCGTTCATTTGCTGGCAAAAATCTGCTGTATTCGGCCTGAGACTACAAGACTACGTTTCGCAATTTCTGTAGTGGTGCCTTCAAGGATGGTAAAATGTGGGTCTCCCAAGACACTCCTTTCCCATGCTACACTTGCAACAGGGAAAAGCAGACACTAAAATATCCTAATAACCTTGCGAGGCAGCTGGATTCACGAGATCACGTGAGAAATCCATCTTGCCGTGCTCCAGTGGGCCAGACCAATCAGCATCCAGAGGCAGCTACGGGCGGGATTTAGGTGTGACGGCAGCGAGAAGCGAACCATAGATGGTGATCGACACATGGTTCATCCAATCACCTGCCAGGTATTTTTTTAACATGCTGCCAGCCCTTTTCAACGTCCGAGTTTCCATCCATTTCAACGTCCCAGATGGTTCTGTGTAACAAGCCATCTGGCAGCATCAGGTTGAAAAATATCATACTACTAAATACTTTCAAATATCAGTCTATTTGTAAGAAAACTAGTTTCATGATACAAGGCCGAATAACACACTGTTCGAAGCAATGTTTCAGGCGCAGCTAAGCTGTAACAGCATCAGTCGAGAGAGACGACTGCAGCCAGTTGCTGAAGCATGACCACCGGCGGTGCCCGCTGATGTTTGTCAGGGGGACAAGCATAAAACTGCGCACTGCAACCAACTTCACTGTGCTTTGGTGAACCTGACTGTTTTCTGACAGAATATTATATTGGACTTTGCCAACTCTGAATACAGAACAACAGCGAACAGCGACTGTTAACATTTACCTGTAAATTGCGGCTACATTCAGCGGCACTGTTCAGCACTCTGTAAGTTGATCCACATAATGTAACTCAGTGGTTCTCAAAGTGGGGTCCGGGGACCCCCAGGGGTCCTTGAGGGGCTTGCAGGGTGTCCCCAAAGGGCGATCATTTATTTTCACTATAATTCCATCCATAGTAATACAATGACAGAATGTATTTTGGTTATGGGTTTCATACACTTTCTGTAGGCTAATAAAACATCTAAAAGTAAAAACCGTATCAGATGGGGACCCTGGGACGATGGGCCCTATCTTCGCAAAAGCGTTAATTCAGCGTTTGCGCTTGTTTAGCGATGCAAATTGGGGGCTTGGATAGGCGCCTGCCTGTTATAATTGTACTGGACATAGGCGTGCCACATACCAAACCAGGCATATCAGCGCAAAAATGTGGGATAGATGGCGTTATCCTATCGTCAGCAGTGCTTGAGCGCACCATAATCTCCATGCTGCGCAGCGCAGTGCAAAGTGAAATTCCTTTTGGATATGTCATTATGCACAGCCTTGCCACGCCAGGACATCAAATTCTGCTGCTAAAATTGGGTATTAGCAGATAATTCAGTGAGGCAATCAACTATAACTCACTGAGAAACTTTTATAACATCGCAAAGAGGGAAATTAATTGAAAAAACTTGTTGGACAATGGACATAGGCTATTCACCTTCACCTATCCCATAACCCGGAGGGTCGTTGGTCCTAATTCTGATACTTAAGACCGCCCAAATCCAGTTTGCGCTGGCATTTTGGGGGCGCAGATTATTTGGCACGGCTCTAATTTGCGCCTGCGGCAGGTGAAGTGAACCTTTCCGCATCCCCGCCGAGAATTGCATCCCCACCATATTTTGGGGCTGTTTTAACTTAGAAAACAGGGAGGTCACGTCTACACAGACAATTATATCACTTTTAAACAGTTACATTTCTGTATAAATCATTACAATATGCTCCCGTGAGGTGGGGATGCGTTTAGCTGCTGCCGGGCGGGGTGCAAAACTCGGCATAACACCTGGACACTGGCGCAAGGCAGACTGCTATCTTCCCTCCCTTAACTCATTGAGTGCCAAGGACGAGTATGTTCGTCAATTGGTTTAGTAACGTAGAGTGCCAAGGACGAGTATGTTCGTCAATTGCGTTTTTTGACGGTGGGACGTGGATCAAAGCCAGATCCATCTCCTGTGAAAGTATGGTGCATGTTGAATGTGTAAAAGCTATTTTACGGACCCATTAGGTGGCGACAGTGCTCTCCAGATTAGAGAAAGGCGAGGAAAAACAGCAGAAAAAGCCGTGATGAAACCATTCTCATGAGAATCGTTTGGCTTTTCGCTGTCGCGCTGGGAGCCGGCGCACAACGGTGGGGGGCTCCGAAAATAGACTCTGGGTGCAGCACACTTTGAAACGCGCAGCAGAAAGCCCAGAAAGCCCAGAATCGGACGCAGCTTCATCCCAGCTCACAACCGAAACCCCAGAAACGAGCGAGCCCGATCCAGACTCCCCCGACGAGCGGCCGCCATCCAGGCAGCAGAGACTCGCCTGACACACGCAGCACTCAGAACGAGCAGAGCCACCAGAGCCACACCCACGGAGGAGGAGTTTGCAGTAGAGGGGGGTGGGGGTGCTGTTATATTGAATGAAATTACTGTTCAGATGTTTCAGGTCAGAAAATATTAGCTTCAGAGTCAGTGATTTGCTTGAAATGCTATATTTCACAAAAGGCTCAATATCTCAGCTTCTAGATCAGGGGTGGGCAACTATTTTTCATGGGGGGCCACATGAGAAACCCAGACTGTTGCCGGGGGCCGAACAAATATTGTCATGCCGTAACCCATGGATGGGCAACTTTGATGGTAGAGAGGGCCACAAAAAAAATTCCTCGTTACCAGATTTTGCTGAGGGCTGAATGGCGCCAGCGTGAAAAATTTGGGGCATTTGAAGCCAGGTTTAGAGGAATAACTCATTTTAAATTGACAATTGTGATGTCATTATTCAGTCTTAACCACCAATATTTGATCCTTTTCCTCACTCACTCCTATGTCACCACCTGCTCTCCCTGCAGGGTTTGTAATTAACTTTTTTCACCACCTGCCAATATGGCTGCTAGATTTTAAAGTTACCAGCCAATTAGAATTTCCACTAGCCGAAATGTTTTTCTTGAAATAAACCAGAATATGAGTGGGTTAATTTAAGCATACGGTAAGTATCAGTAAGTGGCCCGGGATTCTCAAAGCCTGTGTTGAGGGTCACACAAGAACAAAAATGCACTCTTAAAGCTAAATAAATCCAAAACCAACAAGTTAATTATTTAAATTTCTACTTCAATGTAGAACAGTCATTTCTTACACATGAGATTACTTTTAGCCTTTTAGTCATAAATATTATTGAAAGATATTCCATATTCCAGAATGAAATGCTATAACAGAAGAGTATTGCCCAAAATGACATGAACATTTGGACACTTATTCAGCGGGTATATTGCATGTTGCATTCAAGTTCACTGTAAAAAAAAGTTTTTTTTATTTTTTTTGCAATTCCATCGCGGGCCACACAGGGGGCGCCCGCGGGCCGCATACGGCCCGCGGGCCGTATGTTGCCCATGTATGTTCTAGATGGAAACGCCAATTTTTTCTATTTTTGACCTATCTTCTCCGGCTGATAACTAAAGAACGGAAAATGATATCAATAAACTTTTTTTGTGCTGATACAATAGAGTCTCATCGTTCTTTGTGCGTGTTCGGTGTTTACATAGTAATATCACACAATATTCTGTGGGCCTCGAGAAATCACTGAAAACACTCTGAAACTCTGGCACTGGGAGCGTCCGTTCTCCAAAAGTGGCTGGCACTCAATGAGTTAAGGCACGCGCAAACAGGTGCGCAAGCGCAAATAGGGCATATCGCCTGTACCAAGATAGGGCCCAAAGTCTTATCAAATGGGGGTTTGTGGTCTAATTTGTGTCAGTTTAGGGGTCCTTGACATGAAACAGTTTGAGAACCACTGATGTAACTGACTCCACCGCGCTGGTTTGTTTATGATCCTTTGAAAACGAGTGTGATTTATCCAGACTTGGTGAGGAAAAATGTTCTGTAAATGAAAATATGCCTCAGTAAAGAAATGCTGCTTTGTCATCTGCTTACTTTGTCTTTGGTGCTACACTGAACACACCGTCAGTCTGAGTGACGTGTGCACAATGCATTCTGGTTGCTGTAGGATTCCCCCGCGATATGGGGAAAGCTACAATTTTCTCTGGTCATAGAACTTCAAAAACGTATGTATATTTCTACTTCGTCGATGACCTAATAAATCGTCATATTCGCAGGGGTAAAATAGGCCTTTAGGACCCTTGACAGCTACTTGATGCTCATTAGTGGAAGAATCTAAAGCTGTTTCCACACATGCATTGAACTCTATCCAGGCATCACCCGTATGGGGTTTAAGTGTGAACACAATTGTCTGTTGCGAGTGCGCAGCCGTGCAAACAGATCTTGTCCCCATGTGCATGCATGCAGCACAACAGTAACAGGGAAACTATCTGGGCCTTATCGTCGTCAAGCGCTATCTGCTTTTTGCACTTGCGGGCCGGTTTGCGCGCCATAACGGCGTGTCTATGCTATCGTCGGACGAGCGCAGGCTGCCATTTTGCGCTCCAGCCACGATAGCAGCCACTTTTGCACAGTTTTTTCCGCCTCGGCGCAGCGGGGTATGCCGTATGCTAAACCAGGTGTGGCTGTATTAAATCCTCACGTTTCCTATCGTCCCTGCAGTATGTAGTGCTGTGCGGTTCTTCTTCCTGTCTGGCTGTAATTACACTGCGATTTCTGCAGCACACTTTCTACGTCATGCCCCGCCCCTCATGCACTCTCTACTCAGACGCCACCCCTCGGCTAAACCACATGGAGGATTTTCTTGCCTGTTGCTACATGTGTGAAAGGGAAACTCCAGCGAATGTCTGGACCTGATTCAACGGCCATCGCCCAGAGTTCATGTCTGAAAACAGCTTTCAGGAATCATCAGCTTTGTTTGGAAATGAGACATCACATCAACCACACAAAAGTGATGTCTACTCTTTACTTTCTCAAGGATAAGAGGGATGAACTTCAGTTGTTGTTTTTTTATGTAGGCTATAGCATTTGGAAATTACCTCAGATGATGCATGCATAGCAGCCTTTTGATATCACACTGATATCATGCTTTATATATAAAAGATTAATTGTTGTGTCCTCTTAGTCGCCTGAGTAAAATGAATGAACCATGGATGTTCTCAGGAAAGAGACTGATTATTTTACTTGTTGCTTCCATTTTATTGTTGCTTGACCCCTGGTAGCGCGCAAACCCCGAGGTCGCCACAACTTGTTTTCCAAACATCCTCATGTTAGTATGACTAAAGGCACATTTAAGATCTTGGATCCAGGACTTGATCAAACAGACAGAGAAGGAGGGCGAGGCACTCATCTCCAAACCCTCGACCCACAGAGTAAGCAAGAAATTATCACTAGCGCAACTTCGGGCAGAGGCAGTGGGGTTGTGGTTGATGGAGGGGGGGGGGGGGGGGGGGGGGGCAGGGGTCAGTGGTAATGAAACAAAGTAATAATACTTAAGTACTCACATGTATGTATTTTTGGGGAGGATCTGTACTTTACTTGAGTATTTATATTTCTGTCAACTTTCACTTTTACTCCATTTTCTAAATAAAATGTATACTTTTACACCGATACATTTCCCCTAAGCATCTTCATTACTCGTTAATACAAAATTTTATCTGAAGAAATGTGGTAGCCTGTATGCAAGCAGCTTTGGCGAATCCGTGCTCCAGCTTGCAAGTTACATTAATCACAATCCACACTCCATTCCAGTTGGTGGCGGTGTAGGCTACCATAACGTTGTTTTCTAGCCGCTATACAATTCAAGATTTCCACTCAAGCCCAGGCATGTCTTTTGCTTGCTTTTACTTGTACTTTTACTTACATTTAATATCAGAAAATTACTTTTGCAGATACTTTCAGACTTTTACTCAAGTCATATTCTAATTCTAATATGACTGTAACTTCTACCAAAGTCATTTTCTGATAAGATATCTGTACTTTTACTCAAGTGGCTTTCAGGTACTTCATCCACGAGTGGAAAAGGCGCTATCGAAATGTTCTCTTTGGCCAAGGAGATTCCCACCTGAGTCCCAGCAGATCCCTGACAGATTAACGCCCACAGAACAATGAGACTAGAGTGGAGACGGCTTCCTCTGTGTCCCCGCTTGTCTGAGGAATACCACATCCCATAGTGCTCCCCTTTCCTCAGGGTTGAGCTGTGTGCTCCTGGGCAAGACGACTTTCCCAGAAATCCCCTGAGGGAGGTGGAAGATACCACCAATAACACTTAGAAACATGTTTGTGAGTGTGTTACACACTCTTATGTCACTCTGAGAGAGAGAGAGAGAGAGGGGGACTGAAGTAAATGTTTCACTGTTTTTTTGGAATTTCAAGCTGAGAATTTTGGTGACCAAAGAATCTTGCCTGGGGAATCTTGCCTGGGGAAAAAACACGACCACAGGTTTACTGTTTCACATCCTTCATGTGAACATAATTTAACCACACCACATGAGGATGATCTCTCATATCTGCTATCTCCCTCACAGGGTCATTTTCAGGTCGCCAAACAGTAATAAGCTGTTGATAGATGAATTATCAGTAAAGATATTTTTGGATTTATTCAAGCAATACGTTTCCCGTGAGCTTTGAGTTCTTCAGATGTACTGTAGCCTATAGGCTGTGTTCTGATCTGCTAGTAGTTCCCCTTTGAAGTGGACTGCACAGGGTATTCATCCATGTGAAGTAATATGGCTGAATACCCTGTGCAGTCCACTTCGCTGTTCTACTAGCCCATCAGAACGCAGGTTATGTATCTGGTCCTCTGCAGCGCTTGAGTGACAGCTGATGCTCATTCTGATTCCCAGAGTGACATTATTAATGTTGAAGCTTGAAAAGTACCGTTGAAATGTTGAGGCGTCAAGAAAAGTGTGATTTCTATTTACAGAATCAATCTCAGACAGGATGGTTCTCTCTCTCTCTTTCTCTCTCTCTCTCTCTCTCTCTCTCTCTCTCTCTCTGAACACCTGCTATGCGCTCCCTCCTTAACCTCCACATTCTCTCCTGCTGACAAGCCCTTCCCCCATTCAGAAAACACCTTCCGCTCCCCACTGCAGGTGTTAGAGGAAGTCATCATCTAATCAAGACAATCTAAACCTTCACTATCACACTGATTATGACAGATGTCTGCACACCTCCCATCGGCTCCAAACTGTACCGCTTCCAATTTTATTTTGTTGTTATCAATTGGCTGCTAACAATAGCCTACAGTGTAGGCTATTGTGTGTAGGCCCGACACACTATCAGTGATGCTCAACCTTTTTCATATCAAGGACCCATGATTTAGTTCACATTAGGGCCATGGAGCCCCCCCATTTGATGATATTTTGTTACTCAAACAAACCCAAATCTGAGAATATTTGACCATTAGATAGAGTTTTGTATCTATATTGTAGGTAGAGAGGTATCAGAGAAACTATGATCAAAACAGTCATTCTTCTGCATTCTCTAATTGTGTTGACTTTTTGTAAATGAAATAATGCTGAAGTTTAACTGAGCATTCACACCGAACACCATTCAGCAAATGACATACAAAGTCCATGCAAGAGCACGAGCACGAGCAGACCCCAGGCGGCATAAATGCAGCGGAATTTCGCGGCGAGTCAAGACTTTTAAACTTTGGCAAAATGTGAGCGGTCAAACTCGAGCAAGTAACACAATTTCCGTTCTTGGTGTGAACGTACCTTAACAAGTAATCAATTTGCTAGGGACCCCCTGGAACCCCTCAAGGACTGCTGGTGGTCCCCGGGACCCCACATTGAGAACCACTGCATTGCATGACACACTATAATCTGAGGGTTTGATGCGAACTATGATCAGTAATTATTTTAAAAACAGAATTCCTGCAGCAACACTGGCTGCTAATTAGTAGTATTGTTTCAACTTGAAACAATTTGCCCTTCTGCGGCCGACTCAGAGTTCAGGCCTTCCCAGCCTGGGCGGCTGTGGGGATGGGCGCAGAGTGCTAACATATATACAGCTTCCGTCCCAGTGATTTAAAGCAACACTGCCGACGCACCGCTCAACACAAAGGAGTGCAGCAAAGCACGCATTGTGCAATTCCCAAGAAAGCCACCCACAGACATTTATACAGCGAGACTGGCGACCAGCAGCTCAACTGTGTGTGTCAGAACTGGCGTGGAAGGCGGACAGTTTGTGCTGCCGGCGGCCGCTGCGAGCCAAGGACAGGAAGTGCTCGCGGAGGGACAGGAAGTGCTCACCGCTGCAGTAGAACTGAGATAATGCCATTGTGTAAGCAAGCCAAGTGACCTCTCCCTGAGCGCAGACTAGTCCTAGAGGCTGGCGTCGAGCGCCCTGGCCCCCACCCAGCCCCAGACTCCCCAGGCACGGGGTGGGGAAGGGGGGGACTCGGGGAGGGGTGGCGGGGCATGAGGCGTGTCCCCTCCCTTCGTTCCCCCCCACCTCCTCCCCTCCTCTGAGTTGAATCTGAACCTCACCTTGTAGAGGAAATGTGGCTGCGACTCCAGACTTTATGACTTCTCCCATCAAAAGCCATGATTTTTCACTCCCACACAGCGAGAGAGAGAGAGAAAGCCAGGGCAAACTCATACTCATACCCACACCCATATCCACACACGCACACACACACACACACACACACACACACACACGCACACGTGTGCACACATAAACACGCACGCATACAGTCTCTCCGCTCTCCTGGGACAGGGGGAAAACCCTATCAGGTCATCAGTGGTAAAATAGACGATGACAGTATTATAGGCCAGATCCTGTCCCGGTCCTGGGCTCGGGACAGAGCTGGACCCCCCTCCAACCCCCTAGAGGGCGGCCCAGCGCGCTCTGGACTCCCTGTTAGTATCTGCATGGGGGCACGCAAAGGTTGCATAAGCATCTCTCATATTTCTGTCAGCTCTTTTTGACATGTCAGAGGAAGGCTCGTATCGGACTGTCGCCCGCATGATGGGAGCATATTGAGCACATACAGGCGGAGAAAAGACGGAGCTGACAGGTTAGGCTCTGCTGCCACTGATAAGGACCCCTGCAGCCTGTGGCTGATGTTTGGATTTCTGACCACAACCAGGGCTTCATTCTCCACTGCATAAACACAGCAGGATCGTGGTTGGGGATGGAGATAGGTAGGTGCAACAGGTTGCTCTGACCTTTCCCTCTCCCTGAACCGGCCTGGGAGCAAGGTCAGGGGGTCACTTCCTCCCAAAACAAGGCTGAGTTACTATGAAGACAGTCTCACACGTCTCAAAGCCGTAAAACAGTCTTGCGCACATAAATCAGTTTTAAAGGTTCATCAAGTTTGAATTTGTCGATGTCATCTGATGGACACACAACGCTGCTCACTGAGGCAGTCCTGAGGTTTCATCCAACATGTCCTCAAGTCTCATGGGAAATTGTTGGAAAAATAATAGAAAACATCTAGGGTTCAATATTCACTTTTTTGTCCACCAGCCAAATGGCTAGAATGTTCAAATTTTACCAGCCACTCAATAGATGACCATTCATTTATTCATTTATTTGCTGGTGAGTGAAGTAAATCTACCAGCCACTTGGATATTCTACCAGCATTTGGCTGGTGATTGGTGCTAATTTTAGACCCTGAAAACATATGCTAATTATGAATTTAAACTAGAATAAAGCAGTAGGCCTATAAACAATATAATGAACTGAATAAATATCTAGTTTAATTAAATCGAAATATGGCTGCAGAGACACAATTCTTTTGTAAATGTACCCTATAAAGCTTTATAGCCTATGTTTATGTCAGACGTTTATGGAGTGGATACAAATTAGTGATTTTCTGATGCTTTCAAAATGTCTACTTTTCTTATTGTAATGTCATTTCTCAGGCTATCTCACTCGCTCCTTATAACTGGCATAATTTCCGCCATATCCAATATGCGTCACGGCTCACTGATGCTGATCAAGTAGAGTAGCCTTTTTCCCAGCTCTCTGTCTGCCCTATAGCCTACAATCAAGTGTTTTCCAGCCTCTTTGTTTGGCTCATTACATCCTAGACTAGACAGACTTATGTGTGCATGGGATTTGCATCGGTAAAGCTAGTTTATTCAAATGAGGAGAAACTGATTTGACATGTGAACGCCACAGTCACTAGAAAACTTCATGCCAGTCAGGGGTCTCGTGTCTCAATTAGCGTCGGAATAGTGTTTATTTAACCTAATATCGATTGTTGTGGATTTCCAATTCACTAAATAGGAAATTTAAATCCTCAATTAACGCCTTTTGTCCAGCGATTCTCATTAAGCCGCAGTCTCTGTCGAGACGATGCGTAAAGTTGTGAACGAGGGAACCATTATCTCCACGCGTAAACCTGATATTCAAGATTTTAACACTGTTAACCACCCAATACACAGACTAATGTTGTCTGAACATCACTGACAGTCTATAATTCAGGGGTGAAAATGATAAGTGTGTGTGTGTGTGTGTGTGTGTGTGTGTGTGTGTGTGTGTGTGTGTGTGTGTGTGTGTGTGTGTGTGTGTGTGTGTGTGTGTGTGCGTGCGTGCGTGCGTGCGTGCGTGTGTGTGTGTGTGTGTTTTGGGGGGGCAGCCCAAAGAAAGTTATCTATTTCTCCCAGACAGCCCCCCCCCCCCCCCCCCCCCCAAAAGGGAAAAGTCAAAATAATGTGTCTGGCTGCTGAATGCTGTTTAATGTAAAATCCGTGCTTTTCTTATCATTTTTAGAGTTTTGCTTTATTTCAAACCCTGCAGCCTCTCTCCTCGGAGGGTCTCACTCCAAACAAGGGCTGAAGGCGGGGTGCTTTCAACTTTTTTACACCTTTGTAGTAGTGGGCACTCCCACCACATGGTGATTGGTCGCTTGTGCGTTTATAGCGCATCAACCTCAGTCTCAACAGTGAGTAGTCGATAGCGTTCAGTGGCTTCAGAAACTGGCTAATGGATGTGACTATAATTCCTTTCAATTCCACTCCGAAAACCCGAAACATTTTAACTTACCTTGATTAATTTCATTTTTATTTTTTACCTGTTATCGCTAGTCGAGTGTTTCTGCTTGTGCGTGCTCTGCCGTCCGGTGGCTCTCCAGATACCTCGCAGCTGGACAGAGAGATGAGTAGTCCCGATGCGGGTTACGCCAGCGACGATCAGACCCAGGCAAGGTGTACGATGTCAGTTATGATGCCTGGTATGGGACACTGCCAGTGGGCCGACCCTCTCAGTCCTCTCGGGGACACCAAAGTCAAAAGCGAGCCGTGCGCGTCCGCCTCCGGCAACCAGAACCGTGGGAAGAGTGAACCGCGGATCCGACGGCCCATGAACGCGTTTATGGTCTGGGCAAAGGATGAGCGCAAGAGACTGGCCCAGCAGAACCCCGACCTGCACAACGCGGAGCTGAGCAAAATGTTGGGTAAGCAATTTGAATGTTGTTGGTTTTTTTTGAATTTACGCATTACTGTCGTGTTGCTTGCCTACCCAAATATTTCTAAAGTGGCAGGCCAATGCAAGTTATAGACTACAGAGTGATACCCACAAAAATATCCCCCCCTCGCACTTATAACCTTCCTGATTTAGAATTACTTAGTGACTTTGTTATTTTAGTTTTATGTTTCACATTGAATTATTTATTGTCCAATTCTAATGAAACAGCAGGCAATTCCCTAATGGTCCCTCTCCCAGTGATGTAAATTCTACATAAAAGTTACTGAACATTATATGACCTTACTATGCAACAGTTACTGTACTTGAGTCAAGCTAGGGATGTTATACTTCGAAATCCTGGACCCCCCTCCCTAAAATGGCAGCGAGCTATTTTTGAGTGCATCACCCGGCTGCGTGTCTGCTGCCTGGCGTCTCTCTGATGTGCTGCGTGTCTGCTGCCTGGCGTCTCTCTGATGTGCGTTCTTGCTCTTGACCTACAGGCAAATCGTGGAAAGCCCTTCCTGTGACAGAGAAGCGGCCCTTCGTGGAAGAGGCCGAGCGGCTGCGGGTGCAGCACATGCAGGACCACCCCAACTACAAGTACCGGCCCCGACGGAGGAAGCAGGTGAAGAGGATTAAGAGGTTGGACTCTGGCTTCCTGGTCCACGGTGTGTCCGACCACCAAGGCTCCTCAATGTCCGGGGACGGCCGGGTGTGCATGGAGAGCCTGGGTCTGGGCTACCACGAGCATGGCTTCCAGCTGCCCCCGCAGGCCCTCGGCCACTACCGGGACGCCCAGGTGCTCGGTGGCCCCTCCTACGAAACCTACAGCCTCCCCACCCCCGACACGTCTCCGCTGGACGCCGTAGAATCGGACTCCATGTTCTTCCCTCCTCACTCGCAGGAGGACTGCCACATGATGCCCGCCTATGCTTACCACTCCCAGGCGGCGGAGTACCAGGAGCAGCCCCACTCCCACCACCACCACGGCAACGCCGTCCTGCACAGACACCTCTCCTCGGCCCCCCCGGAGCAGGTGCCCCTGCAGCCCCCCTCCTACGTGGGATGCCCCAACCCTCTGGCCATGTACTACACCCAGCACTGTAGCCCCGGCCACCCCAAACGGCATACCGCTCACGGCCACGGGGCGGGACAGCTCTCCCCTCCACCTGACTCTCACCCCCATGCGGCGGACAACGTTGAGCAGATGCAGCACTCGGAGCTGCTGGGGGAGGTGGACCGCAGTGAGTTTGAGCAGTATCTGAGCTCGTCCCAGGCTCGCCCGGACATGACGGGCCTGCCGTATGCGCCGCACGAGGCTGGCATGCAGGCACCCGAGAGCCTCATATCGTCTGTGTTGTCAGACGCCAGCACAGCTGTGTATTACTGTAACTTCAACTCCTAACCTCCCAACTGCTACTGCAGCGTCATCACACATGAGCTGACCTCAAATATTTTGTTTGTAAATTTTATTTTGTTTTTATTTTCATTCTGTTGCTACTGACACAGAAAGCCCATGAGATTTTAAAATGCTTTGGAGAACATTGATGTACCTCTCAAAAAGAAACTGTATAAACACTGATAGAAAGCCATAGAATATTTGATTTGAACACTGGTTTTAACTTTGCCCTTTCTGGCTTGCAGGAATATGAATACATTTTGTGATAATAAATATTGTACAGTCACTATTTTAAAGTTTATGTATATACTGTAGGTGTTTTATACTTTTGCACTTTTGAGAAATAAATTTTTGAAAGTAGACTCTTCTCTTGTATTTATTATTTACACTTCTACTGCTTTTTCTACTTATACTGTAGGTAGCATGGATAGATTTTCGCTCCAAAACCACATTCATTATGTTTCATATATATGTGTGTGTGTGTGTGTGTGTGTGTGTGTGTGTGTGTGTGTGTGTGTGTGTGTGTGTGTGTGTGTGTGTGTGTGTGTGTGTGTGTGTGTGTGTGTGTGTGTGTGTGTGTGTATATATATATAATATATATCAAAGGGTTGCCTCATTAGAAGGAGCAAACATCCAAAAGCAGACACTGGTCACTGGTTATTCAATAATAATAACAAAATATTGAATATGAGTGTATTTACTGTACAGAAAATGTTCAACATGGGACAAAATGACTACAGTCCGTTCAACTTGTGCTCTTTATTAGACTCCAATATCTGTGTTTTCCCCACTTCCACATGGATGTGAACGGCCTCATGGCAGCAGAGTTGCTCACCTGGAAGCGGGGCAGGTCCGTCCGTGTGGCGCGGGGTCCGACCTGGCTTCCTGGCCTGGATGGAGTGGAGGTAATCTCACTGTCTGCAGTACACATGGCGCCTTGTTTTCACAGCATGGGAGCTGGCTTTATGCTCCGGACATCCTGTCTCTACACCATTTAGTCTCTCCTGATGAATGTTAGGGGGCCATTAAAAATCACTGTGTTGTACTGCACCTCCTCGAAACAATGGCGCTTCTTTATTTTGTGTATTTGCATAGCGGGACATACAGTAAGGTGTACATCCATATCCATCCCCCAACTACCCATAACAAGAACATCATGATTGATTCAGGTTTTATTTCTACTGTGAAAGAACAGCTTATGCACTTAAAACAGATGGCTCTTCTATATTTAAAACCAGTGGTTCTCAGGGACCACCAGGGCTCCTTGAAGGGTTCCGCAGCAAATCGATGAATTGTTCAACTTCACCATTATTTCATTTGCAAGAAGTTAACACAATTAGAGAATGTAGAACAATGATTATTATTATTAGATTATTTTTGCCTTTATTCGACAGGACAGTAGGCAGGTGGGGAAAGAGCAATTTCCCGTCAAAAGAGATGACGTGCGGCAAAGGACCTCGGGTCGGATTCGAACCTGCGTCGGTCGCCCAAACACCCGAGCCTCTGTGGTATGCGTGCTACCAGGTGAGCCACCAGGACGCGCAAACAATAATTATTTTGATCATATGTCACTGTTATCTCTCTACCTACAATACAGATAATCACAGAATTCTGGACAAAATCATATCTGATATACGGTATGCAGAGTGGAGTACACCCAAAGAAATTTGAAGAAGTGCAGACTAACAAAACATTAAAATAATATAAAGAAACAGAGTTGCACACTCAAAAATTCTCCTCTGCTGTGTTTGATACCAACGCGTTTCAGCAGAATACGCCTTCGTCAGGGTGTATAGTGCAAGTGAGTAGGTGTGACCCTTTTTATAGGGCACCTGAAATCATTACATTGCAGGTGAGACAGACAAGACAATACAATTAACATTTAAAACAATATACAGCTGTATATAAAGCAGGATATACAGCAGTATACAGCAGTATATACAGCATTATATACAGCTGTATATAAAGCAGGATATACAGCAGTATACAGCAGTATATACAGCATTATATGCAGCAGTATATTGTTTTAAATGTTAATTGTATTGTCTTGTCTGTCTCACCTGCAATGTAATGATTTCAGGTGCCCTATAAAAAGGGTCACACCTACTCACTTGCACTATACACCCTGACGAAGGCGTATTCTGCTGAAACGCGTTGGTATCAAACACAAGCAGAGGAGAATTTTTGAGTGTGCAACTCTCTTATCTAACAAAACAAATATTCTCCATGGCCCTAACTAATGTGGACTAAACTAGGGGTGATTGACATGAAAAATGTTGAGAATCACTGTTTTAAATATTGGTATAAATATATGCAGTCATCTATGTAAATACTGTTTTCTTGCCTTGTCTATAACACATTTATTGGGTAAACACCTTTAAGAGACTAGACCAGAGCTTGATCATAATTCAGCTGTATTTATAGCTGAGAAAGGGTACCACTTTATAAATAGAGATTTTTCCTCTTTTAAAAGGAAGGGGTTCTTCTCCGCGGGGTCAATCACCCTGACCCCGCTGGCCATTTTTAGCACTTCAGAGGAAACGTGCTCCAGAGGTGTATATACTCATGCGCTTTGTTCATGCTGAATGTTTTGAACTAATCTCTTATGTAGCAGAAGTCGAGGTTGCATCTCAAGGTAAATATCGCCGGCCCTTCCCACGGTCGTGACAGTGATGTCACTTCTAATCTCAGTCTATAGAAAATCTAAATGCGCACAAAAATTACGGTTTTAAAATGTTACAAATATTGAACTCTTCAAAGCTAGTGAGATACACACTGCTTTAGCCCAGTGGTTCTCAACGTGGGGTCTGGGGGACCACCAATGGTCCGTGATGGGATTCCAGGCGGTCGCCAGCAAATTGATGAATTGTTCAACTTCATAATTATTTAATTGACAAGAGGTTAACACAATTAGAAAATGTATAAAAATGCTGTTTTGATTAGTTTATCTGTTATCTCTCCTACAATACAGATAGTCATGGAATCCTGGGCAAAATCATATCTAACAATAAAAAAATATTCTCAGATTTGGGTCAAAGAGGCAATATCTCCTCAAATGGCCCTAATGTGGACTAATTTAGGGTCCTTGATATGAAAATATGAAATGGGTTGAGAATCACTGCATTAGCCCATACATGACCTTATTCAGATCCTAATATGCTGCAATTATTTTAATTCTAAATTCTAAATATGAACCTATATTGATATTAGCATGAACTGAAGCTCTTTGTTTATTTGAATAGGGACCCATGCATGCATAGACATAGAACATAACGAAATGGTCTGATGGCACATATAACATTTATAGCCTAAGCTCATGTCATGTAATGAAATAAACTTGAGCCTGTGCACCCTACACACACAGTCGCGAGTGGTTTCCACCCCAAACAAACAGAATGTGGTGCTTCCTTCTCCCCAGTTCACCCTTCCCTCTGGGCGTGCAGGCTGCAGGCAGGGGACCGGCTGTAATTGGTGTG
This sequence comes from Poromitra crassiceps, assembly GCF_964638095.1. Lineage (NCBI taxonomy): Eukaryota > Metazoa > Chordata > Actinopteri > Beryciformes > Melamphaidae > Poromitra > Poromitra crassiceps. The sequence continues at coordinate 88,380,786 of NC_139624.1, forward strand.
AATGTGTTTAAATTGAGTGTGCAGCTGAGTGGCAGGTTGATCCTCTCTGTTGTTGTAGCTAATGGGTGCATAACGACCGGCTCAGGCCTCCATCCCCGGGGCAGCAGCAGAGTGGGTGGGGGTCACCTGCGCAGACTTAGGAGGGGCAGACCCCCATGTCAGCCCTGATATTATCTCCACACCCACTAATTGATCTGGGCTAATTGACGAGGAAAAGATCATGGAGTGAAATTTGGCATTTTGGATTTCATCTTAAAGAAACGGGTTGATTTAAAAAAAAACATTTGTAAATGGCATACATTTAAGTTCACAAAATCATCAGGCTATTATTAGTGTGGCCAAAAATATGCCTCTGCAATTTTCTTGTTTTTGTCTTTGTTCCTGGAATTATAAGTTGACATGATGAGGTGTGGAGTGAGTTTCGAAACGTGTTGAAAACCCTTTGTAGAAATGAGAAAATATGCATTTGTTTTCCTTACTTCTAATTTCGTTGAAGTGTAGCCTATAGGTTTTGAACGTACATGTTTGCATCCCACAAAGATGCAAACATTGGGATTTAGAGCAAATAAGGAGATCAGGGAGAGAGAGAGAGAGAGAGAGAGAGAGAGAGAGCGATGAAGAGAGAGAGCTCAAAGCCTAGGAAATCAGGGCTTTCATGGTGTTCCTGTTGCTGTGACTGTCTGACTGTGTGTGTGTGTGTGTGTGTGTGTGTGTGTGTGTGTGTGTGTGTGTGTGTGTGTGTCTGTGTGTCTGTGTGTGTGTGTGTGTGTGTGTGTGTGTGTGTGTGTGTGTGTGTGTGTGTGTGTGTGTGTGTGTGTGTGCATGTGTGCGTGCTTGTGTGTGTGTGTGTGTGTGTGTGTGTGTGTGTGTGTGTGTGTGTGTGTGTGTGTGTCCTCGGGCCGCGCTGCAGAGAGCCAGTCACAGATTACGTTGGGCCGGCAGGCTACATTAACACAGGATCACTTAATCATGGCACTGCACTAATCTCATCTCAGGTAGCTCCTTTCACAAACATAGCAGCAGCATCTGTCCACACAGCAGCTCATTTTACTCAGCTTCCAACAAATGATCAAGATCTGCTCTATCTGACCAACTGACAAGATCTGCCAACTGACAAGATCTGCTCTATCTCACCAACTGACAAGATCTGCCAACTGACAAGATCTGCTCTATCTGACCAACTGACAAGATCTGCCAACTGACAAGATCTGCTCTATCTGACCAACTGACAAGATCTGCCAACTGACAAGACCTGCTCTATCTGATCAACTGACAAGCAGATTTGTTAGAAATCGTATACTAGCGGACCACAGTTTGGGAACCAATGGCTTAGACGATCGAGAGAACATTAATTGCCAACTATTTTATTATAATTTATTAGTCATTTAGACTAATTTCTATGGGAAAGAAAATACTAAAATTCTCTAGTTCCAGCTCCTTAAATGTAAAGAATTTCTGGTTTCTTTAGTCTTCTATGGCAGTAAACTGATTCTGTTTGGGTTGTGGACTGTTGGTCAGGATAAAAGAAGACATTTGAGGATGTCATCTTGGGCTGGAGGAAACGTGATTGACATTTTCCACATTTTTGTCACATTTTATAGACCAAACAGCTTAATCGACTAGTCGAGAAAATAATCGACAGATTCAACGATAATGAAAATAATCGTTAGTTGCAGCCCTAGATGAGGTGAATCCAATAATCTCTTGTTGATTATTCTCATTAAATCTTCCCCAATCACAAAGAAGGAGAATAGGAGATGTAGATAAAGAGAAGCAGACGAGCTACAGAAGGATTTTTAAGCTTTGATACAATTTGAGATGTGTATTGTACAAACGAGGCTGTAACTCAATATAAGGGAAATATCCCTATTGTACATCCAGTGTGTGAGACAATATCAAACTTCAAACAGCTACAGTATTTATCGATTAGCTCATTCACTCTTTGTTGCCATTATGGCAAGAAAGACGTGTTGAAACGCTCTGTAAAATTCTGTATCTGAATTGTGTTGTCTTGAAATTTCTGGCAAACCAGCACGAGCCTTGTCTTGCGTTACTATGACAACAAAAGACACATGCACATAAAACAGCGCCCAGATCAAAATCTGAATGTTTGAAATGCGGCGTGTGTGCGCTTTCATCATAATTGCCACCCACTAAGACACACACACACACACACACACACACACACACACACACACACACACACACACAGAATACTTTCTTCAAACTAGTCGAGGTAGATTCCCCTATTATTTCTTGCTGTTCAATTTCAGACAGAGAGAGAGCGAGAGAGAGAGAGAGAGAGAGACCCAGCTGATTAAGTCATTGATAGTGGATTGTATACAGTATGTGGGACAGCTGCAGGAGCGGGTGTGTCCCTCGTCTAAAGCGGGGCTGGGGCTGCAGGGTTGCTCGTAATCCCAGGCATATGCTGTCCCTCTCTGGCCCTGATCGCTTTTATGGTCCCTGCCTGTCCAGTTGTGCTCTCCCACTATATATAGTTTCACAGATCTAGTCAATCTCCACTCAGTGACTCAATAGTTTATTTTTCTTCTGATTCTGGTCTCGTCTCATATCATTATAAATAGCTCTGTCGCAGCCGGTGTGGATGTAGGCTGCAGTAGAAAAGGTCCAGCGGGTCCTCCCTTTCCTTGCTTGGATATTAGTTGCTGTGTTCAACTTCACTGGGACCAGTCAGTTTTGGAAGTGTTTTCATTGCATGGCATTTGCAATTGATCAAAATATTTTTGTCCTATTGTGAGAGAGAGCAGAGAGATGCTAACAGTTCATGGACATAAGGAGTAAAGTCATATAGTGTATAAGTTTGTCTTGTCTGAAATCATTCAGTAATATTTCCAGGCTTTATCCCTGAATATGATATACTGTAGAGTGTAAAAATCAGATTGTGGTAGATTGTGGCTGTAAGAGTTATGAACAAGCTGATGGTAGGCTAGTTGTGTGGACAGTTTACATTGTATTGTACAAATTTGTATCTGTACTGATTAGCATTCATTTCCCTCAATGGCTGGGAAACTTAGGAAATATGTGACTTACTTTCTCAGAAACAATATTGTTCATGTACTGTATTTGAATTGGGGGGAAAGCATATTGGTCAAAAATACTTTGTTTATTATGATTCTTTTTAAATAATATGCAAAATATAATATGTATCAGCTCCAGTAAGTCCAACATGATCGAACAATGTATAATGTGCAAAAAGACTTCAGCTTTGCATCTGCACTCCTTTTCATTCCCTTTGACTTAGTTTGAATCTTTGTGCAATTTGCAATTTCTGATACAGGACATTATTTGACCAAACAAGATTTCACACAAAAACAAAAACAAAACAAAAACATGCTGCCAATATGATGGGATAATTATACTGTTGCAACAAAGATGAGATAAAACTAGCAGAAGCACTATTATTGATTTTCAAAACGGTTGTCTGGTGTGAGAGGACATTTTTGGAGGCTGGCACGTTTGTTTCCCAGTCAGGAATGGACTCAGAGAGTCTGTCCTGATGGGCCCAGTCTCTTGTCTGAATCCCCTCGTGGCATTCAGGACCATTTTTAGCTGCATGGCGTCCAGGCGGGCAGTGAGCAAGATGACTGCATCAGCACTCGCCTTCCTTTTCCACTCTGTTTGTGTTTGGAGGGCTGCAGCCGACACCCACCCGCCTCGCTAATAGTCATATCTGAGTCCACTATCTCCTCATTGCAGGAGTCCAGGCCTCTCTCAAAGGAAAGAGTGAGCAATGCTGTTTTGTATCGATTCTGTAGAATTGGTTGAAGGCTACACTGTGACTAACTCAACATCACTAGTGACTAACTTTCAGTTGTATTCGCTTTTGATGTTACCATGAATGAATTGAGGACCTGGTCCAGTATGAATGGCAAACTGGTCAAATAATGTGATTTTTTTGTTTGATTAAGAAGCAAATTTGTATTAATATTGCTTTAACTAGCGTTTGTAATTTTGTAGCGCGCTCGATTCCTAGGCATCAGTGATGTCACAATGCCTCCTATGACATCATCAGTGGGACAAAAATTTAAACAAACATTGCGCACTTGCTCCCTCTTATAATAAGATGTCAAATAAATGTATTATTTACAATACCTATATAATAATAGAGTTATTAAATACAATACCTTTGTAAAAATGTGATCATATATCATGAATCTGGATACATTTAATAGTACAATAACAAATACTCAGCTCAGACTTAGTGCTAACAAGATAAATGCGGACCATTGTCTATGTACTTCCCCCCCCCCTCTTTCTGTGGATCTTTGAATCTTCCTGAGAGCACCTGTCCCCACTTCCTTGTTCCGATGACTCCTGTTTGCTCGATCCATGAAAGATTGACTGGGAACATCCTCCATCCAAGAGGAAACCGAGCTCTGTGAAATTCACACCACTCGGACCGTTTTGGGATCGCCGGTAGGATTTCCTACAAAATAAAAATACATGAAAATATAGTCTAAATAAAGGGGGAGAGGGCAGAGTGTCATGACCCAGGTCAACTGCCTTTGTTTTTTTCATTGTACTTTGTGTGTGTGTGTGTGTGTCTGTGTGTGTGTGTGTGTGTGTGTGTGTGTGTGTGTGTGTGTGTGTGTGTGTGTGTGTGTGTGTGTGTGTGTGTGTGTGTGTGTGTGTGTGTGTGTCTGTCTGTCTGTCTGTCTGTCTGTCTGTCTGTACTTATTGTGCTGTTTATGTGTTTATCATAGTTGAATAACCTTTCGTCACAGTTGTGTAAAGATAATATTTTGAAGGCATTCACTATAATGGAAAAACAGCAATACCTGCTATACTAAACTGAACTAGTCTACCGTATCTATAGCCTTTAGTTGTATATAATACCCAGTGTTGGGGAAACTATATTAAAACTGTAGTTTACCAAACTACTAGCATGTGATATCTTTAAATAACAACCATGGCCAATGAGCTGTGGTGTTGTGCCATATTACATTGCAAAAAAACAGCAATACATAATCGAATATGTCGTTTGTAATTAACTACCTAAACTACATGACCCAAAGTAGTTAAATACAGAATAATGTAGTTGAATGTAGTTAAACTACGTCCAAATTGTAGTTAAACTAGTAATTGAACTACATGTAGTTAACTACTCCCCAACACTTATAATATTTTATAAATAGATTTAATTGGGCAAAACAAAGCAGTGCAATGCTGTAGATATACAGATATGTATTTTTCTTTTCCAATTGTTTAATGTGTACAATAACACTAAACCCTATCAATCCTGCTCTGATTATAATAGGAGCTGTCTTTTACACAGGAAGTGTATGTGTGCTTATGTTATTGGGCTATGAACTTCAAACAAATATCAAACGCATGTCCACTGAAATAGCAAACAGTTGACTTCCAGTTCCCTCAAATCTGACAATGTGTTCCTCCCTCTACAAGCCCTGTCTCCTCTTGCTGGGCCTGTTCTGCCTGCTGGAGCCAGTCCATTACACTCACTTATGACTCACACAGGCATGCTGTCAGGACAATTTGCCTACCTTAATTGCGTAATAATAAGGGGAAAAAACAGTGATTTAATGTGTTTTATTTATGTGTTTTCTTTATCTGAAAGTTGCTGGACATGTTTGAAGTCTGTTGCAATGTCACGTACTGCCACTAGGGGTCAGCTGTGCACAGGATTATGTAAAGCTCACTTCAATTAAACCTTGCTCAGGTGACATAATAGCTGACAGATAATGTAATTGCTTACAGATAATGTGATAACTTGTCAAAACTTTATAAAATTGTCCCTTTAAATGGAATGAAAATGTAAAATACTAAACAAAAAACTCCCTGATAATATCATAACATCACAGTTTTACACTATGATTTAGGGATGTGTTATATTTGCACTCAAATATATTATACTCTCATTAATCTTACAATCTTACACATTACGTTTTTGTGCAATATTAATATTACATCATGAATTAAAAAAGTACACCCCTATAGAAGTCTCAATGGCCAATTAATGTAGTAATTACATTAACAAGTTTCACTACATTTTCAACCCATTTGGGACTCCTTTTTTATTACACTAGTAAGCTAGTTACAGAGCCACCAGTTATTTTCTGGTGCCATGGAACATTTCTGGGCAATTTACAACATTGTCTTGCTCAAAGCATTGCCAATGAACAATAGCTTTTCAGGATTAGTCTCACAGCCTTTCAAAGTCATTGATCATTGATGTTGATTGTTGATCATTATTTATTTACATATCAACAAATCAAACGGGATGACAAATTGTCTTGTCTTGTAATAAGTGTAATGTGCAATCCCAGCTTCCTCTGTGCACTGTTGCTGCGCTGATGCTCCAACCACAACACAAGAATAATAATTTAGAACAGTTGTTCTCAATATGGGGTCCGGGGACCACCAGTGGTCCTTGAGGGGGCTCCAGGGGGTCCGCACCAAAGTGATGAATTGTTCAACTTAAATTATTTAATGTACAAGAAGTTAACACAATTAGAGAATATAGAAGAACTAGGCATCTCGTGCGCTCGACATCACTCGTCATCAGTGATGTCACAATGCACAATTGCTCGAGTAACATCACTGATGACATCACTTCCAGTTGAGTGACATCACTTCCAGGACAAAAATCGTAGAGCCCACTTGCTCCCTTTTAGTTATGATGATGATGATGATGATTATGACTGTTCTCATCATAGTCTCTCTGTATTCTCTCGACCTGCAATAAAGATAGTCAGGAATTCTGGACAAAATCTTATCTATGACAATAAAAAATATTCTCAGATTTGGGGCTGAGAGACAAAATCTCATCAAATGGGAGCCAGGGCTCTATAATGTCGACTAAATTAGGGGTTCTTGATGTGAAAAGGGTTGAGAATTTTTTGTTTTTACATGTGCAGCTGCTTCTTTTCACCTGACAGCGAGGAGTTTCACCGGCAGGACCTAGTGTGTGGGAGGATCACGCTGATCCCCCCCAGTTCTCCTCCCCCTGAACAGGTGCCCCAAGCAACCAGAGGAGGCACTAGTGCAGCAACCAGGACTCATACACCACTGGCTTCCCACCCGGAGACACGACCAACTGTGTCTGTATACTGTAGGAACGTCTGACCAAGCTGGAAGTCCCGCTAAAGGGAATTGAACTCGGGTCTCTGCGGTGGTAGGCAAGTTCTTTTACCTCTACACCACACAGATGCACCAAACATGGTTGACAATCACTGATTTAGAAGATCCGGCAGTACTAATGCCAGTTTAGAAGCAGGGCGGGGGAACTTCTTATGCTCCATGCACTATAGTCGTAATTAGAAACTTCCACTTGTGGGTGAGGATTTACAGAGAGGGCACAGTGACAGCAGAGTCCTTGGGAAGAGGTAAGAGGGCGAGGGAAAGTGCACAACACGTGAGTCCCATCTGGGCCCAGGTGAGGGGGGGGGGCGGGGCTAGGGCCGGTAATCTCTCACAGAAGTCACTGTGTGGTCACGCCCAGGTGAGGGGGGGGGGCGGGGCTAGGGCCGGTAATCTCTCACAGAAGTCACTGTGTGGTCACGCAACCTGGTGTCACTACTACTACCTGCATGGCAACACTGCACGCAGATCGCTAGTTATAGCACTCTGCGAGTCGTCATAAACCCAACGCATCAAAAGCACATTATAATTATAGCTGCTGCGCAGCAATGGGTCGTGGCTGGGCAAGTCTCAAGGCTTTGAGCTATTATGACATCAAAATTGCTCGAGTGACATCAGTGATGGCATCACAATTGCTTGAGTGACTGATGACATCACAAATACAACCTAATTGCCCTAGGTAATTAAGGCAATTAGGCTATACATGGGGGCAGAATTCAACGTTTTGATGCACTGTGGGCTCAATTTTTGACCAATCGAAAATCTGTTTGATACTTTTGTGTAGAACAGTCTAACGATGCAGATACTGAAGTTTGGTGTCGTTTGAAGAAAAAATGTGGGAGGAGTAGGGTTTAATTCGTTTTTGCAGTTTTTGCAGTTTTGCGGTCTTTAAACTTCATAATTGGCCATAGGTTGCATTGTACAAAAGTTTCCCCTCATTTAGACGCACATTTCGGTGAAAGTTGCAAAGCCGTAGCACGTATGACTGAATTTTTTAAGTTTTAAACTTTAGACGGTCGCTGTCGTGCCACCGTTAGGACTATTGGCCCCAAATTTGTGTCAAAGACGTTTGGCATGGGACTGGACCTTTGTGCAAAGTTTGGTTAGTTTTCATCCATGGGAAGTCGAACTTCCCGCAAGGAAGAAAAAAAATAATAATACAGGCAAATACAATAAGTGGCCCTGCCGCTTCGCTGGCCCGGCCACTAATTACACCACAAGTGCATCAGAACGTGTCCGAATGCACTATAATATATGTTTCAGCAATATGATGAGTTTAGGAAGAGAACACTAGAAGACATTTACAGTTCATAGTGAATGCATATTTTTATGCTGCATTCGTTTATGGTGGGAAGTGGAAAGTGGGAAACGCATCACCTGCCATGTCTGTGACCTACGTGTGTTCGGGCTTCAAGTCGCAAAACCATGGATCCTAATAGCATCAGCTATTACAACTAAAAGCTGATAACAACATTCACATTTAATTATATTTAATTATATTATTATTATTATATTTAATTGGTCTAAAAGCATACTATTGTTGCCAATAAATAAATAAAAAGTCCCAAAGATGTGTTTTAAACCCCCCCACCCCCCATCAACACCATCAACACCACCATATATGATGTGGGTGGCCATGCTGAAATTAAATGATGAGCTGGGAGCAACAAGGGGTTGAGAAATCATAGCGATCATACACCGTAAGTAGTTTGCGAGTAGGAACAAGTTGATGTTGGGATTTTTTTCTAGCAGCATAATCGAATGCAGCATTAGGGTTAGGACTCCACAGATCATTTGAGGTCACTTAAGATATAAAGCTGAGTTCTTGAATTATTTATAAGACACTGTGGAACACTAATTGGAATACACTGTTTATAACATTCTCATAACCTTGTCACATCAACATCATAACATATTATGACATATCACATTGCTCTAATACCACTATGATGTATTTATAATCTAATTCTAATATCCCTATGAGGAGCTTATGATGAAATCAATGTTCTATGATGCATTATAGCAGTGGTTCTTAAGTCCCCCTTGAGCTGTTTTGCCATGCGAGTAGTATCCCCTCATGCGTGTTGATGATTCTTGATGATTATTAAATGAAAATCATTTGAATGACTCCCCTTTAATACAACAATGACAGTTTTCAATTTGGAAAAAGTTGTCAGTTTTACCAAGACTTCCTGAGTGTTTGCTGCTCTGGTGCTGCTGTAGATGGGCTGGCTTCAGGACAATCGCCTTAATGAAAACACTGTGGCTGCAGTGCATCCGTGGACGTACAAGTAAATCCAAACAGATGTTTCACTGAACTGTGGGTGTTTGGGCTTGGCCTCTTGTTTCCCTCTTGTCACCGGGCTCCCCTAAACCTGAATCTGGAGCGACAGTAACTGGACGCTTGAGCCATTTATCCATGTTTGCTAGTATTTTGTGCACAGTTTTGACATGTGTGAATGTGACCTCTTCACAGAGCAGTGTAATTTGACACCTGCCAGGGGGAACTAGCACGCATCATTAAAAAAATGGACCTATATAAAATTACTTGGAATATTGTTTTTATCATTGTGGAAATTAATTGTAATCCCCAATCTTTCCAAGTACCCCCTGCAAGCTGCTCAAGTACCCCTAGGGGTACACGTACGCCTGGTTGGGAATCACTGCATTATAGCATAATTATGACATTTCCTGATGTACTTATGCTGTAATAACAATATGCATATGATGACAAGCAACATCGTGTGGTGCTACCAATCTGCTTTAATTAGGATCCATCCAAATCATAACTGACTTACTTACCGTACTTACTTAGAGCTGGATGGTGGCCCAGGTCTGCTAAAGGCTTTTCAGTTCTCTTTCCACTGATGGACGCCAGGTTTCATTGGGTCTTTACGCCTTCCCTCTGGTGTCCAGTGCAGGGCAGTTCTTGTGATGTCATCCTGTTCTTTTCGCATCATGTGTCCAATCCATCTCCACCGTCTTCTCATGATGATGGTGTCGATGCTTTCCTGATTGGTCCGGGCAAGTAGTTGTTGTTTGGAGATGGTGTTAGGCCAGAATATACATAGAGTTATATATATTTTTATATATGAGTTTTCAGAGAAAATTGTAACTATTTACTTATAATATATCCTACTCTTTCGTGTAGCCTAGTCGTACACACAGATCAAGCAGCGAGATGTTCCTGAACATAAGGAGTAAAGTCACAATGTTTATTGTTTGTCTTGTCTTTAATCATTCAGTATATTTTCAGGTTTTGTCCTCTGTTTCCCTGAATATTGTAGAGAGTGTAAAACTCAGATGGAGATTGTGGCTGTAAGAGTTATGAACAAGCTGATGGTAGGCTAGTTGTGTGGACAGTTTACAGTGTATTGTTAAAATTTCTATCTGTACTGATTAGCATTAATTTCCCTCAATGGCTGGGAAACTTTCCATCTTTTTATTTTGGGGGGGTTGAAAATCTGAAATACTTTTTCAGAAACAATATTATTCATGTTTTTGAATTGGGGGTTAAAAAGCATATTGGTCAAAATTACTATTGTGATTTTTTTAAATGCAGAATATATATTATGCATCAGCTTCAGTACTGTAAGTCAACATGATCCAAAAATGTAAATCCAAAATTAAAAAACTCCAGGTCACTGGTTGAAGCCCCCTGCTGAAGTGTCCTTGAGCAAAACAGTGAGTAGCAGCTTCAGGGAGTGTTGCTCTAAACCTGACCTTTGACCTCCCTGTGGAGGAGGGGGAAGAAAACAACGACGATGACGATGACAAAAAAATGCACTATCAAAAGTAGCTATCACAGAACAAGATACAAATGATTGCCTTCTTGCGGGCATAATTTCATTCAGTACATAACTCAGTGGCTAAATTGCCACAGTAGAATAGATGCATACAATAGACATCAACTCCATGGAAATTGATGGAGGCAGTAACCTGTTTCTGAACCCTGAACATCAGGAACAAGATCTTTAACAGCCCACAGAGACAAGGCAAACAGTGGGTGACGGAGATCCACTACATCCTTTTGTTCTCGGGTTGAGAAAATGTCAAGGCCAACTCAATACGACTGGGTCTTGTGTGTGTGTGTGTGTGTGTGTGTGTGTGTGTGTGTGTGTGTGTGTGTGTGTGTGTGTGTGTGTGTGTGTGTGTGCACGTGTGTGTGTGTGTGTGTGTGTGAGATAGTTCTTGTACACCTATCTTAATGAGGACCAATTTGAGTTGTATACGTGGGAAGTGAGGACATTAGGAAAGTGAGGACATTCTGGCCGGTCCTGACTTTCTCACACACCTTCAACATGAACGTTTGGCAGTTAAGACTTGGTTTTAAGGGTTAGGCTAGAATTGGGTTTAGGTTAGGGTTAGGCATTTAGTTGTGAGGCGTAGGGTTGCTGGATTGTTGTCAGAGGAGCCAGTATTTCAAGTGAGCATGTTCCATATATTTCTGATAATATATCATGGTCATTTTGTGTGTGTGTGTGTGTGTGTGTGTGTGTGTGTGTGTCGTGTGTGTGTGTGTGTGTGTCTGTGTTTGTGTGTGTGTGTGTGTGTGTGTGTGTGTGTGTGTGTGTGTGTGTGTGAGAGAGAGAGAGAGAGTGCTTGCGTACGTGTGTCAGCCTCTGTGTATGAGAGCGAGAGAGATGAGAAATAGTGAGCAGCCTACGTGCGCATTCCTGTGTAAATGCCCATTGGTAAACATGTGTGAGGAGTGTGTGTGTTTGTGTGTGTGTGTGTGTGTGTGTGTGTGTGTGTGTTTCCATGTACACATGCATGTGCTGTTGACAGTGTCTGGAAAGTCCATTTGCGTGTGGTTCAGGATGCCAGTGTCTCGCCTGCGCTGGCCACAGAGTCTCTCAGCCTTAATCAGAGGAAGGTTGTCTGATGCACACAGACGGATAAATCACTCCTCGCCCCGCTGGGACGCTATCTGACGCTATCTGGGCCGCGCTCGCATAGCCAGGTCGGGATGTCCCGTCAGCGGGCTGGCCCTCCGCCCGTGCCTGGTGCCTGCCCTCCAAAGCTAACAGCCATGTGGCGCTGAGCCCTCTGGTCAGCAGGAGTCACACTGCCACCGCCCCCTGGAGAATGTGACCCACATGCTGCACATATCAGACTTACATCAGTGTTTAGTGTGTTCAATGCTAGACTCGCTTCACAGACACTCAACAGTTATATCATAAGAAAACAACAAGAAAGAGCAGAGTCGTAGATGCACGTACCGTACACTCCCAAAACATATGCATCTCAACAAGTCATATAGCCTAGCGTTGAGTCTTAAAATGGCCAGTTTCTTATAATAAGTGAAAAGATATGCCAGTGGGGTTAGATAATTTCACATTTCCAATGCAAATCATTTTGTTTCAAGAGTTGTTTTTTATAATCAAGTGTCATTTTTCATGATAGGGGGCTAGTGCAGTGTCCTGCCTCCTGCCTTATCCTGACTCGTATCAAGATATTTACACTCATGTTTTTTAACTACATTGGAAACAAGTGGACTTATCTCAACAAATTGTCAGAATTTTCAGTAGCACTTTACATTACAGCTCGGTAACAACATGGTAGTGTGATTAGGTAATATCGTGTAATTAACCAGTAACAACCAGGTAATAGCTGTGGTAGTTTCTGTGTAATAACCATGAATCAGGGCGGCAAAATGCTAAACTCCCTGTTTACATGATATTACCTAAGTATTATCACACTATTATTACCACGTTGTTAGCGAGCTGTAATGTAAATTAGTGCTACCGAACTTTCTATTGGTTTAAGAAAAATAAGATTTGAAGGCTGGACATGAGAGTAAATTACTTGTCAAGATGGATTGTTTTGGTAGTGTTGGAGCTACTGCAATAGCAAACATACAGTACAGTAGATGTGTGTCATTGGCCAATTATACCAAAGGCTGTTCAGAGGGCTGAGTTTGGTTTATTTAAGAAAAAGGAGTACATGTGAAAACACCCCTAAGCGTCTCATTGTAATGAACAGAACAGTGGGCACTTTGAGTGCAGCCTAATTGAATAATGGGCGATATCAGTGAATGAGTGGGAGTGTGGAGTGATTTACTGCACAGAGGAGTGTGTTTATCTCTCCCTCTGTCCCATGCAGGAAACACTGGGATGTCACCAGGCAGATTAAAAGCTTGGCACAGCTGATACTGGAGCGCTCAAAATGGATAGGGTGGGGAGCTCTGACTTGTGTGTATGTGTGTGTGTGTGTGTGTGTGTGTGTGTGTGTGTGTGTGTGTGTGTGTGTGTGTGTGTGTGTGTGTGTGTGTGTGTGTGGTTGGTGGGAAGGAGAGGGGTGGGGAGGTTGAGTGACCTTACGAGTCCTGTTTGGCAGACATTCATTCAAAAACTGGGAATTCCACTGGAAGTTCAGAGGGGGAAAAAGATGTAACCCGAATGGAATTTTGAATAGCAAGCATATTTTCAACATCACTTTCGGTGGGGTCACATTTTTCAGTTGGCACTCAAGTATCCCAAAGGACAAAAGGAATTTACACCGTTACTGTAGGTGTTTAAATGTTAAGGCCCATTCACACTTAGAGCGATAACTAGGAATAAGTAAATAGAATGGCTCTCACACTACAACTATAAAACAAAATGATAACTATAACGATATTCTTGGTTCCATCTCAGAGCCATTATTAACTATAGTTAGCATATATTTATAATTATCCTTCTAAGTGTGAATGGGCCTTTATTGAGGAATGAAGAATATTTTTGGGGTGGCAGAAACGCTTCAAACAGATTAACGTTTGCTGGGGAAACCTCAGAGGAGGAACTTAATCAGCGGCTTGGCTTTTAATTGAAGTCAATTTTCAAAACTGCTGCTGGTCACAGTGCAGCTGTATGACTTATAATTGAATTCCTGACAGCTGCGATGCAGGGAATGTGAACCCCGTTCACGCAACGTGAACAGCAGAAGATGGCTATTGTTGTTCTGAATGACACCACAGAGGCTAAATACTGCAGAAAGGCATGCTATTTTCAATGTAGTCACCCGATGTCTTTCTGCCCTTTTAAGCAGCCGCTGACTGAGCTGGCAGAGATGCTTGGTACTCTCGAATTGAGGCAATATTATGCAGAGTGGAGCGAGGTGTTTGATGGCAGACAGATCTGGAGGAGCAGCTGCATAGAGGACACTAGGCCAAATATAGAAAGGGGACAAGGGCCAAAACATATCACACATTTTTTCCCATTAACAGCATAGGTTTGAATCTAACTTGGCACCAATTAGTTGCAGTATAGGCGCTAGGGCTTAAAAATAGCGCGTGGTGGCAATGCACCCGGAACGCAGAGATGATATCTCCGTCATGGTGGCGTGTGATTTCACGTGTAATCATGTGAAGGGGAAAATAACAGTATTCATATCGCCAGCTGCTTCCTTAGAACTCTGTGACGGCTCTGTGACGGCACAGAGTCACTGAGTGGCCTCAAGGCCTCGCCTGGTCTCTACAGTCACTGAGTGGCCTCAAGGCCTCACCTGGTCTCTACAGTCACTGAGTGGCCTCAAGGCCTCACCTGGTCTCTACAGTCACTGAGTGGCCTCAAGGCCTCGCCTGGTCTCTACAGTCACTGAGTGGCCTCAAGGCCTCGCCTGGTCTCTACAGTCACTGAGTGGCCTCAAGGCCTCGCCTGGTCTCTACAGTCACTGAGTGGCCTCAAGGCCTCGCCTGGTCTCTACACTTTGCACATTTGTGCAAAAATGCACAAATTTGTTTCACCCGCATGCATGGATGAGTTTCTACCCGACTTTGGACGCCAACTGCTTCCTTCTAACTGTGTGATGGGGAAGGTTATGCCACAAATGGAAGATCAGACGTCTGTTGCTATTACCTGTCATGCTACTTTGAGATAGATAGATAGATAGATAGATACACACACACACACAGACACACACACACACACACACACACACACACACACACACACACACACACAGCTAGATAGATAGTTAGATAGATAGATAGATAGTTAGATAGATAGTTAGTTAGATAGATAGATACTGTAGATAGATAGATAGATAGATGATAGATAGATAGATAGATAGATAGATAGATAGATAGATAGATGATAGAATTTGCCACTCCCCAAATAAAAAAGAGATTGAGGACCATTCATTTAGAGACACAGGCTAAAGACAATACATACACATACCCAGATAACAATGACACAACATTGGCATCGGTTGGACACATAAATCCAAACAACTATGTACATACAGTACATTCGTACGTACAGATACATTGATACACACACACACACAAAGAATATAAAGTGGAAATGCGATCCCCAAAAATTGAGATTGCTAGAAAACGCTTCAAAAATCATTGATCATTTGTGAAGATGATCTTGCTGAACACAACCTTATGTCAGGCATCTAACCAAAAATCCGTAGAGAAATCCTATTGGCTTCAAGATGAGGGAACCAGGCCATGCTGGCTTCCCGCTTTTAGGACTCAAACCATTTCTCTTCATCACTCTCTGACACTGCAATGTCAAAATTCATGAAGTCCTGTCTTGAATAGATGATATCTGTGCAGGCAAGGTGGGACATAGCCTAGGCTATGCAAGGAGCTAAAAAAGGTTCTCCAGTTGCAGACCCTCGACGCGGGCCTATTTTCAGTACGAAAGCGGTATGTTTGGCAAGTGTGTGACAGGATCCGTGCTGCTCTATCTGAGTGACCACCCGTTTTTTAACCCGCTACATTTCAACATTTGCTAGTCTCTTATCTGTGGAGTCGGGGGGGCTGGAATGAGGGGCACGCGGGCTTGGGGCCTACCTGTTTACTCTGGGGGCTTCCTCCATTGTTCGGCCACGGCTTCCTTTTAAGGATTTTTCACATTTTTGTGCTCGGTGTTGTTTTGGGAACAGGTCATGAGCTCGACACATGGGAGCCCGCTGTGGCATTCCTGAATTCCTCCATCCCTGTCTGGTCAGACTCAGCAGGAATTCTTTCCTACATCACATACTCCAGCTCAGTGGTTCTCCAAGTGGGGTCCGGAGACCCCCTAGGGGTCCTTTAAGGGGCGTTCCAGGGGGTCCCCAGCAAAAACGGTAATCATTGATTTTCACTGTAATTCCGTATGACTATTCATGGGTTTCATACACTTTCTGTAAGTAATAAAACATCTAAAAACAAAAATCTTATCAGATGGGGGACCCTGGGACAAAATCATATCAAATGGGGGTCCGTGGTCATTTCAAGGGTCCCTTGATGTGAAAAAGTCTCTCTCTCTCTCTCACACACACACACACACACACACACACACACGCGCGCGTGCGCACACACACACACACACACCTGATTATTTTTTTACAGTGTCGTCTCTCTTTTCTTTGATAGTTTTTGTCCTTCCTTGGGTTCCTTACCTTTGCCTCGATGTTCACTCTAGAATGAAGTCATCCTAAGACTAATCCCTTTCACTGTATAAATAGACTCACTTCAGCAGGGTTTTGGTTGCTGTGACGCAACCCAGCGAGTGATAGTTCACTGTTGAGTATCAACATGACCGGCGAATACCCTCAGTAATACTGTGCAACCTAATCTAGTGGACTCCACTACCCTTCTGAACTTCATTGTCTTTCTGGACTGAGCACTATTTTTATACAGGTTTATTTTTATAATCACTATTTAAAAAAATTCCCTAAATGAGTTCAGTGTTAAAGGATTTTTCACAGTGTTGTATTTTCTCTCTTTATATGGCATGCATCTTCAGATGACACAAGTATAAAGCAAAACTCTTCACCTCCTACATAGCGCTTTTCAGTTGCCATTCATATCTTATTGCTTCTTCGTCCCTGCGAGTGGAGAGTCCCTTAAGCCTTATTATCCTCAATGAGATTACAACCCTGCACGAAAGTTACAACCGGTTAGCTGCCATCTGCTGCCATTGGTCGAGCTGGAGGAACCTGCCATCATTTCACAGGTTATAAAAATAATAGGGAGGCACAATATACCACAATTACATCACAACTGATACTGTGTTATTAGAATGCTAATGGCCTAAAAACTTGTGTCGGTTTATTATGAACTAGTTTACCCCTATTTTATTGCTTATTTTCCAGTTCGGTCTCACTGTCACTGTCAATTATGTCTTTTATGAACATCTACATGATGGTTTTGCAGAAACTATTCCCAGAAAGTATTTCTATATAAATGTATTTTAAACCTTAAAAAATTGTATATATATATATATATATATATATATATATATATATATATATATATATATATATATATATATATATATATATATACATACACAGTATATACTAACTAGGGACATTCCTTGCCAGTAATGTAAGGTACATTTGAGAAAATAAAAGCATAAATTCCCCAAAGAAAAATGTATTTTAAACAGATTGAAGATAACATACAGTATGACTTTAATACAGCTCAGGTGCATTGGTTGTCATTCTTCGGCCTGCTATAACAGCATTACATGCGTTTGTGTGCCACACCTTTCTGAAGAGGATTTTCAAGCACTACAGTTGTAGCGGAGATTAACTTTGAGCAAAGATTAAGCAAATTAACCGTGATGGTGCCTCCCGAAATAAACTGTTGCTGTGCAGTTGGTTGAACAGCAGTCATCATGTAGGTCACGGAATAACATTTTATGGATACTTTCAAAACAGTTGGGAATTTTGTGATGCTGCATAGGTGAGTTCATTTTGAAATCTCACATAGTTCAATCTGAATTCCTGTGTTTTAGTTGAATTTGCTGAACTTGTTTGTTACTGTTTAAATGGCTGGTTGTGTGTTATACTCTTGCAGTGTTAGAGATGTAATACAGGCATAGAATATTCACTTTATTTTATTTTTAGGTTACCAACATTTACTACAATTATTTTTATATAAATATGAAATATGAAAAATATATATGATTTTTTTTTTCAGATGTTGGTATATTGACAAATAATTAAAACAGGCTTCCTTTACTAAACAATATTTAATAATACATTTCAAATGCCTTTGATGAAATGAAGGGTTTAAGTGGAAAATGCTTGATTTAAAAAGTATACTTCAATATTTTAGGTGACAATAAAATTATTATTATTATTTTAGATGTTTGGGATTAATTATTTTGAGATATTAATACCATAGATATCCTAAGAGGGCTTTAATTTATCTATCTGTGGTTATTTAAGTAGGTAGTAGTACTATGTTTTCAAACGCATGATATTGAAATGTAGCACAAAATTATTCTACAACAATTATGTCAATTTTCTTTACAGAATCAAAGGAAACTAATGCATGAAAATAATAATTACCCTAGTCTGTGTCATTTGTTATATTTACAGTCATTGCATTTGTCATAGCCTACATTCTGTTCTATTGTGCTGCTAAAACCCAGGTAATCAAGTAATTGAATATGTCAATCACTTGGCAAGAGTCCAGCAGTTAGGCTGTGTGATCTGATGGTCACCTGATGGCCTTTGAGGTAAACAACATATGTTTGCAAGACGTCATTTGTCTGTCAACAAATAAGTTAGTCATAAATCATTTAACATGGATTTGTGCGTTATTTTGTGAGCTGATCTCTTCAAGGCATCATGTATGACTTCTTGGACATCTTTGCAATCAACAACATGATCATAAATATCACTTATTTAACACCCTATTTTCTTCATGTAAGGGTTAGGGTTAACAAAACAAAATGTATCTGCTCTTCGGTAAGATTATTGTTTATAGTGAAAATGTAAAAGGTAAAGTAAATATTTAGGCAGGGAAGTAACCAATAATATTTAATATAAACCAATATAATTATAAACTGTGTGTATGCCTTAATTTGACCATACTGCATTTAGAAGTCAATGGAAATCAGAGGGATCCTCCATGTTTGTGCTGAATGTTTCCTTTAATATGTTTATATGCTAGTGGTTCTCAATGTGAGGTTCAGGGACTACCAATGGTCCTTGAGGGGGTTCCAGGGGGTCCCCAGCAAATTGTTGACATTAAAACTCAGCATTATTTCATTTACAAGAAGGTAACACAATTAGAAAGAAGAATGACTGTTTTGATATAGTTCGTATGTTCATAGTTTCTCTGTTATCACTCTACCTACAATACAGACAGTCAAGGAATTCTGGACAAAATTATACCTAATAGTAAAAAATCTTCTCAGATTTGGGTTTGAAAGACAAGATCTCATCAAATGGGGGTCTGTGTCCCAAATATTAACTAATTTAGGGGTCCTTGATATGAACAACGTGGGCAATGACAACATGGGCTTAAAGTTTAAGACCATGTCATCACTCCCCCACCACCCATATCCCCCTAGCCACTCCACCCCTCAAATCCCGACTCTCTACCACCTTCCTATGTCTATGGCCCCTTTTCCCTCCACCCAAACACCACCCATACACCCATATCCCTCTAGCCACCTTCCTATCCCTAGCTACAGCCATTTTCCCACTAAACGTCCATGACTGACTGACTGACTGTCCTATTTTCCATCTTATGACCCTGGCAAGGCCGCTGGCCCAGAGCTGCGAGGAAAAGATTGAGGAAAAACTGCTATAATTCTGCATTTCTCCCATTCCAGCCAATCAATCAGCTGTGATGAATGAGCCGGGCCCTCGGAGGACCCTCCCTAAGCAGTCCTCTGGTACCCTCACCGACCTGACTCCATCTAAGCGGGTCTGCTTCTACAAAAGCGGAGACCCTCAGTTCAATGGTCTGAACATGGTCATCAACAACCGCACCTTCAAAACCTTTGACGGCCTCCTGGACAGTCTGTCTAAGAAGGTTCCTTTGCCGTTCGGGGTGAGGAACATCACCACCCCTCGAGGCATCCACGCGGTCCGTTCCTTGAATGAACTTGAGGATGGGAAGTCTTACATCTGCTCTGACAAGCGGAAGGTAAAACCCATCAATCTGGCGCTGGCCAGCAAGAAGTTGCCACCTTGGTACCACGCCAGGCCGGTCAGCGCCCGCCATCAGACTGTGCAGCTGACCAGGTTTTCCCCTGGCCGGGCCACACATAAGCAGGGGCCCGTGGGTGTGAGAACGCCAAAGAAGCTGTTGGTTTTTCGCAACGGTGACCCCTCTGTGAGACACACCGTGCTGCTTCAGAAGAAGACCACGCCCACCTTTGACTACCTCCTGGCTTTCATTTCAGAGCTGATGCATTTCAATGTGGTGAAGCTACACACACCTGATGGCCGACGTGTGAGTGTTCTGACAGCTGTGTTTCTTCCAGAGACTGGGAAATAAACAACACTCACAAATAAACAACACTCACAAAGCACATTGGAAATCAATCTAACAAACAAATTGGCCTTCACTAATACAGGCCCAATCTGTAATTAAAGAAAAGTACACACAAGAATAGCCTCACCACACAAAACCATAACTATTGATTAGATACAATATTTCACTCTTAATTAAACAGTGCAGACGTGTAAGCAGATATCTTTCCAACAATTTTGTAAACACTGGGGTAAAGAGGATCTATACTATATCTATCTATCTATCTATCTATCTATCTATCTATCTATCTATCTATCTATCTGTCTGTCTGTCTGTCTGTCTATCTATCTATCTGTCTGTCTGTCTGTCTGTCTGTCTGTCTATCTATCTATCTATCTGTCTGTCTGTCTGTCTGTCTGTCTGTCTGTCTGTCTATCTATCTATCTATCTGTCTGTCTATCTATCTATCTATCTATCTATCTATCTATCTATCTATCTATCTATCTCCTATTAATAAAAGGGAGCAAGTGGGCAATCTCTACGATTTTTGTCCTGGAAGTGATGTCACTCAACTGGAAGTGATGTCATCAGTGATGTCACTTGAGCAATTGTGCATTGTGACATCACTGATGTCATAGGCATTGTGACATCATCAGTGTTGTCATAAGAGCAACTGTGATGTCATCAGTGATGCGAAGTTGTGACATCAGTAGTGATCAGTGATTGAGCGGTCGAGCTCCAGGGTGGGCGAGGCCACATAGCAGCCGAGCTAGCGAGCCCGCATAGGGGGCGAGCCTAGGAATCGAGCGCACGTAGCGCGCGAGATGCCTAGTTTAGTTACAATTGTGATTATTTTCTATTTCCAAGCCTTTAACATTGTATGTACATTCCTCTCTACAGTATAATTAATATCAGATTCAGGCTTAGGTCCAACTAAGAATTTAAGTCATATCTCACAATCTGTGCCAGTATATACATTTCCAATGTTTGGCAGCCTCTTTATTGACCCATAATAGAGCGACTTAGAAGCTGGACTGTAAATAACCGTCACATGAGGAGAGAAAGTGATAAGCTTCTTTGGCAAATCATCCTAATACCATTGAACGACATTCTGGGACAGCGCACTGCAAGGCCTTATCTTATGTCAAGGACCTTCTTAGAGCCTCCTTGTATTAGTGATGTGCCATTTTGAACAAATAATACATCCAATTTAGACTTTTCAAATGTACTTTTCATACACATCAGAATCTAGGTGAATTGCTTAGCTGATTTTTTTCCATATTAAAATGTTTTGTAGACAAAGTGAACAGCAGTGAACAGTGAAGCGTCCCCTTCTTTCTCTGTGCTGTGCAGGTGGATGGCCTCCCCGCTCTGATCCTTTGCTCTGGGACTGTGGTGGCAGCAGGCCGGGAGCCGTTCAGGCCTGCAGACTACAATGTGCAGATGGCACCTGCTCCAACATGGCAGCAGCCCACCAAACCAATGGGTCCTCGAAGACTAAAGGCAGTAAACCGTACGTTTATTCATCAGTCTGGATCTTTGCTGTGCTCTTTATTTTATTTGTAAATATGCATGTGTAAATGTGATATTCATAATACAGTATGTGCGTAGATGAGAATGACAACTGACAGCTACAGCATACTGCCTGTCTGTGAATAATCTACTTGCTGTCAAGGGATGAAGAGCGGCAAAGTGCTGAGGCAATCATATCATACATAATACCATAGATGACCTACATACACTCTCTATGTGGCTGTGGGCTATTGTCCATTTAGTAGGGTCATCTGTGGCACTTCCGTGACCGTGGAGAGCGAAGGTCCGTTTCTCAATGGATTTGTCATCTAGGAGGGTTAATAAACAAATTTAGCCGGGGTGTATTTTTAAAAAAGGCGGGGAAAATATTTGAGAGACCAAAATCCAAAATGGCTGCTGTGGAAATGAACTTTTTAATGCTTTGACCTACAATGATGCAAAATACATGGTTTCAGAGCTTATTCTGGTCGAGGAATAGATATTTGGTGTTTATATAATGATTTGACTTATTTTTTACCTTCAAATCCAAGATGGCTGCCAATTTTGAGCTCTAAAAGGCAGTTTTTTCAAAATCGTCATAGAGTGAGCTTCATATTAGGCTTGAATGACAGGTCTTCTCATGATGAATTGAATAATATACAGTATAAGTACACAGAAGTAATCTCTGAGGTCATTAAAGTCAATGTTTGTGTGTAAACAACAGTTGCTGATTTGCGGTTTCCCATTAAATAGGGTAGGCTACTGAGAATATGGTGTCCAGTTCATCCCATCACATTTTCATAATGAACCAAAAACAATTTTGCACTATAGCCTAACATAAAATAATATTATGTATGCAAAGCTAGCAAGGTTAGTTGCTTGAGCTGAATTTAAAGGTCAACTCAAAACAAACAATGAAATTAACTTTGAAATTAAAACTGAATCCTAGGCTACTAAATTTCATCAGCACACAGTAAAGGAAACTTGTCTTTTGAACTCAGCTGACTGTCTAGTCCTAATCCCTGTTGTGCAATGTCCCTTTTCAGTGAAGTTTTAGTTTTTGTTAAGAGTATGGACTTTTAATCTTGACCTTGTTGGTAGGCAACGGCCCTTTTTCAGTCAAGCATTTTCAGATTAGCTCAGTCAGTCTGTGAAGCAGTCAGTGTCAGCACTTGCGCGAGCTTGCTTTTTCTCTAACTAATGTTAACATTACACACTTTAAGACACTTTGTTTGAGGATATAAAAGGAGGTACGGTGGTGTAGTGGTAAGCACTATCGCCTCACAGCTCGAAGGTCGTGGGTTCGATTCCCACCTGGGACGATGTGAACGCTGAAGGAATGCGTGCCCGTCCGCATGTCCTCGAGTGCCCACCGCCCGAGTGGGGTCGTCAAAAGGGCCTTTCTGTGTGGAGTTTGCATGTTCTCCCCGTGCCTCCCGGGGGTTTCCTTCATATAGGAACCCCCTTCATATATATATATAATAAAATAAAAAGAAAACTTTGTTTGAGGATATCAACGTTATTCACTAGTCTAAAGATAGTTCTACCATCAAGAACATATAAAACAAAAGCAAAAACTATTTTTATTTGCAGAAGTCATCATTGATATTTGGTGTTAGCTAACGTTAGGTAACGTTATTATTTTTAGCTAAAGTTAATGTTATCTGTCTCCACACTTCTGTCAACTGACATATGCATTTGCTTTTGAAAATAAACAGCATATAACAGCAATATAATATAACAGTAATATAATAGCGAGTTGCTTTCCCTCCCAATGAAAGACAAAGCACACAATGTCCTATGAATGTGTCCTAAAATGTGACAAGCCTTGCAAGCCCACCGATACAATAAATCAAGGCAAATGGGACAGCTTACAATTAAAAGCCCAAGACTGGTCAGGACTTGATAAATTTGATGATGTTTACACCACCACCTCCTGGGAAGATGGGCCAACCAATCGGTACATGCATTCGTCATGTTATATTTCTATTTAATCTTCAGTTATGCTTAAGCAAGCCAGGCTGTTTATTTTCAAAAGCAAATGCATATGTCAGTTGACAGAAGTGTGGAGACAGATAACATTAACTTTAGCTAAAAATAATAACGTTACCTAACGTTAGCTAACACCAAATATCAATGATGACTTCTGCAAATAAAAATTGTTTTTGCTTTTGTTTTATATGTTCTTGATGGTAGAACTATCTTTAGACTAGTGAATAACGTTGATATCCTCAAAGTGTCTTAAAGTGTGTAATGTTAACATTAGTTAGAGAAAAAGCGAGCTCGCGCAAGTGCTGACACTGACTGCTTCACAGACTGACTGAGCTAATCTGAAAATGCTTGACTGAAAAAGGGCCGTTGCCTACCAACAAGGTCAAGATTAAAAGTCCATACTCTTAACAAAAACTAAAACTTCACTGAAAAGGGACATTGCACAACAGGGATTAGGACTAGACAGTCAGCTGAGTTCAAAGACAAGTTTCCTTTACTGTGTGCTGATGAAATTTAGTAGCCTAGGATTCAGTTTTAATTTCAAAGTAAATTTCATTGTTTGTTTTGAGTTGACCTTTAAATTCAGCTCAAGCAACTAACCTTGCTAGCTTTGCATACAGAATACTATTTTATGTTAGGCTATAGTGCAAAATTGTTTTTGGTTCATTATGAAAATGGGATGGGATGAACTGGACACCATATTCTCAGTAGCCTACCCTATTTAATGGGAAACCGCAAATCAGCAACTGTTGTTTACACACAAACATTGACTTTAATGACCTCAGAGATTACTTCTGTGTACTTATACTGTATATTATTCAACTCATCATGAGAAGACCTGTCATTCAAGCCTAATATGAAGCTCACTCTATGACGATTTTGAAAAAACGGCCTTTTAGAGCTCAAAATTGGCAGCCATCTTGGATTTGAAGGTAAAAAATAAGTCAAATCATTATATAAACACCAAATATCTATTCCTTGACCAGAATAAGCTCTGAAACCATGTATTGTGCATCATTGTAGGTCAAAGCATTAAAAAGTTCATTTCCACAGCAGCCATTTTGGATTTTGGTCTCTCAAATATTTTCCCCGCCTTTTTTAAAAATACACCCCGGCTAAATTTGTTTATTAACCCTCCTAGATGACAAATCCATTGAGAAACGGACCTTCGCTCTCCACGGTCACGGAAGTGCCACAGATGACCCTACTAATTATGAGATGTGGATAGTCATTCCTGTTGTGCTAATTCAATATCTTTTCTAACTTTCTCTCTCTTTCTTCTCTTTTCATGCTGCTTGGATATTCTCTTCAAACTGAAATATCATCGCCTTCAATCTGGGGGACATTTGTACTTTTCCCCCTCTCAACATTTCTTTTTCTCTTTCAAATGCCTCCTTTGATTGACCGAAAAGGAAAACAGAAGTCCATATCTAGTGTTCCTAAGGCGAGGAATTTCTCCCCGTCTTCCGAGAGATACATCGTGAACCGGATTCACAGCTCCATCGCCGACAGTTTATGCCATCTTCCCAGTAACCAGACGGACTCCGTTGAGCTGGAAACCGGCCGGATACTGGAGTCGGTAGCAGAAATGGAGGATGGAGGAATGCCTGAGGACGACATCGAGAAGTCATTTCGGGTGAACCAAGACGGCAGCATGACGGTGGAGATGAGGGTGCGACTGACGGTTAAGGAAGAGGAAACGGTCCATTGGACGACCACCCTGTCCAGGTCCAGTGTAGCCAATCAGAGTAACGCAGCCTGTTTGCCTGAGCCTCTGTCTGAGAGTGTCTCGCCTAAATCCAACCCGCTGGATTCACAGGATGACGATGATGACAATGATCCACCATCACTGGATAAAGGAATTGCCAGTGAGAGTGGTGATGAAGGGGAGAACGACAGAGTCCAGATGGATGCTGCTGCTTCCCCTAGGAGGGCTCCTACTCCGGGACCCAGGCGAACTAGAACAAAGCAGATATCGATGGAGAGTGTGCCATCAGTGACAGCAGAGGAGATTCAGGAAGGCATGGTTGGCTCATACTCTTACAGAGAGGAGACAGAAAATGGAGCCGTGATGGAGCAGTACTGCATGGTCAAGCAGAGCAGCAGTAGACCAGTGCCCAAACCCAGAGGACGCGGCTCAGCAGGGATGGCTGAGATCCTCCAGATTGAAGCCGGCGGGGAGGAGGTCACTGAAACGGTCGTACACTTTTATGAACAGCAGACCTGCCAGGACAATTTCCATGCAGACAGTCACTTTTGTGCCCAGGGTCTGTCTATGTCTGGGGTTCTTTACGGTAGGCCTGCTACTTCAGCTACTGCATGTTTCTCCTCCAATAATGACTTTGAAACCGAGCTGGGACGGCCCTCCACAGCTTCAGAGTCCATCAGCATCTGGAGGGCTGAGAGCAGGTCACTAACCGATTTTACCCTGCCATCGCTGAAGGCTGGTGCGGATTACACATCACCGCAAGTAATACATGTCCAGAAACAACATATCCCTAAGCCCCCCAAAGGCAAAGGTTCTGTTCAGGTGTTGTCAGAGAAACAGAGGAGGATATACTCGAAACCCAAAGGGATCAAGAAACGTGTTCATCGGATTATGTCGCCAGGGAAAAGACAAAATGAAAATATTGCAGGAGCGTCCGAGAATAATAAGAAGGTGAAGCCATTTTCTAGTGCTGGCTTCATCAAGAGAATTTATGGATATAAACCAAAACCTGCAAAAAGCACGATTAAACTTAAGAAGAAACCAACACAAAACGGTGACAGGGGCATTACAACAAAGAGCTCAGAAGTGTCGGATGACACAATCAAACATGCTATCAAAGAGCCAAACATAGCGTCACCAGCCAAAGAAAATACAAGTGGGACCGTCTCTTTTGAAGCTCTGGTGGATGTTCCAGCCGGTGAGGGAAGCCAACCAAGGGGAACGCTGACACGTCAGGAATCCATGCATCAGGAGAGAGAGAGCGAAAAACACATGTCACTGCCTGCCTTTAATTCCCCCAGCTCTGTTAATAATGAATATGTTGAGAACTGGCTGGAGAAAGCCCATCTTAACCCCGCTGTGTATCCAGATGAAGAAAGTCTAAAGGTGGAGACATTTACTCGAGAGGAGAAAACACAAACACAAACTGGTCCAACTCTCACAACTAGCCCTCCGCATGATACTTTGCCTGCAAATAAAGTCAAAGAGAGAATCCAGTCCTTTGAAAAGAAAGTAGCACAAAGTAAATCAGTGGAGAGAAATACACTCACTCAGCAAGTTGCACATACTCACACCACAGTTACAAATCCAGCCAACTGCAACAGTTTACCTCAGAATAACACGGAAGAAATAACCCCCCTATCAAACAATACCTCTTCTGAAACTAACCCACCACCTACTGAGATCTTGACAGAGATGCCGTCAGACGGTGAAGTAGAAAATATATCGACATCTGTAGAAATCTCAGTTGAAAACGTTCCTTCTGCTGAAAGCCCAGGGGGGGAAACAGAGCTATTGAACACAGAGCATTGTGTGATGAACACATCTTCAGTGCTCAGTAGTTCATTACACAGGATCTCATCAGTGAGCTCTCTATCATCAGATGATCAACCACCATCTATCAGTGCTACATCTGACGAGACCATCACACCTACTAACCACACACCAATTCAGACTGACAGCCCTACTACCCCTCTGAGTGAAGCACCGTTACCAAGAAATCCCTCTATGAAAAAGGCACGGCTGGTCAGTAATCTTTCCTTTGAAAGGAAAATGTCTCTCAAAAAGGCTTCTCTGGATGAATCTGCTAAATCAAACAGTGTCTCGTCAACGGAGACACAACAACCAAGCGAAACTCCAGCAGAGAAGACGCCACTATCAAACAGCATCTTAACGAGCAGCCCATCATGTATTTCTGCATCACCGACTAGTTTACCATCTGAAAGGAGAGCTTCAACGGCCAGCCTTTCATCAAATGAGACTCCAACACCATCCAATATTCCATTTAAAGAGACAAAAGCGATTAAGACGCATCTTTCCACTCAAAAAGAGGCATCGTCACCTAAACCCCTGGTGAAAAAAGTCAGACTGGTGAGCAATCAATCTGAAGTATCCAGCAGTCCTCCTCTGAAATCAGCATCATCACATCAGCGCTCTCTTGAGAAAACGACATCAGTAAGAAAACCTGCAGCACCAAGCAGCAGTCCCTCTACTGAGAGGCAGAAAAAGAGACTCTCTCCTTATTCTCAGTCACTGGAGCTGGTGTCACCTCCGATGAGACTCAAGTCAAATAGAAAGTCGCTCTCCAGAAACCTCTCCTCAGACAATGCATCCGAGGCTACAGATGAGACACTGAAGAAAACACCAACCCAAAGAAGACGGCATCAAACATCATCGCCATCAAAGAAATCAACAACTAAACTCCCCGATTCATCTTTGGACAAAACACTAACCTGTGATGCTCTCATGAGTGACGAAAATAAGGTGAACAAGACAGATAATGAAGAGAAATCTTTGACAGAAGCACAATTAATATCACAGCCATTACAAATTGAAAACCAGCCAAACATTCAACCTGTGCTTGAGAAGATTTGCTACTCCATTAAGTCAATTAGACAAATCACACAGAACAAACGACCATCATGTCTGGAAAGGTCCAACAGCTCACCTGACTTTTCCTCTCATGTAGCCTCCACATTTGGGTCATCATCCAAAGCTCTGCTTGCTTTCTTGGCTGTCATGACCTTAAAGGAAGGCATAACAAATGTAAACATACATGAGCTTAATGCAAATAATGTAAGCTGTGCTGAGGCTTTAAAAATGATAGATTCTCTCAGAGAAATCGCCAGCATCGAGGATTCCCACAAGTTGAAAACTAGTCTGTCAAATTTACAAAAGTCAACTTCGAAACAACTCCTGCAAAGTTGGAGGGGCTTTCAGGAACTCAGCGACAAATGCAAGAGTCGTAACTCAACACCACCAGAGCAAGAACTCTTAATGCAGCCTGGTCCTGTGGAAGACATGTGTGACATTGAAGCAAATGTTATTGATGAGCTGATGAATGAACTTGACATACCTGAAATGCTCAAGGAGGAATTGGCTGCTCTTCCTGTGGGTAAAAGAACTGAGAGTGATAGTGAAGGAAAGGCGGCTGGAGAAGCGGATTCGTCACCAAAGGAAGATATTGAAGCCAACTTCTCCCATTCTTCAGAAGAAGAAGCTGTTAAAGTCGGGGAGCTTGCTCAAACTGACAAGCTGCACAGAGACAAGGACTGTGAATATGAACAGAAGGTTTTAGAAGAGATGGCTCAATGTCCACCAATTGAGCATAATGAAGAAGGGCATCTTTACAATGTAGAAGACAAAGACAACAGTGAGAGCATGCAGTCATGTAGGGATGACGAAAATCAGGGGAAAGAGAAAGAGCAGCAATCCTACAATGCAGACAAATCCAACCAAGAAAAAACACATATTGCATATATAGATGTAAATGTAAACGCTGACAAAGATCTTGCTGAAAATAATCTTGCTGAAAATAGGTGTAGCTCTGAGGGACGGCAGCCAGACATGGAAGGTAAGCAGCCTCAGATGAACGGTGAGGAACGCGTGTATGTCCCTGAGAATGAGCTTACCCCTGACGATGAGACGTGTTCGCAAGAGGAAGGGCAGAGCGAGCCGATCAAAGTTGTCTTGTCCGACCCTACAAGACAGTCTAAGAAACGAGAGAGGCTGCCATCCAACAACTGTGTGAGATTGAGTGCCATCAGAGAGGAAAGCAGAGAGGAACAGTCTTCTCCAGAGGAACACCAGCCAAAGGTTGGATGTAAGAGGTTACATGTTATCAGTGAGGAAAGTTCATCTGGTACTGACAGAGAGCAGGACAGCATGGAGGAGGAGAAAGATCACAGTCACGAGGAACAAATTAAAATATGCACGGAGTCACAGCCTAGGAGAGAAGAGAGAGAAACTACACCTGTAAAGGACAAGGTCAGTTTAGAAGATGAGGAACATCATGCAAACAAAAGTCAGAGTACAGTTAGAGGGAGTATTTTGATAGAAAATCAGGATTCATATATAATACAAGACAGCAGCCGTTTGGTAAAACAGTCTCACAATTTAGAGAATTATGGTTTTGATGTCGATGAAGATAGTGGGAATGACCACAGAAGCTGCGAAGAACCAGCCGATGAGGTGGAACCACCCGAGGCCAAAGACGAACGGAACAGCTCATCTGAGGATGAGTTTAGCTACGAGGAGAAGGAGTCAAGCTCAGAGGGAGAGCCTGCACATACAGACAGATACATAGAGAGCTACACGCAATATCAGGAACCACATGGGACGGGAACACTGCCTGAAGACGTTACACAATGTGAGAAGGCTGTGGAGAAACAGCCATCTGAAGAAATAATCCAGCAGTCTGTAGCAGAGAGAGTAAATCTTCTGGAAAAGCAAGTTGCTGCTGAAGCACACCAGAGCAAAACTGCGACCGGAAGTTTAAGAATCAACAAACACTCTTCAACGAAAGATGTGCCAGATGTTGAGGATTCGACCTCTGAAGTGCACACACCGGAGCCGGGCCTGTGCACCAAATCAGCTCCTCAGTCGTCATTATCTTTTAGCTATGACTCTAGTACCGTTATAACCACAGAACCTGAGGGCAACAGAGTCAAGTCGATAAAGGAAATGTTCCTGGCTAAAAGTGATATTATGATAGCAGATATTCAGTGTGGACAGAAAGGTTCATCAGAGAGCGATTACAGGCCAGAGACTTCAGATAGCGGTGGCTACCAGTCTCAGACTTCAAGCGAGCCGTCCAGCGGGGAAGACGATTCATCCCGGAAATCCATCGCTAAAGGCTTCGTGAGGAGAACAATCGAAAGGCTTTATGGCAAGAAAGATGCCAATAATGACGTTGCAAGTGAAAGGCCCCCATCCGCACCAAAAGAGAAGAAGAAAGACGATTCTGGCATTTTCTCTCCCTTCCACATAGCTCAGTCTAAAGTCAAGTCGGATTTGTCTTACTTCAATTCCACTAGTACACTGGACACATTGAGTAAAGCAACGCGATGCATTGCTTTTAATGCACAGGTGGGTCCGGGAGACAGCGTCCCGACTGATCGGGGGAGATGGCTCCTCCACGAGGACACACTGATCAGCAAGTCGCCCTCACACCCAGACGGAATCAAAGAGAGCGGTGAAAACTCTCTCCAAGACGAGGAAACGTGTGAGGATACAGAGGAGCATGCCCCTTACTCCCTGTTCAGTACAAAGTCTGATCTGGAAGACAAAGGGAAGTCCGTTTTAACAAAGTGTACCTACTTCTCTCTGCCTACTTCCCATGCCAGTGACTCAGACGCGTGTCAGGATGACCTGAGCATCGCGAGCAAGAGCAGTGCTGCTGGGGACAGTGCTGCAGAAAGGAAGGACAATTCGGAGGAAAGCAAGACGTGGGCGGAGAGGAACGGCGCGCTGCCCGCTGACTTTAAGATGCCGGATAACAAAGTGCACCCGCTGACAGAGGGGCCGCCTGCTGAGGTTGTAGTGGTGCAGCCTGGGAGAGGTCACGGGGTTGTTAACAGGAGACTTCCAGAGCCTGATATATTGGATTTGTTGTACACATTCTGTGGTCAGCACTGTCCCATCCTGTGATCAGCTGTATTGACACTGACAGCAAAGACTTTCTTTTGGGTGAAGCCAGTATTTCAACAGAAATCATGCAATCAAAGAACAATGATGATGGTTGTTTTGTCTAAATGTACATCGTTGGTGGGCTACAGTATAAATATTATCTTGTGTTATGGTGCCTACATTTCAATGTTGCCATAGCTTTGGCATAATACACTATCATGTCAACTAATTTGAGCTAACTGCCCAATTGGTAATAAATTAACAGATACTCAAGCCAATGGATTAGTGGTTAACCTTTATTCCACTTTAACATTTAAGGGTACATATTCAAACCAATTGTAAAACTTGTAAATATTGTTGTGTATATATATATATACAAAACGTGTTACTACATATACTGTACATACACGATAACACCGTGACTGTGTATTTGCCATGCACCCTCCAGGGCAGCTCTATCTCCTTAAGGTGGCCTGTCCAAAGAATGAGCATCCAGAGCATTACTGTAATCTTGTTTTAAACTCTTCAAACAGATGAGCTGGATGTCAGGCAATAAGGCCAATCCCACTGCACTCAGTGAACGGGTCACACTCACAGCATGGCCTCAGTTCAGGTTTGGCCTGGTGTCCAGGTGGAAACACGGTTTCTTTACTTACAACTAAACTGACTGTTGGGACAATAAAACCGATTAACTGTCAGCATAGTCTGTTTGATGGTTGATTTAATATTGCTTTGTTTATTGGTTGTACATGGTGTACATAACATATTTATAGGTTTGTACTAAATTAACCATAGCTAAATATATATTTACGTTTAAATTCAAAGTTTCAGTGTAAAGAAAGTCTTGTCTTAAAATACGGCAGCTGTGACAACTTTGTCTCATTAATTTGTTTGTTATAAAGAATTGTTTATAAAACAAAAGCAAATCTTGTCTTTTTTTTTACACAAATTTGTTTGTTGGTACACACATGCCATAGCTAAATTAAATCCAAATAATGTCCACAGATATTGATCTTAGCGTTCGTCTTGTAATGTAGACAGATTCAACAACTGGGGGAATCAGATAGAGATCATGTTGGTGGGCCTAGGTGAAGCTGTTGTTAAGATACCTTTGGCTCAGTGGTTTTCTCCTGCTGATCACTATCAGACCTCTGAGGAGGAACTGGGAGCAGTGTTTTCTCACTCTCTGTCTGAGGAAGTATCAGTGTTGTTGTAAGGTTGTTTTGTTTCTCTGAAGTTGCCATCGAGCAGGCCGCTGTTGTGACAGGAGAGCCCAGGAATGCACTAAGAGAGGAGTGTTTACATCTCCATCTACAAAGAGAAAACATGACAGCCATACATTTCCCACATCATAAAGAGAAAGCATCAGTAATTGCAGTTTATATGCATGAATGATTGTCATCTTGTGTAGATCAGGATTATCTCTGATAAAGTCACATTTCACAGCAAAGTAACGCATGATTAGCCTGGTTAAAAACAGCCTGATAACGGGATCTCACATTCTGTTTCACTCTACATATCCCACGTGGTCAGGATGGTTTACCAGACTAATGCATGGTATCAAAGCAACTAAAAAAGCCCTGATGTTGTACTCTTAACATTGGTCACTAGGTGGCGTTGGCCATCAACACAACAAAGTAAGGGTAAATCACTTTACAAAATGGTATGGTCAATATTTTAGGGTTAGGGTATGGTCAATATTTGAGCCTTTAGTAGAATTTCATTGTTTTATATTTTCTTTTCCTTTCTTCAGCTTAGAGTTTGCATAATTTAAGAATGACCAGTTATTTTCTTAAAAAAAACTACTGCTGAAGAATATGGAGCAAGCAAAATTATTTTAAATTGTTTATTTAAATAAATATTTACATAACAGCTTCGTATAAATCAATTTTTTTCTTACACATGACACATCTTTCTAAAAGCAACAGCTTTAACAAGAAAACAAAAATGGATGAGTTACAATGATACTGTAGATAGGTGTGGTGAGAGAGATGGACAGAGGTTCATCTCAACCCTGTGTGTTGATCAGTGAGCCAATATCCCCCTTTCCAATCAAAGGTTGACATGTGGATGACATTTACCATCACTCAAATACCATTTAACACCTGAGCTTTAAGACCTTGCCCATCTCTTTCATTATACACTTTGTTATAGTATGCACAAATCTACTTGATAAGTTGATATACATTTTATTCATTGTTACTAAGGAATAAGAGGATGACACTATATACTAACTAAAATAACTCGTTCGAAAGTATCATAATGCTAAGCAGCACATGGCTGAGACAAAAAAATAAGAGTGAAAAATAATGATAAAAAAATCAACATCTCAAGCTGGCACCATCATTCATTCAGGCACAAAGCAATAGACAAACTTGTTAAAATTAAAACAGACGTCAATTATACAGCATATAGGCTACAATGTTCTGCCAAATGGTGTACAGTATGGCTCAACTTGAAAACCTAAACATTTGAGGCAATGTGCTCCAAGAAAATTAGAGCACACAATTAATGCCCAAGCTACAGTTCCAACCCACACCTCTGGCTGAAATGAGTCCCTCCAATTAAATCATCCGATCTAGAGGGGATTGGTTCGAAATGTTACAACAAAACATGACAGCAAAAGTGACAAATTATGATTTGAAAAAATGTCATTGTTAACCACTCAATGTAGATTATGCAGTTGTGACACACTAGTAACCATTATGAGTGCTGCTTGAACACAACGATGCGCCGGCAGCATCGCTATTGACTGTAAGATGAACATGAAAGGACGCTTGATGTACACATAATACAGTATACTACAGTGAAAAGCATTATTTCAACAGAATGATGATGGAATTCTAAAATACCCATTTAATTCAACGCAGTCCATTGATCTTATTCACCACTTTGCTTCTGGGGGGGGAGGTCGATATAAAAAAAAACATACCGAATAGTGAAATGCTCTTTGTATTCTATTGCTGTCAAGTCATGCATGTAAACTCTAATACGTCCAATAAAAGCGGTTTGTTTGCTTAAAAAAATGTATAAAGAAAATATTCTTTATTTCAAAATACTATGCAGGGCGGGATTAAAGGGTGAATTCAATAACATTTTTTAACAACACCTTGTTGTTTTCATCCTGAGATTAAAAACCAATGTGTATCCCCCTCTGAGGAGTAAATTTTTTTTACAGTTGTTTTTGATTAGCTAGGCAATTAAAGACACCGTGTCAATGGTAAGATTCAGACAGTGATTAGTGAGGGCAGGTCCCATTGGTCAGTGTGCGCCTCAGTTAAATCCTACACAAGTCCAATCCATCATTACCTTTCCTGGAGACTGTCACACTGCATCGGCCTTGGGTTGGGATGAGCGTGGTCCACTAACAAAGTTATAAACCAAAAACTGAGAAGTGGCGAAATAATGTGTGGCAAATAGCTTCCCATCAGGAGTGGGGTCGGAGAAAGCGATCTCATCTTTGCTCAGGTATGAACCATATATGAAGTTGTTCCTGTCCGGGGAAACAAAAGACATTCAGTTCAAATGTTTTGACTTTTGGTCATTTGGGAGTGAGAAAAACAGAGTGCTACAAAAATGGTGCAAAGTGTAAAAAACAACAACAACTAGGTGCTCTTTGGTTTGGAGTATGTAACTGAATTAAACTAAAGTCCAAGGTACTCCTCTATGAAAAAGGTTATATATATATGGACTATTTAGGGACACTTGAAACCCAACACAAACAATTTATGTTCAAAAAGTTCAATTCGTGTTTTTGAACATGAATTGTTAGAAGCTCCTTGTCGAAGGCCAATGCCGAAACATGTTGGGAGTGTTGTGTTTCTAAATGTCTCTAGGTGAGCCCATCAAATAAAAGCTTTTGGAGGTTTTTCAAAGAAGAGCACCTTCTGGGCTGTTTGAAGAGGAACTGACCTGAGGCACTCGATCATGCGCGAGGCGATGCCCTGGCGTCTCATCATGCTGAAGACCCAGATGCGGCTGATGCCACAGAGGGCAGGCTCTGCAGCGGTGGAGCAGCACCAAGCTCTCTGCCGCTCGAACATCACCTTCTCCCCCTCTGAACCCTCTGGAACGGGATCTTCAATCACCCTGTACCCCTGTGTGCATTTACAAACACACAGATGATTGACGGTCTACATTTAAGTTTTGTTTTTACGGCATGGCAGGCTGTGGCTGGGTATATGCAGGAATTCAGTTAAATTCAATACCTTTTAAGATCTTTTTTAAGACCTCTCCAATATATTTTAAGACCTCAACGTCACTTTTGTCACATCAGTGATAGGGGTATAAATCACAAGTTTTATCACGATACGATAATATATAGATTCTTTGGACAACAATACGATATTTGTTAATATCACAAAGTCTGCCATGATATCGACTCAATTCAGGGGTCTGCGATCGAAATGAGACGATAGTATGCTCATTTACCACTATCAGCACAATAGCTACGATTAACACTTTTTAATACTTTTTAAGGGCCTTAATTTTCCCTCAATTGATTTATCAACTTTTAATACTTTTCGAGCCCCCGCAGATACCCTGTTTTTTTTCTTGTTTTTTTTTAAGAAACACAAACAAAACAAAAAGACAGGCTCAGACACAAGAAAAGAAAGGAAACAAAAACATATGTACATGATGAACAATATTACAGTGGTGCTACCAGCCACATAAGGTGCTTATGTGCTTGTAAGTGATGTACTTGAGATCTCACACAAGGGGTCTAAAGGAAACCAGCCGGGCGAGTCACCCGTTGCCCCTAACCTCATCGAGGTATGCTAAAAACCCCATATGGTTAGACATTTTCTAAGTGAGTTGGTTCTCAGGAACCGGAGTCTCTCCATCCGTATAACAGAGATCATGTCCGTCAACCACAATTGGAAAGAGGGTGAAGAGGGGGACTTCCATTCCTTAAGAATTAGTTTTTTGGAAACAGTTGTCCCCAGTGTCAGAGATTGTTGCACAGCTGTAGTGAAGTTCAGAGAGGACTCCGAGCAGCCAAAGATGGCGAGTTCTGCCTCTGGCTGAAGGGTTATTTCATAGGCCTTAGAGTACCAGTCAAATATTTTGGCATAATGTATGTATGTATGTATGCCACAAAAGTAGACCAATCACAGCTCACGCTGCTACACGCCTGACATTATGTGCCTGATGCACCACCGGGCATCAAACAGCACGGAAGTCAAAGGAGCCACACGTGATGCTCAGCCCACCGGAAATGTTAATATCTGTGCAAATAATTGCAAAAATTAAAAAAAAAAATCTATCTTAGTTTAATGTAGGTGCAAAGGCCTCTGTAATGGGCTCGTTATAACTTGCATTTCAGAAAATTCGCTATTCACGATGTCCCAGCCACAGCTCATTTCCTGGCTGTCTGCCCATAGCCGGCGAGCCGGTTCCCTGCTCGATGGCTAGGCGCAGTGAGCCAGGCCAGGCGCTGGAGCCTGCTCTGTGGCTAGGCGCAGTGAGCCAGGCCAGGCGCTGGAGCCTGCTCTGTGGCTAGGCGCAGTGAGCCAGGCCAGGCGCTGGAGCCTGCTCTGTGGCTAGGCGCAGTGAGCCAGGCCAGGCGCTGGAGCCTGCTCTGTGGCTAGGCGCAGTGAGCCAGGCCAGGCGCTGGAGCCTGCTCTGTGGCTAGGCGCAGTGAGCCAGGCCAGGCGCTGGAGCCTGCTCTGTGGCTAGGCGCAGTGAGCCAGGCCAGGCGCTGGAGCCTGCTCTGTGGCTAGGCGCAGTGAGCCAGGCCAGGCGCTGGAGCCTGCTCTGTGGCTAGGCGCAGTGAGCCAGGCCAGGCGCTGGAGCCTGCTCGATGGCTAGGCGCAGTGAGCCAGCCAGGCGTTGGAACCTGGATTGACATGACATTGTGTTTGTAATGTAGATTGTTATTGAAATGTGCCTGGCAAATTTCAGATTTGTTTGGTAAAATAAATTCTTAGAGGACTCCTGTCTTCCTCTGCTCGGAGCATAGGTGCCGATTTATGTTTCTGCCAGTGGCTGCCGATCTTAGTTAAACATGCAGTTTGGAACATTCAATAAAGACAAATAAAAAATAGACTATGACTCGACACCCTAAGTGTCACTCTCATACACATGGTATGAGAGTGGTATACAGTATATACACATCACATCAATA
Organism: Poromitra crassiceps; assembly: GCF_964638095.1. Classification (NCBI taxonomy): domain Eukaryota; kingdom Metazoa; phylum Chordata; class Actinopteri; order Beryciformes; family Melamphaidae; genus Poromitra; species Poromitra crassiceps. The sequence continues at coordinate 88,418,352 of NC_139624.1, forward strand.
TCCGTTTCAGTGTAGAATGGTTAGTTCCTTGCTCTGCTCTCCCCTAGGAGCGCTGGCTTCACAATGCATTTGGTGTCAGCACCTAGGCACATGCAGTACGCATTCTCTCTCTTGCTCCCCCCATTTCCCCGTGGGTGCTCAGCTCTCTCCGTGGGTGCTCGGGCCCCGGGGCACCCACGGTTTCGGTGCCTATGGCTCGGAGAGACTGCTCTGTCTTTTTTTTCCATCAGACTCTGTCTTGTTACATCATAAACATACACCTGTGAGGACACACGAGCAGACAAATTCCCTGGTCGATATGAAACGGGAGGTGCTCACCTCTTGAATGTGCTCTGCTATAAGGCATCCAGCCACTTTCTTGTCATTGGAGATGAACAGGAAGGTTTTGGTCTGAGAGGGACACTTGGTCTCCACCTGCTGGAAGCCCAGGTCGTTGTCCACCATCTCCCTGATCTCCTCCACCTGAGGATCAAGCAGTTACTGCAGTGTGAGAGGAGGCGACATCCTATCCTGGTGTTGGCTTGAGGCGGTTTGGTTCATTTAATCATTCAAACCGTTTTGATTCATGAACTTAAAATTATTCTATGAATTAAATTTTAATTCATATAATAATTTTAAAAGTTTATGAATCAAAATGGTCCATTATTTATATTACATACATACATATTATGTAATGTAGAGCAATTGATCTAAATGTACTGTATTCAACCTGATTGCACATAGTATCCTGTTAGATAACTCTACAGGCTCACAAACTGTACATCGCCTATTTGGAATACAAACCAATAACCTATAACATGACTGAATGAGGGAACACTGTTACTTTTAATACCTTTGACCATTCCTTTTTATCCAAGCAAAAAATAGTAATAACATTGCCTTCTGTCTGTTAGGCCATATAACATGTACAGCAGGTACAGAGAGTGTTCAACACTGGGGGATTGTGCAATAATAAGCAAAGTTCAGCTCAGGCAGATAGCCAGCACTATCAGGCCCGTACAATGTGCTCCATTTGTCCAAAGAATAAAATGTGACCATCAGTCAATGCCAATTGTTTTGTGAGAGAAATTAAACACTTATTTAATGTGTTAACTCATTGAGTGCCATGGACGTCTTTCGACGTCCAATTAAATAGTGACGTAGAGTGCCAAGGACGTCTTTCGACGTCCAATGCGTTTTTTGACGGTGGGACGTCGATCAAAGCCTTCTGCATCTCCTGTACAAATATTGTAGCTATTGGAGGTCTATAACCTATTTTACAAACCCATTAGGTGGCGACAGTGCTCTCCAGATTAGAGAAATGTCCGAAATATAGCCTGAAAAAGCCCCCTGATCAAAGAGAAAGCGCTCAAACTGCAGCCCAGAGCCATGTAGATTGCTCTGGCTGCAACTGACGGTGCCTGGCAACAGCAGTCAATCCGTGCACACAACTGAGCTCCTCTGCCTCTGTCTGTCTGTCTGCATAGTTTCTTCACACGATTAGCCGCCAGAAAGGCAGCACCCGACGCCGAAGTGCCAACCCTTTCCCTGCAGTCCGGCAGCGCGACAAGGAAATGCTCCTTGTCGCGCTGCCTGGGAGGCGGCGCACAAAAAGCACTCCGAAAATAGACGCTGGGTGCGTGAGGCTGTGTGTTACTAGTGTGGGGAGGAGTTTGTAGCTGAGGGGGGGAGAGGGGAGTGGGGCACCCAGGGCAGCACACAACTACACCACGTCACTACATCAGAAAATACTAGCTAGAGTCAGTGAATGTGCTTGAAATGCTGCATTTCACAAAAGGCTGAATATCTCAGCTTCTAGATAGAAATGCCTGTATTTGCCTGTATCTTCTCCGGCTGATAACTAAAGAACGGAAAATGGTATCAATAAACTTTTTTTTGCTGATGATACAATAGCGTCTCCTTGTTCTTTTTGCGTGTTCGGTGTTTACATAGTAATATCACACAATATTCTGTGGGCCTCGAGAAATCACTGAAAACGCTCTGAAACTCTGGCACCGGGAGCGTCCGTTCTCCAAAAGTGGCTGGCACTCAATGAGTTAATGACAGCATTTCAGTGCCAGACTGAAGCTGTTAAGGAGGGTGATGTTTTTACCTCTTACTGACCAACAACTGTCAAAAATTAATGATTTAGGTTATTTCATCTTCTGATGCTTATATCAGAACATAATAGCTTACAACTAATACAAAATTAATTCAATTAAGAAATAACCCAGCAACTCTAGGTCTTAGTAAATGAAAAATAAACATCACTAATAATAACAACTGATGCTTGCACCTTAACAATGCACATTACTGCTAACATGCACTTAGCAAATTAAGTCATATATCACAATGTCAGAATTGATTCAAAGCTGTTCTATCCAACTGTACCAAGTAAACTCACTCACACTCACACGGTTTTGAAACTGGCATATTGCTTAGTTGACAATTAAGTCGGTGTAAAAAAAAAAAAACAGATTCCCGCACACACAGATCACCTCTGCATATTTATCGTTGAGGTTTTGGTTCTTCCTTTCTCAAGAAGCCAAAACATCAACAACAAAATATTCAGAGATTATCCATGTGTGCAGTTTTTTGTAATGATTAACATTTCAGGGGATTTTATTCCTTGCACCACAAGAGAACACTGCTGTGTGTGTGCTATGTCCATCTATTCAGACTACATCTTTACCAATCAAAACACTGACAACTACAGTGCAGGAGACATGAGGACGAGTGAGAGAATTCACCTGACAGAGAGGGGTACACACTCCAGATAGATCACTTAAGCCAAAAAGCAATACTCAGTAGTGGCTATGTTGTTTTAGCCAGTTGAAATGTTATGATAGAACCAGACTTCTAACAGGGCTCCTGAGGACTTACGCCATCTTAGCTGCCTACCGTTCCATGCACACAATCTCAGTCTCTCACGGCACCTATTACTTTCACCTGCGCTGGTGTACATCTCTTCTAGGCAATATCCACAAGACAAACCACTGCTGAAATTCGTATTATAACAGCAGAAACAAGTTAGACTTTCTTGTAAACATAAACCATAAAATTCCCATGAAACCAAAAATAAGTGTGTTTTGAATTTGTCACACCCGAGGACAAATGTATTAACCATCCAGTCAAATTTGAACTGAATGTTGCAGTATATAATAAGGGTCTCACGATATTTAGTCGCACGAAATTTCGCGATATCAAAACGTGACGATATGTGTCGTGGAGATGAAAAACTATATCGCGAGAAAATGAACCTCTGAACATGCTGCACTGACGGGCCGGCACTGATCTGCATTCTCTCTATCTTTTTCATTGCTTTGCTTGAAATGGGGACTAAACCGACGCTCATTAAATAACCGATGAGATTAAATGCAATCTCTATATTCTCAATGTGATTCAACTGTGCTTTTCTCTGCCAGGAGTGAGTGTGTGAGTGTGTGAGTGAGTGAGTGAGTGAGTGAGTGAGTGAGTGTGTGAGTGTGTGTGTTTGAAAGCGGAGCTGGCTCGCTCTGACTGTTTTCCTCCGAGACCTAAAAATGTTGTAAAATCATCGAAAATAGCGCACAAACATACAAAAACATGAGCATAATATGTGTTTAATGTACATACAAAGAACTGCTGCGATCACACTTTTGAAAATCTCATTTAAAGAAGAAACGCGATGTGTGTCTCGCTTCCTCAAATGGTGGCCGAATCATCAGCACTCTGCAACGGCCTTACCTCAGACTGAGACAGACTGAGCTCTGTGTGTGTGTGTGTGTGTGTGTGTGTGTGAGAAAGTGGAGCGGGAAAATAGCCCAGCAACAGATACAAAAACATGAACATATGTGTTTAACACATTCACTGCCAGCCGTTTTTCAATACTGTAGTTAGCTTCTGCCAGAGGGTTTTTTTGAGGATTCTGGCTCATCTTTCAAGAGCCGAGGATTTGTTTCTGTTAGGATTTTGTGAACACACAATATCTCAAAAGAACTAATAGAATGTGTGCTTTCTCTGTCTAAAAGAGTTAGTTTGTAGAGTTAGTAGTTATGTAAGCATTAGCAGTTGAATACAGCATGGTTTCAGCGTCTGAAAATTTATTCTGAGATAAACGGCTTTTTGTGAAATTCGATAGAACAGTCACTTTAACCATTCATTTTTGGCATCAGTAAGACGTCAGACATCTAAACAATAGTTTTGAACAGTAATTTCCTCCATAACAGCAGGAAACACCCCTCTCCTTCAAACTCCTCCCTCCGTGTGTGTTCTTCTTGGCTGCAGCGGGCGTGTCACAAGCTCGTTTCTGTTGCTGCTGTAACCTCGCGTCACCAGGCTCACTGCTTTGCTGCTGTGCCTGTCTGCTGGCGGCCGCTCGCTCGTTTCTTGGAGTTTCGGTTGAGAGCTTTGATGAAGCTTTTGCGATTCTGGTCTTATTTATGCTGCGTGTTTCAAAGTGTGTTCCACCCGTAATCTATTATGCAAATTTGCAATCCCTCACCGCCAGCAATCAGCGCGACAGCGAAAGCGTTTTCGCCAATCCATTCTACAGTATGAGAATGGTTTCATCGCGCGTTCCCCTGCAGTTTTGTCTCTGCTTTTTCTAGTCTGGGAGAGCACTGTCGCCACTTAGTGGGTCGGTGGAATGGGTTGCACACGTTCGGTGGCTCCAATATTTATATAAGAGATGTAAAAGGGTTAGATGCACATCCCACGGTCAAAAAAAAAAAATTTTTTTTTTTACGTATTAACACGTCATTGGCAGTCAACCGTTGGATTTTTTTTTGACGTATTAACACGTCATTGGCAGTGAACGTGTTAATAGTAAAATATAGTAAGTAAATTACTTGAATTGATCTTTTTTGCAGTGTAGTTGAGTGTGTACCCTACATTCTTTTCTTTTCTCTATTTTCTACACATGGGAAGTTTTGACTGAAGTGTTTTGCTGCCTGTGCCGTGTGTGTTCTTCTTGGCTGCAGCGGGCGTGTCACAAGCTCGTTTCTGTTGCTGCTGTAACCTCGCGTCACCAGGCTCACTGCTTTGCTGCTGCTGTGCCTGTCTGCTGGCGGCCGCTGGGCAAGTCTGGATGAGCTCGCTCGTTTCTTGGGGTTCTGAGAGCTTTGATGAAGCTTTTGCGATTCTGGTCTTATTTATGCTGCGTGTTTCAAAGTGTGTTCCACCCGTAATCTATTATGCAAATTTGCAAAACCCCACCGCCAGCTCCCAAGCGCGAAAGCGTTTTCGCCAATCCATTTTCATGAGAATGGCTTCCTCACACTGCTTTTTGCTTGCCTTCCTCTAGAATGGAGAGCACTGTCGCCACTTAGTGGGTCGGTGGAATGGGTTGTACACGTTCGGTGGCTCCAATATTTTTATAGGAGACGTGGGGGGCATTGATCCACGTAGCACCGTCAAAATTTTTTTTTTTTTTTTTTTGACGTCTCAACTCGTCATTGGCAGTCAACCGTTGGATTTTTTTTGACGAGTCAACTCGCCATTGGCAGTGAACGTGTTAATGTACATATGCCATGATCAAACTTTTGAAACACGCATTTAAAGAAACGTGATGTGTGTCCGCCTGGAGCTGAGGTCTCCCCCGAGTGAAATCTTAGCACTCTGTCGCGGCCGGCCACATTCAGACAGAGTCCGACGAGACGCAGTGGCCTCCCCGCAATCCATTCCATAGAGGCAGACTGAGCGGACTGCGGGGGCACGAAGGTTTTGTAAGAACGGACAACGGCAAGCTACTTTATGATTGGATATCCCCATGTGACGGCAGATGGTAGTCAGTATGGAGCGATAAGCAATGCCCACTTCTAACCCTGCCTCAGCAAACGGTGAAAACAGGGAAATGGCGATATTTAGGATTTGGGTTGAAACTAATCTCTCGAAACAGACTTTCGACTTGCATCGAAAATCTGTCAGCAAGCTCCATGAACCTGGTCTATTTATTTTTTAAACATTCTTAATACTGAATGAATGTTTAATACTAATGTTATGTTAAATTATCTCTGTCTTAACCTGTTGGCACAGGAAAAGAAATTTAGAAAACATACAGAAATACCCATTGTAATAGCACATCAATAAACGATGTGTCATATATTTATTTAGGTCGAAATAAAACAAATTGATGGCACAAGGGTTTTCTGGTCCAATCTTTTTGCCGCGAAAACTGCCGCGCTTAATATTGTTTGGCCCGCAACTCCTTATATTTTTCTGTATGTGGCCCACAACCAAAAAAGTTTGACCACGACTGCCATAAATGGTCAGAGCCGGTTGGTCGGAGCCAATGGCAGAGCTTGCAGGGAGCGGAAAAGGATTTTCTTCTGTTGCCGACCGGAGTCCCTTGAGTTCCAGTTATTCATGCATTCAAACGAGCCTGCCCCCAGAGGTTAGAGTAAAACATTTTTTTTTACAGATGGGTTCTAAGATTGGGTTGAAACTAATGTCTCCTACTTTTTGAGGCTTAAAATTGTGCACATAAAATCCTAAATTATATACCGTAATTTCCGTACTATAAGCCGCACCGGAGTATAAGCCGCAGCAGCAAAATTGCCTGTTTGTTACATATATAAGCCGCACCGGACTATAAGCCGCGGGTGTTTTAACACCTTAAGTGCCATAGCCGAAATAATTCGTCTTACATAATCCAACGCTTAAGTGCCAGAGCCGAGTTTACTCGTCTTACATAAACATTTTTTTTTTTTTGACGGTGGAACATCAATCAACAACTTTTACATCTTCGAGATCACTATTGGAGCAAGATAATGTGTATAATCTATTTTACCGACCCACTAAGTGTTGACAGTGCTCCCCCAGACGACCGAAATCAAAGAAAAAACTGCCGCGGGACCAAGCCGTTCAAGGAAATGCCGTGGCGATTTTACAGTAATCCACTCAAGACTTGTCTTGCCTGAGAGCGGCCGCGCACCGGCAGCAGCACACAGAGAGCGGAGAGCGATTTGCAAAATAGATCATAGGTGAAACACACTTTGAAACACCTCAGAAAGGCCATAATCAACATCTGCCCATCGCCCACGCATTCCCCGGCCCATCTTGACTCGCACAAGGAGCGTCCGCACGCACGCAAGCAGGCACACAGGCAGGCAGCAGCAAAAGCGCTTCTGACACGCCCGCTGTACAGCCAGGAGGAGAAGACACACGGAGGGAGGAGTTTGAATGAGAGGGGTGTTTCCTGTTGTTATGGAGGAAATTACTGTTCAAAACTATTGTTTAGAATGTCTGACGGTCTTACTGATGCCAAAAATGAATGGTTAAAGTGACTGTTTCACAAAAAGCCATTTATCTCTGAATAAATTTCCAGACGCTGAAACCATGCTGTACTCAACGGCTAATATCTACATAACTACTAACTCTGCAAACTAACTCTTTTAGACAGAGAAAGCACACATTCTATTAGTTATTTTTAGATGATTGGTGTTCATGAATTCTTAACAGAAAAGAATCCTCGGCTGTTGCTAAAATGAGCCAGAATCGTCAAAAACACCCCTGGCACAACTTACCTACAGGAATGAAAACATGGCTGGCATTCAATGTGTTAATGTTTTTTTTTTTTTTTTTTGTGTTTTAATGTTTAATTACCATATGTAAGGGTTCGTGCACAGAGGGGATTGTCGGGAAAGAGATGGCTGTTTGAGGAAGCTCCCATTTATTAACATTTCAACAAAACAACATAACACAACACCACCTGTGTTTTTTTTTTACAGTGCACACAGTGTCCGCGGTGTGGTGAAAAGAGGGCAAGAGAGGAAATTAAAACAGAAGTGGATTTATAGTTAGAAAGAGTGCTAAAGAAGAGAGAATTCCGTTTTTTTTTTATTTTTTTGCTGAAAAAATCCATAGATAAGCCGGACCGTTATATAAGCCGCAGGGGCCAAAAAACGGGTAAAAAGCCGCGGCTTATAGTCCGAAATTTACGGTAGTTAGAAGGTTTTTGGGGGATTTTGGTTGCCAGGGTCTTTAATTTCCTTGTTCATTCACTTTAAAAGACGCCAGAGGAAAAAAACAAGCTTACTCTCAGAGGCATTCAACAAGAAAATCATACAGTCTCTTAGCAACATCAACACGTCATGTAGATGCTTGTCCTTCTGGCAAGCATCAAAAAACACTTGAGGAAAAGTGATGGCTGAGCTCACTGGCATGACTTGCATCAGACACAAATCACTGCCTCATTTAGCCTTAAATGACCAACTGTGTTAAATAATGGCATAAAAAGAGGTTTAGGATAGGAGTAGTTTGCCTAAAATAAAGTTATAATAATCCACTTTAAATTTTTATATCTAATTTATATAAAATTGCCTTAGCAAGGACACCCCTGATCTGTGATACTGACAAGCCTATTGTTCCCCAATAGTGGTCATTTAGGCCGAGGCTGGTTCCTGTAAACATACCTTCTTTAGAGCATATTTGGGATCATCTGGTAAGACAAGAATGATCTTGCCATCAGGATACTCCCCCAGGATCCTCTCCTTTTTCCATCCCTGGGAGAGAGAAAGGAAAGGAAGAGTTCATCAACATACGGTAGTGTGTGTGTGTGTGTGTGTGTGTGTGTGTGTGTGTGTGTGTGTGTGTGTTTGGGGGGGGTGCAACAGCATTAGGAATTGTCAACGACACAGTGAAAAAAATAGAAATTGCAAAAAATAACGCAAAACAATGATATGAAAATAAATAAATAAATAAATAAAACATTAGCAATTCTGAATCCTGTCATCCCATGTACAGTAGTTGGAAATGTTGGTGATAGTGACTTGTTGGGAAATGTGCCGTGCAGCTCATATATTGAGGCGGCATTTCACCTAATCAATGGAGCTAGTGGACAAGGCACTAATAGCAGTCATGTCATCTCTGGAGTCTCTCACCACATATTTGACAGCACTGATGAACTGGTTGTGGAAGAGTAAATGCTGAGATTGGTCTTCGGGGTTGGCAGCAGAGTAGAGCATCCCACACACGCTGCAGGACTCTGCTCCGAACGCCTTCTGTCCCGCATCCTGGAAGACATTAGTCAACAAAATACAGCATTTAATGGAACTAACCCCTGTGCTATTAAACTAGGATTAAGCCCTTGTGTAAAAGCCTTTTTGGGGAGGGAAGGTACATGCTATTGGAGTTAGCAAGTGCACAAACGCCACCTAAACAGGGTTCAATAGTCAATTCTGTAGTCCCATCTTTATCTGCACTCAGATACAATCAGAACTAAGGTCAGCTACACTACAATGATACTGCACCTGGCCTTACATACAGTATAACCCACAACACATTCTGACCAGTGAAAGCTGCAAAACTGAATGCTAATCCCCAACTGATACACTGAAGCATACTTAGTATTAACTGTATATTGTAAGAGACAGATGATTGACCATAGTATCACATTTGCTAGTTTCAATGTCTTTTAATTTCTTTACTAGAAGTTGTTTTATGTGTTATCTGGCATGGAAACCAGACTTCCCTTGGGACGATCAAGTTGAAGTTGGAGCAGGGTTGACATGACTAGGATTACTCCATTTCAAATCACAAAAGGAGGAATGAAGCGGATAACTCACAGTGATAGTTTGACTGTCATCTTTGTCGGCCTCCTTTAGTTTCTTGACTTCTTTTTGCAGACAAGCATCTGAGAGAGGACTCTCATCTCCTTGTAGCTTCTCTGCTCCGCTACGATACAAAAACAGATCAAATTAGTTCAGGTTGCAATTGCTTTTCATTTCTAAAAGGGAAAACATGTCAAACGACTTAAGAGAAACTTCTTACTCTTCAGAAAACCTTTCTGTTGTCTTCTCATCTGTCTCGACTGTTTCCGTCTTATTCTCTGGAGACGGGTTAACATCAGTCACTGTAAGAAAAAGAAAGATTTTTATTCACAAGTAGGTTTTGTAAAATATAGTGTATGTCAGAGAAGTTGTTACAAACCCGTAAAAAAAAACGACATCACTCAACTACAGTTTATAGCACATGCACATTGCCAGAAGTTCATAACAGCTACATGGCACAACCATGAATTGACTCAATCTTTAGGTCAGCTTTTTTAGGTTGTCACGTAATAGCCTACTTCAAAGTGTGTCTACGGTATTTATTAAATGAAAATTGAATCATGCTGGTTATAACAGCGCTTAATCAAATCTACTTTTCTTGGCCGTCGCACTGAGATGCAGTTTCTTGAAGTGACTTGAATAGGACAGAAACATGTAATAAAATAGCGGGAGCTGCAAATAACCTGTAGACTTTTCTTCACATTGCTGTGTGCCATCAGATACTTTCAGGCACTCTTCAGAAGTAAGGGAGGATGTGGGACACAATGAAACTGGATCAGTGGAGTCCTGGATAAAGGAATAGAGAGAGGATGAATAAAGTCACATATTCACGGCTTGATATTCATCCATTCTCTTTTAAGATGCATATCATGGCATAATGTATCTTGATATTCATCGATTCTGTTTTAAGATGCATATCATGGCATAATGTATCTTTGAGTGAGAGGTTGACAGACTTACCTCGCATTTCACGTTTTCCGATGGAGGAGGATTTGTGATTTGCGGAGGCATCAAACGTACATTTGCCTTAGGAACGGAAGACTTTGTCTCAGCTGTGATGGAACCAGCAGGCTGGGCTGCTGCTGGAGGACAAGGCCTGGCCTGGGCTGTAGCTGCACCAGCAGGCGTAGAAGAAGCACTGGGCTCTGGCTGACCTGGCGCTGAAGCGGCAACCTTTGCCTGAGGTGCGGTCACAACTGGAGGCTTTAATTGAGCTTTGGCTGAGACAACCGGCTTCGACGGAGCTGCGGTAGAGGCAGGGATCTTTGACGGAGCTGCAGTCGTAGCGGGGGTCTTTGACCGAGCTGCAGCAGTAGCAAGAGTCTTTGACTGGCTTTCTTTTGCAATGGTAGGCTTTGACGGCGAAGCGGTGGAAACGACAGGCTTCGACTGACCTGTGGCTGAAACAGTGGGCGTTGACTGATCAGGTGTTGTCTGAGCTTTGGCTTTGGTCTGGCTGGGGAGTTGCGATGAAACAGCGGGTTTTGACTGAAGTGTGGGTTTAGATGGTGTTGTGGGATTTGACTGAAGTGTGGGTTTAGATGGTGTTGTGGGTTTTGACTGAAGTGTGGGTTTAGACGGTGTTGTGGGTTTTGACTGAGGCTTAGGTCCCGTCTGTGCCATGGGCCTTGACTGAACCATGGGCCTTGACTGAACCATGGGCCTTGACTGAACCATGGGCCTTGACTGAACCATGGGCCTTGTATGAACTACTGGCGGTGGGTCATCATCTAGTTCAAAGTCATCAAAGGAATACTTGGGTCTGGGTGTGTATGGCTTATACTCCACCTCAGGTTTCGTCGTCTTCCGAGTACGCAGTCCGTTGGGCATGGGAGGGGGTACAGCGGGGAGGACCCTCTTGGCTGCTGATCTGGTCACTTTACGGGTGGGTCCCTCAGTAGGGGTTATTTTTGGAGTTTCAACCTTGGGCGTTTCAGTTTTGGGGGGTTCTTTCTTGACGGGTTGAGCCTTGGGGGCCTCAGCCTTGGGGGCCTCAGCCTGGGGGGCCTCAGCCTTGGGGGTCTCAGCCTTGGGGGTCTCAGCCTTAGCAAGCTCCACCTTGGGTGTTGGTTTGATGGCGGAGGCAGGACCTGGCGGAGCCGTTTTAGATAGACTGGCTGCAGGTGGAGGAGGTGTGGTCACAGGTGCCAGTGAAAATGCCGATGACACAGACAGAGACGATTTGAAATCTATGTCTGAAAGCATTTGAGTCGCTTGCTCGGACTTCAGCTTTTTCACGCGTGTCCAAGACATTTTCTCTCTCTGGAGTTCCACCTGCCTTAATCTCTGATATCGTGTAAGTTTCTTTTTCTCGTGGGCTTTCAGTGGCACTGTAATCTGGGTGATGAAGAAGCGTCTCTTTGGAGGCTCTGGAGCAGACTCTGTAGCAGGCTTGGCTTCAGTTGAATCAGCTGTGGTGGCTGTGGCTGCAGGGGCCTCCTCAGCTGGTGGCACTGAGGGAGGAGAACACCCTTCTGGTCCAGCGGGAGTCACAACATTAATGGTATCTGCGTCCTGTGTGTTAACAGGTGGGCTTTCTTTCTTCATGGCTTCAGCCTTCATTGCTGCAGCTTGTTTTTCCTCCTCTATTCTCTTCAACAGCATGCTGTCTGTGGCAATGTCCTCTGCGATTTCCTCACACAGGGCTAAGAGGTTCAGCTGCTGCCTGTTTGTGGGTCTCTTGGCGGCTGCAGCCTTTTGCTCACGGAGAGCTGCAAGGCGGGCTTTGGTTCTGGCCTGTGTGTTCATCTGTTGTTTCTTGGGTTTTTCCGTTGCCACTTGCTGCTTTTTAATTTCCTTTTTAACAACTGCAGTCTTCTCACGAGCTGTGCTGTTTTGCTTTGAGTCAGTCTCACACCTCGGAGTATCATCTTTACTTTTGTCTTCATTACACTTTTCTTCTTCCACTTTAACAGGGACTGCTTCTGGTGTTTCCTGGGGGTTTTCTATTATAGTAATGTCACTATCTTCCACCTCATTCTCATCCACGGTCACGACGATCTCACGGCCAATCTCGATGTCTTCAAGAATCTGCACTTCTTGTACGTCCAAGAGACCTTCAACATCCTCTGTCAGCACCACCACCTTCGGGCCTCCGACAGGTTCATAGACATGAGTGTTTGCCATCTTCCACATCTCTGTGATATTAGAGTCTGTTATGTCAGATGATGGCGTCTCGCAATTATCAGAAGGCGGCGGTGACACAATTTCTGCCTCGGGCTTGGTCACCAAGTTTTCACTTAATTCCTCGCTTGAATCGGTCACTGTATCCTCTCTCACCTCATCAGTATTTTGGCATGGCTGCACTTCTGTCTCAGAGGAGGAGCTCTGTTGGGAAATATTTAAGTTTACAGTCATTTCACTTTCCTCATGTTCACCTGCCAATGTACTGTCTGGATTCATCTGTTCTGAGAGTGAAGTCGACAGTCCTGATTCAGCTGCTGCTTGAGTCACAATATCGACGTGCATTTCACTCTCTGGGGCACCGATTGGTTCCAAGATCATCACAAAATCTTCAGATGTACTATCTGGTATCTTAACTTCTGTGGTGGCTGTAGTTGTTACTGTGACATCTTCAACCTCCTGAAGTCCCATGTCCTCCTGCACCTGTTCGGACAGCTCCGTGGCACTGTTGGCCTCTGCAAATCCATTCCTTTCATCTTTTTCTCCTGCATCTTCTGACAGGCTGATATCATCACTAGAGCTAATCACTGCGACTTGTTTCACATCCACAGTCCCGGTACTCTGCTCCAATTGTGCAGAGGCAGAACTCTCTACCACACTGACAGTCTCTATTTCCATTTCAATGGCTGCTTGGCAGTCTGAGACACAAATGAGCTTCTTGCCATTGTTTTCCTCATGCTCTTGTTGTGGGTTACTAATCAGAAAGTTTTCTTCATTAGTAGACAAAGCTGGTGAATTTTCTTTTATCTCCTGTGTGTCTTTGCTCTGCATCTCCAGTAAAGGAACACCATCAGGCTTCTCCTCTGATGCTATACACACCTCTCCATCTGTATTACTCTCTGGACTACTAATGGGCTCGTACACAACCTGGCATTCATGTAGCTCACCTTCCGACTGATGAACTGTCTTGATTTGTTCTGCTGAGGCTTGGATTACAATATCAACGTCTTCTTGTTGGCCACCACAAACAAAAACTATTACTTCGTTTGTTCCATTTGCTTCTCCTTGACCTTCAATATTACAGACTGTTTTGTTAACCTTATCAGCAGAGATGGATGTGTTTTCTTCTTTGACCTCATCAATCACTTGCCTCTTCATTTCCTCTTCTGGAACAGAATTTGCCCTCTCCTCCATTGATCCAGTTATTACATCCATATCCCTTTGGAGCTCCGGGGCACTGTTAGCCTCTGTGACAAGCACGTTTTCATTGTCCTTCATTTCAGCATTAGCTATCAAAAGATGTTTCTGATCTTGATTAGAGAAAGCCATAGGTTGCTCATTGACTTCCTGGCTCCCCCGACTTTGTATTTCCTCTATAGGTGCAGGATTAGAAATCTCAGTCGATGGTGTTGTTGTCTGCATATCCACTTCTATTTGATCCTCAGGAACAGTCACACATTCAGTGATCACCTTGTCTTCATTTTCTGCACTTTCAGAATTTGCAATCATTAGATCTTTTTGAACTTCAACAGATGTGTCTGTAGTGCTTTCACCGACTTCCTGGCTCCCCTGGCTTTGTATTTCCACTGTAGATTCTACATTAGAAATCTCCTCTGATGTTGCTGTAGTCTGCATATCCACTTGTATTTGATTCTCAGGAACAGTGACACAGTCAATGATCGCAACGATCGCCTTGTCTTCGTTTTCTTTACTGTCAGAACTTGCAATGATGATATCATTTTGAACGTCAATAGCTATGTCTGTAGTGGGTTCACAGACTGGCTGGCTTCGTATTTCCACTGTAGGTGCAGGATTAGAGATATCTTCTAATGTTGCTGTAGTCTGCATATCCATTTCTATTTGATCATCAGGAACAGTGACAAATTTGCCGATCGCCTTGTCTTTGTTTACTTTATTTTCAGAATTTGTAATCATGAGATCTTTTTGAATGTCAATAGATTTGTCTGTAGTGGATTCACTGACTTCCTGGCTCCCCTGGCTTTGTAGGCTCCCAGGCTCCACTGTAGATTTTGGATTTGAAGTTTCTTCCAATGCTGCTGTAGCCTGCATATCCATTTCTATTTGATTCTGAGGAACAGTGGCACATGCAATGATCACCTTGTCTTCGTTTTCTTTCATTTCAGCATTAGCCATCAAAATGTGTTTGTGATCTTCATTCGATAAGGTCGTAGCATGTTCATTGACCTCCTGGCTCCTCTGGCTTTGTATTTCTTCTATAGGTGCTGGATTAGAAATCTGTGATGCTGTACTCCGCATATCCATTTCTATTTGATCCTCAGGGACAGTCACACATTCAGCGATCACATTTTCTGCACTTTCAGAATGTGCAATCATGAGGTCTTTGTGAACGTCAATAGATATTTCTGTAGTGGGTTCACTGACTTCCTGACTTTGTATTTCCACTGTAGATTCTACATTAGAAATATCCTCTGATGCTGCTGTAGTCTGCATATCCATTTCTGTTGGATTCTGAGGAACAGTGACACATTCGATGATCGCCTTGTCTTCGTTTTCTTTACCTTCATCATTTGCAATCATGAGAGTATTTGGAACATCAACAGCTATGTCTGTAGTGGGTTCGCTGACTTCTTGGCTTGGTATGTCCACTGTAAGTGCAGGATTAGAAATCTCCTCGAATGTTGTTGTCACCTGCACATCAATTTCTATTGGATTCTCAGAAACAGAGGCCACAATCACCTTGTCTTCATTTTCATCTTTACTTTCAGACTTTGCAATCATTAGATTGTGCTGAACTTCAAAATATATCGTTGTTGTGGGATCACTGACTACCTGGCTGCCATGGCTTTGTATTTCCACTGTAGATTCTGCATTAGAAAGCTCCTCTAATGTGGCTGTAGTCTGCATATCCATTTGATTGGTAGATATGCATGTCGTGTGGTCGTTCATTTCCTGGTTCCCCTGGTTTTGTATATCCTCTTCGGGTAGTGGGTCACACGTCTCTTCTGATGTTGTTTCAGTCAGCATATCCGTGTCTAGTTGACCCTCTGGGACAGTGACACACTCAGAGAGCACCTTTCTTTGATTTCCCTCACGATCAGCCTCACGATCTGGTGTCAGTACTTCAGAGGTACAGCTGGCCATTTTCTTGTCCATCACCTCTTGGCTCAACCTTCTGCCTTCTTCCTCACCAGAACACCCTGTGGCAGCGACACACTCAGTGGACACTAGTTCAACTTCCTTTCTCTCACTTCCCTTGTCTTCGGACTTGTTAACTATAGTGCTCACTCCATCACATGAGTTGGTAGATGTATCCGACACCTCCTCCTGGGTTACTTGGTCCTGTGTGATTTGTTTATATTTTGATTCCTCCTCGAAAGCAACTGGCATTTTGACAGTGAGGTCTGTCTGACTCTCTGGACTGCCTGCGGACTCTGTTGTCACTCTATTTTCCTCACTCTGATCCTCTGGATTACTACTTACTACCATTAACTGTTCACTTTCCTCAACCTTATCTTCAGATTTGCTAATTATTGTGTTCACTCCGTCACACGAGTTGGTAAATGTATCGGACACCTCCTGGTTCGCTTGGTCCTGCGTGATTTGTTTCGATTTTGATTCCTCGGAAGCAACTGGAGTTTTGACAGTGAGATCTCTCAGACTCTCTGCACAGCCTATGGACTCTGTTGTCACATGGTTTTCTTCAATCTGATCCTCTGAATTACTACTTACTACAGTTATCTGTTCCCGGGCAGGGTTTGTTTCATTTGACAATGCTTGATCTTCTACACCTGCCAATCTGCAGTCCTCTGTGACGTCAGCTGGCTCAATGACTCCTTGTCTTTCATGCTCTCCTCCCTTACTTTCAGATTTTATATCTGCCCTGAATTCTTCAGGACCTGTGTCTGGGATGTCCTTTGCTTGAGTTTCAATGATCAGATTTGTAATACCTTCTGGTATACAAGCTGATTCTATGACTCCTTTTCTTTCATCTACTTGGCCTTCACCTTCACAGTCTGCTGGATTCCCACTCCACGTAACAGAATGTAATGTTTCCACTGATGATGCTAGTTTTTCATTATCGACATGCGCTTGGCTCTTGGGCTCAGTGATGGACTCTGTAACATCCCTTCTTTGATTTTCCTCAGCCTCAGATGTGCTGACAGGCTTTTTGCTCACGATGACACAAACTGTTTCTTTTGATGATGCTAGTGTTTCATTATCTTTATGTTTTGGGCTTTCAACATTTTCACACTGCTTGCTTTCACTTTTTTCAGCTTCACATTGAAATTTTATACCATCCTTCACGCTCCCTGTTACAGAGTCTAAGGTTTCCTTTGACAATGCTAGCATTGCAGTATCTACGTATTCTTGGCTCTCTTGTTCAGTGACAGAGTCCTGACAGACAGAGTCCTTGCTCTCATTTTTGTTAGCCTCATCCACAACTGGAGAGGTTGAAAACTGACCATAATTGTGGTCCATTTGTACAGGGTCCGTCGGTGAGTCTGATGACGCCTGGCTAGTCTCCTGTGGCTCAGACAATGACTCAGTAGCTTTGCGCTTGGCTCTCACACGGTTTGAGTATTTTTTGATGCACCGGGCCTTGTCTCCATCATCCCTTATTTTAAAGAAGTCAATCTTGCTCCCGTCACTACTTAGCTCATCATCTGACTCTGTGGAGGCTGTTCGTGAGACGCTGGCTGGTCTCTTCAGGGAAGCTGCTCCACAGGAGGCACTTGTGGCTTTCATGAGCTTGGCTTTTTTGACAGGCGGGTCAGGCATGGTTTTGCTGGAATCTTTTTGAGGGGAGCTCTGTTTGGATGAAGAGTGGCTAGACTTAGCTGGTTTATTTTCTTCCGTCACTGAAGATCCTTTTTTCTTGGTTCGAGGGGTTCCTGTCCTTTCTTGTGAATTTCCTGTTTTATGGGATGTGTTCTTGGTAGCTGGTGCAGTTTTTGATAGCAGAGCCTCCCCATCCTCATCCAACTTCCTCATCTTGGTTTGAGAATCATCAGAAGCTGAACTTCTCTTTGGGGCTGGCATTCTGTCAAAGAGATTGACAAAATTAATTAAACACACTACTACAACGTTGGGCATTACAATGTCTGGTCAGCAGTGCATACATAACTGAATCTTACAATGAATGTGCAATAACATTTATCGAATTTTTGCCCTGACATCCAGCAGTGTTTACGTGTGATGTGAAGTTCCTGTATGTCGAGAACATGCTTTAATGATTTTACAAAAAAATATTAATCTGTGTGCAATCTCTGTTAAGTAAATGCAAGGTTTATTATATGTGTGCAGGCTAACGTTATATTGGGTCTTTTTACGAGCCTTTCCCCATCGCATTGGCTGGCTTATAGTGCCTAGCAAGCAACAAGGTTTGCTAAGATTGGACGTAAACAGGAATAAATCGCAGTCAAATTGGATTGCTAGCTGTTCACATAGTGTGCGATCTTCCTGTAAATTATCCCTTTGTTAATTATCCAACAGATTCCTTAACAGTCACTAGAAAATGTACGTTATCCCTAGCTAACGTTAGGTCAGCAACAGCTATGAGGCGATTTTAAGTAGACAGAAATGGTTAGTTAGCTTAGCGAAGTGTGTGGCTAATATGCTAGCATAGAAGTCAACAGTGATGAGAGCTAACGCTAGCCCACTCGCAACAAATGAGCGAAATGAGAATCGCTGTTCCAAGTCAGTCAAAACAGCAGCTACAGACAGTAGAAGGCCTGGGGAGTAGTCAGCATGATCATAATATCAGTTAAACAATGAGACAACGACATTCATCAATGAAACTCACTTTGATGTTTTCTTTTTCCAACAACAGCTGTTTTTTTTCTTTCCTGTGAATAAAAATTAACTGTACTTCCGGAGGGAAACAGCGGATGTGACGTAATTTTGTGTCGAAAAGTCAAAAACAAATACTTTATTTAGGCCCATTATAAACTTGATCAGTGAGATAGATTGATAAATCGGGTGAAAGAAAAAGCAGTGCGATTGTAAAAAAAAAAAAAATGCTAGTTAATTTCACAAGAACAAATATGTCAATTCAGGTTCATCTACAGTATTTAGTCCATCACAAAAACATGTCTCAAGGACTTTACAATAACAAACCTACCTAAATATAATTACCGGTAATCAACAATCAATCACAATCTACAAACTAAACAATCCACACAAAATAGCATACGCCTATAACCCTCACCAACCGTAAACCAACTTGCTTTAACTTCAATTTATTGAATGAAATCTTTAATGTTGGTCTCGACCTAGTTTCAACATGAGAACCAGTCATGTTACCTCATTATCACAATAGGCATCAGCGCTCAACATAAATCAAGTGTAATCCAAGTGTGATGTTTATGACGTGTCTCCTGACTCATCGCCCCATCCTCAATAGCCAATCAGCCCGTGTCAATGTCAATATGTTGGTAATGTCACTGGCGAGGCTATGACGTGGCAGTACATATTATAGCCATGGTCAGCATGTCATCATCCTCTTTCCCTGATCCTTCACCTCATGGTCGCTGTACCTGGGCTGATCGTATCCCATCCTCTGAAGCTGTGTTTCGCCCCACCCACCCCAGTCCACCACCAACGTCTTGACTCCTGAAGAATTACCTACCGGGGGGATTCTCTATCCTAGTCTGAGCAGATGCCCTCCTCTCTCACCACAAGAAGAGAGGCATCTTACCACGGAGTCATTACGCCAAAGAATCAGTTGCTATGCTGCCATGCCATAGAATTAGGCCTAGTTGCCATGTCATTTGTGAATAAAGCTTAAATTTTACCCACTGGTCTCTCATGATTGAAATGTAATGACAAGATATGTGTGCTGTGAACAGTGCTCTTCATTAGATTCTAGTGATTGATTTTTCAAACACTTCTGATGAATCAAATATGCAAATATTGTTTTAATGTACTAGATTATGCAGTTATATGCCTGTACACTCGTTATATTGGGAGTTTATAAATGTCTGAAATACCTCTGAGGAAACGTTTAAATTAGTTCTACTTATACATTTTTAATTGATTCACTTGACATCAACTGGGTTGTGTTACAGATGAGACAATGATCAGATAGAAAACAGATAGCTTTCATGTGATAGCATTTTATTCTTCAATCTGCATTCATTTAATCACCAAATCAAATTAGTGGCAAGCAGAATAAATATTGCATTGTACAGTTGTTAGATATCCAGATAGAGAGCTAATCCAATAAAAATCTTTTGCATTTTGCAAGAGTATGGTTCGGTGACTGAGGGAACGTGATATTCATTGATCAATGAAACAACAGCGATATAGGGGTGAGAAAAAGCATCAGACAAGTTGTGTGCACAAGTTCCCGTTACTTTTTCATCTCCAGGATGCCACTTCCAGGGCCTCGCCTCTTCTTTGCACTGCAGATGTTACAAAACTGCACCCCAGGAATCTGAGAGGGAGGAGAGGGGGAAGTTACAGTCAAGACAGTCCTGTCCTGGTCAAAGATCTCTGCTAAAATAAAGACTGGGGAGGAAAATGGTGGGCAGATGTGATGAATGTAACTTGACATTACACAAAGATAAATTATGCAGTTGTGTCAGGGACATGAACAGGGTGAGTGAGAAAGCTATAGATATAGATCAGACCAGGTACTTACTGTTCCTGCAGATGGTAAACATTCTTTGTGAAACATGTGTCTGCAGTGAAACACCACCACGCTAAAGGGCTTGGCCATATCTAAAACACAAATGTAAAGCATGAATGTACGATCAATAAATATCTAACAAAGGCAGTGTGACATATACAGGGAGACTTCACAGAGAGCTCACCTGACGGTAATATTGTAGCATGACACGACTCGCAGATGTTCTCCTCTGAAAAAGAAAACCAACTGTTTTATGTTCGGTTTCAAATAACTTTATCTCTGTTACTTCTGCTTCCACATAAAAAAAGCACCCACCGTCCACCCGGACTCCTCTCATTTGTGTCCGGTGCATTTTCTGGAGCAGAGAGAGGGAGTCAGCCACCAGGATCTTCTTACATCCCTCTCTCAGCAGAATCTTAAGAGATGAGAATACAAAACACATTTCAGGGGAAAAGATTGTTATAAATCACTGATTTAAAGGCAACACGCAGTCATCTCTTTTCCTATGCTGACATAGTCTTACAGTTACAATACCATCACCATAAAATAATTTATTTAACGCAAACAACCAGCCAGTGGCTACATTAGAGATTTAACTGTTCAGATTTCTGAGTTGCTAGAGGGGGCATTGAGGTGGTGAGAACAGCAAGGTAATAACTAAAGACATCTTGCAATGGGATCACACCAGTCGCGACCCCAGCGAATTAAAACGAATGTGGGCCAGGGTGGAAAATGAGGGGGGCATTTTGATGTTAACTGCACCAACAAGAACAACAAGAACAATATTACTAGAGAAAAGCCAGTGGCATTGAAATAATTAATAGTGATTACACAGTGTTTTCAATAGGGATAGCAAAAATACAAGCCATACCTATTGTGGAGGAGGCAGCAGCGAAACCTTTTCGTAACTCCTTTTTTATTGAATAGTAATTTCTCACAATTTGCTGCCTCTAATTTCAATGGCTTTACATCACGTTGGACTTAATTGTCTGTAAAAGATAATCTAAGCCCAAGATACTGACACAGATATTATTAAACCTGCTAGCCGCTTTATTGATTTTACTTGAGTGACAATAATGTAAGATAATCTAAGACAAGCATCTCAAACCTGCAGATTGTAGTCCTGAAGGATTTTGACAAGTGAATCTCTGAGGTTTGGTATCTCCATGCCCTCTTTTATGCGATGGATGAGGAGGATGGGATCCACGTGTGTCCCGATATTATTAAGGAGGCCAGTGATGAATGCTGGAGAGACAAATAAAGAAATAGAATGGAGAGAAAGAGAGGAGTAGGGCAGAGCGATATAATCAATGTTATCGTTTATCGTCTTTCAGTGGAATCATATTGTGATTATATATGAATATATTTTAATATTGTGACACATTTCTGCTGTCTAAATTGATGACAAGCAAATTTTTATTACAAACATAAAATGAGGTATGGTAGTGAATATTTCTGTTGTGTTTGACATCACATCTGACATTACCATTTGGTTCGATGAGATGAACATTCATTTAATTAACATGATTTAATGTGATTTTGCATACATGCAGTGTAGGAAATAAAAAATATATTTTTGGGGCAACTTTTGCCCCCACTCTCTGGGGGGATTTACAAAACTGGGGGGATTTACAAAATGTTGGGTGCAATTAAAAAAAATAGTAATTACCGGTAGTGCATAAATTTGCTAAAGCGTAGTGTGAGCAACAGCGCTGTTTGTGTGAGGGATGCCCCTGGCTAGATTCCTACACTGATATAATGATATACTGTATATATATCCATAGAGAAAAATCCTCATGACTAGAAATTTCCAGTATTTTCCAGCACAGCTCGCCTGCTCAACTGGCAGCACTAATTTCTCCCGTGCCTCGTTGGTCGCCCTCGAGGTCTCTTGCAGACGCAGCTCGGCCTTGTGGGCTGCACAACCCCTCGCCTTATTATATTAGTGAGTGAGATAGTGATTTCAACCATATGGCCGAGCCCTAGAGAGAAGCACAAACAAATGCAGGCAGGGCTTTAGACAGGAGACATACGTGGTTTGTCAATGGAGTAATAGATGAGATCCTCCCACAGCTCGGCGTCATCCTGCTCTTTGGCAAACTCGATGGCCTTGTCCACATCCCCCAGCTCCTCCATGATCATCTGCAGAGCTCGTCGGCAGTTCCCCATCCTGCCTGGAAGCAACATGTCCCATCAGCTTCCTCTATCATTTCAAAGGCACTTAACATTAAGCAAGCGGAAATTAATTAACACTCACTGAGTAGGAAGACCGTCTCCTCCACAAAGTTCCTCTGCTGACAAATCTCAAGAGCCTGAGAGAGACAGAAAGACGGCGAGATAGGAAGTGAGATATGATTTGTAGCTCATGTCGTGTAACTTCTGGGAACTCGGATGTCTCGTTTGATGATGTCCAACCTTTTCCAGCGGGCAGTGGGTGCTATCTCTCAGGAAAGGCAAGAGATTTGGTCGGTCGTACTCGGCATAGAGGCCAATCTGTCTCTCATGGTACTTCTGGCCTTTGTGATGGTCCCGCTTGAACAGTTTGTGGAGGTACTGTAGAGAAAAATGCTTGGCTAAGTGAAAACCTGAATTTATAATATTCAAATGTGAACGCATGGGGGGAAACTAGCCTCAGCTCACCACATGCAGATACTCGGGCCTGTCCCCTAGTTCTTCCACCACTCGGTCCGTCTATAGCAGGGGAGACAGAAGCAGGATCAGTGGACGCCCGGTGTATTTTTACAATATACTTGATGAAAGACCAAGGCGAGCCAGGTACACATACCGATATCTTGTCCTCGTTGTCCAGGAGCATGTCGACAGCTTTCTGACAACATAAGTGAAGAGAAAACATAATTCAGATAGAAATAGACCAGCAGCGTTTCACTAGAGAGATGCAGCAGCGCTATAAAATACTATTACACTCCATATGCAATGATGGATGGCAGTATTATAGACAGATGATTTGATTGCAACAGGAACATCATAAGAATACATTTTCTTTATTTGTCTTTACGAGCACTCACAAAGATATTCAAGAGCTCAAAAGGTTGGTGACACATTTATTAATGGCAGTAGGGAACAGACATTTTGGAGACTTGAAACTTTTGTCAAAGTTTTGACCTCCGTTCCAAGCTCTATGTCAATTATTTGGTTCGGGTGAGCACAGACAGTGTAGGCCTATCTCATTTATTTGACTTTAAAAACCATCTAGCTTATAAAGTGACATGAACAATTTGATATTAACTCATTGAATGCCAAGGACGGACATGTTCGTCATTTCAAATAGTAACGTAGAGTGCCAAGGACGGACATGTTCGTCAATTGCGTTTTTTGACGGTGGGGCGTCGATCAAAGCCTTCTGCCTCTGATGTACAAATATTATAGCTATTGGATGTGTCTAACCTATTTTACAGAACCCTTAGGTGGCGACAGTGCTCTCCACATAACAGAAAGGCAAGGAAAAAACAAAGAAGAAGTCGTTATGGAAACGGAAATCGCATCGCATCCGTATGCATCGATATGCTGAAGCACGTTACTGCAGCTGTGCCTGCAGCAGCCAATCTGCTCTCACAATTGAGCCGCTCCGTGTCGGTTGCGACAGCACATCTGCACATCCACACCGTGGAGTTGTTATTATTCTCAACTGGAAGCATCGTTGCCGGTGACAAACACACGCGGAACGCTGTAAAAAAGCCTGGCTGTTCCGCACCCTTCACTGTGCGCACAGCAAACTCAGCAGAGAGCCACCACAGACAGGAGGAGGAGTGTGCAGTTGAGGCGAGGCGGGGCGGGGCGGGGCGGGGGGGGGGGGGGGGGGGCACGCAGAGCAGCACGCAACACCCAGACAGACCCAGGCAGCAGGACAGGATTGACAAACGCAAGCCAGAATATCCGATACCCACCAGCAGCAAATCAAAACCAGCAAGAAGCTGCAACCAGCAGCGCACGCAGGGGCCAGCGCTGCTGGTTGTAGCTAAAAATACTATTCTGCCAAACAAAATTCCCTGGCCTAAACTGTTTTATTGAAGGAAATTATTTTTGAGGTGTGACTACATTAGAAAAGATTAGCTTCAGAGTCAGTGATGTGCTTGAAATGATTAATTTCACAAAAGGCCAATTATCTCAGCTTCTAGAAAAAAATTGCTTTTTTTGGATGAATCAAGCTATCTTCTCCGGCTCATAACTAAAGAACGGAAAATGGGATCAATAAACTTTTTTTTGCAGATGATAGAATAGAGTCTCATCGTTCTTTGTGCGTGTTCAGTGTTTACATAGTAATATCACACAATATTCTGTGGGCCTCGAGAAATCACTGAAAACGCTCTGAAACTCTGGCACTGGGAGCGTCCGTTCTCCAAAAGTGGCTGGCACTCAATGAGTTAATATACATGTTATATATATATATATACTGTATATATATATATATATATATATATATATATATGTTATACTGTATGTTTTCAGCCCATGTTCAGTAGGGCTGTGAATCTTCACTGGCCTCACGATTCGATTCGATTACGATTCATGTGTCAACGATTCGATTCGATTAAACGATGCATCACGATGCATCGCGATGCATCACGATGCATCTTAAATCGATGCATCACTTTTTTCCGCAATACATGATTTATTTTTTCTCACTTTCTTTTTTCTCACTGTGTGGCTACTTTTAAAATAAAAGTGCATTTGGAATTGCATTGTATTATGATCCATAATTAAAATAAACAACTGCATGTACTTACATTCTTTTTTATTTGATTAAAAAAATAAAAATAAAAAAATAAAAAAATAAAAAAATAATCGATTTTTGATATTTGTTAATCGATGCAGAATCGTGCACGTCCGCATCGCGATGCATCTTATAATCGATTATTTTTGACACCCCTAATGTTCAGTCGTATTACCTCTTTGTCAAAGTCCATGAGGAGTACAATCTTGTCTTCTATGGATGAGAAGAGGTTGTGTTTGTGGATCAGCTGGTAAACATCTTTGTGCCTCAGTCTCAGATAGATCTCCAAGGCTCTGTCATACCGTTGGTCATATGTGTACCTGCAACGGCAAAAACAGGCCAACAACAAATACAATTATTCCAATTTGGTGTTGCTTTACTATGAGGCTAGTTATGTTCAAATTGAGAGATGAGATCTGGAGCAAACAGTCAATTTTAGCAAATTTAATAGGTGCAACAAATAATGACTAACGTTTCGACACTAAACGTGTCTTCCTCAGAGTCAAACCTGAGGTTTGACTCTGAGGAAGACACTCTCCCACCTGTTAGCTCCAGATCTCATCTCTCAATTTGAATCAGTTGTCCCTGGTCTGAGAAGCACGAGTCTGCAACGTTCGTCGGCTGAGGCGCGGATTTCCCCTTTTTTTTTTGCTAGTTATGTTCAAGTCATCTCACTTACAGTTCAGCCAGTGTGGTGAGCAGTGTGCTGTTAGTGGGGTCCCTCTTCAAGTGGTCAGTGACCGCCTGAACAATGGCCATGTTGTTGTAGAGCTCTCCTGGCCATTCGCGGATCAATGTGGCGAAACCCTTTGCAGGAAAACACAGAGAGTCGACCGAACCGTCAGCTGACGTTTATCAAGCGCTGGATTAAACACTGGATCGGTCAGACAACGTCAAGACTACAGTATGTGGGGACAAAGTACCTCATAATCAGGACTATGTGGGGACAAAGTACCTCATAATCTGTTTTGAGAAAGTCGTGCAAGATCATTTCATAGATGGCTGGTCTGAGACGCAAATCCCCTCTGGGCAAATACTGACTGATGGCCTGGGATGGGAGAGAGGCAGAATGTGACGTGGCACAATATTGATGGGAGACTGATACTATTGGTTGAACACTTAAACCATAGCCATCCTGCCCTACCTTCAACTGGCCAATGGTCTTGAACCTGTATACTTCATTCTCCCACAGTTCCATGTTTTTCCCAAGAACCTTTTGACACTTCCTGAATTGGAGAAAAAAAACATGAATCATTCAGATGGAACATAAACAATCATCATGTTTGGATGTTTCGTTGTTGTTGTTGTTTGCAGTGTTAGCGGTGCATCATACTCACTGTTGTATAGTCAATTAAAATAAATTGGAATGTGAATCTGCTATGTAAAGCCTACCTCGCAGCACTGTCATAATCTCCTTTCTCCACTAAGTGATTGATGTAAGCCATTCCAATTTTCTGAACTGCATGCCGCTTAATATTTTTGAAGCTGATCTCTGCGGCCATCAGCGCCTCCTGTGAAAGTTACATCTGCATTAATAGGACATCACATTTTATTCTTCACTTATGAAATCTTTATACAGTAATTGCAGAATGACAAGTGATGATAAGTGACCCTTTGCAGAATTCCTAATTAGTCCAGATGGAATAATTGGTCCACGCGCATAGTGTGGCTTTTTTTCACCACCTGTTTTTATCTTAATCCTTGAAGTGTCTATTTTAAGATTCTGCCAGGTAACGGGCTGAAATAATGTCCCAGGGGGTTCATTTTTAACCCTTTATTACACCTATCTTGAAAATAGCATAACTTTTGAAGTAAACAACATAGAGACAAATTAACACATTTTTCCATATAATTTTGACCCAACGAATTCATTAAAATGGTTATTGTTATAATTCAAGCACATCTTGACTCTATTTCTGGACAAAAACGGCAAAAAGCAGAACATTCTTAGTGGGCCAAAGCCCAAAATTTCACTTATCAGTACGACTCAAGTGGACAAATTCTAATTCAACTGTGAAAAGCGCAAGGTTCCTTGACGTAACCCCGGTTGTATGAATCTCGAGTGAGGTGTCTCACCTATGGGAACGCCCTCCGCGTGATCGACTTATGGAAGCTCCAATTGCACCACGTCTGCGAACCGGCAGACCAATCACCTTACAGGTGATACGGGACGGGCCGGCCCTCTATATAGTGCCGCGGAAGTCATTCCATAAGGCTCTCTTCCACGTACCACAACTTTTGCAAGAAGGGCAGTGTTGTGAGACACCTCACTCGAGATTCATAGAACCGGGGTTACGTCAAGTAACCTTACGTTCCATTTCATCTCTCATTCGGTGTCTCACCTATGGGAGATATGGCCCACTCCCGGATTGCATGCTCCGAAGCTCACCTGACCATAACCTGTGACAGGTTGAATCCCCGATCCCAACCTGTGGACTTCAGCACACAGTTAGCCAGACCCCACACTCAGGACCGAATGAGCCACAGAAGGCTCTGTGACGTCCAGGCGGTAGAACCGCATGAAAGTATGTGGGGATGCCCAGCTGGCGGCAGCACATATGTCCCTCAAAGCGACACCTTGAAAAAGGGCCCATGAGGTGGCCATGTCTCTGGTGGAATGGGCCTGCAGGCCCTCAGGAGGTCTCAGTCCACGGCTCTCGTAAGCCAGGACGATGCCCTCCACCACCCAGTGTGATAGACGCTGGCACGTCAGGGGCCCCCCTTTACGCGGGGGCCCCCAAGATACGAAAAGCTGGCTGCTTTTCCTGTATTCCCCTAGACCTGTCCACATAGAAGCGTAACGCTCTGACTGGACAAAGCAGGTTAAGCCGAGCCTCCTCCTCCCCCGTGAAAGGTGGAGGATGGAAAGCCTGAAGCTCCAGCGTGGCACAGCTATACGCCGAGTCTCTAACTTTAGGCACGAAGGCCGGGTTAGGGCGTAGCACTATCTTCCCCCAGTTCGGGGTGAAGCGTAAGCAAGACTCATGCACGGACAGCGCGTGCAACTCAATTATCTGCTTTGTTGAAGTTAACGCCAGCAGAAGGATAGTCTTAAGAGAGAGGAGCCTTAACCCCACACTCTCCAAAGGTTCAAAGGGCCGGCTAGAGAGTGCCTCCAATATGGTAGGCAAATCCCAAGAAGGAACCAAATGCTTACGAACTGGTTGTAAGTAGCGTGCTCCCTTCATAAACTTCTTGACACGTTTATGCTGTGCAATCTGCATATCTCCTATGTCTAAGTGACAGGCAGAGATAGCGGCCAGATAGACTTTTATGGTGGAGAAAGCTCTGCCCCCATCCTTTAAGTCCTGCAAGAAGCACAGCAGCTCCCGGACAGAACACTGGAACGGAGTAACCGATTTGTCCTCACACCATTTCTCAAATACGCGCCACTTGTTGCCACACAAGGACCGCGTAGAAGGCGCTCTAGCGCTCTGGATAGTTTCGATCACCGCTTGAGGGAGACCCAACTGTTCCAAATTCATCCTTTCACGGGCCAAGCCCATAGAGCCAGCCGCTCGATGTGGGGATGAAACACCTGCCCGTTCGCTTGGGACACTAAGTCCCTGCGTAACGGCAGAGGCCATGGCTGCCCTCGGAGGAGACGTATCAACTCCGGTATCCAGGGTCTGCTCGGCCAATATGGGGCTATCAGTATCAGTGATAGCCGTTGCTCTCTCACCCGGAGCAACACCGGGGAGATGAGGCTGATCGGGGGAAATGCATACAGCAACACGTCTGGCCACTGCTGGGCCAGCGCGTCTATCCCCAGTGACGCACCCGCGCCTCTCATGGAAAAGAATAGCGGACATTGTGTGTTTTCTTTCGATGCGAAGAGATCTACGGATGCTTGAACGAATCTCTCCCACACCTGGTGGCATACCCGGGGGTTGAGTCTCCACTCTCCGTAGAGGAGATTTCCCCTGGAGAGCAGATCCGCCCCGCTGTTCTGGACACCCGGGAGGTGAATCGCTCGCAGTGATAACAGGTGCTCGCTGCTCCACATGATCAGGCTCTGGGCCAGCGTGTGCAACTTCAGGGAGCGAGTGCTCCCTTGGCTGTTTATGTATGCCACCGTTGTCGTGTTGTCTGACCTGACTAACACATGACACTTCCCCAAGAAGGGGAGGAACTGTTTCAGGGCTAGGAAGACCGCTGACAGTTTTTTATGTGAGCCAGACGGAGTTCGGGGGGCCATGTCCCATTGACGGCCCTGCCCTCGAACACCCCCCCCCCCCCCCCGTGAGTGAGGCGTCTGTCATCACAGTCTTTCTCAACACAATCGTCCCCATGGGGACACCGGTGGTAAACACCTCCGGGTCCTGCCATGGACGAAGGGCCGTGAGGCACTCCGGGGAAACCTCCACTAGTCGCCTCAGGTGACGACGCACGTCTAGGCGTAGTGAGGACACCCACCTCTGGAGAGCTCTCATTTTCAGTAAACCCTGAGGCACTACTGAAATGACCAATGCCATGAGCCCCGTCATGCAGAGGCAGACCTGTAACGAAACCGGGCTCCTCCGGTGAAACAGTGCCAGGTGCTGGCCAAAAGTTTCCACCCGTGCTTGTGACAGGAAAGCTCGAAACAAAACAGTGTTTAGCTCGAGTCCTAAATACACAATATTTTGAGTGGGAGACAACACGCTCTTTGCGTGATTGACACTGAACCCCAAGCTGTTTAGCCTGTTCATAAGTGTCTGAGTGTCTCTCTCAGATTCCTCTTTGCTCGGTGCACATAGCAGGAAATCGTCTAGATAGGCCAGCACCCTGATGCCCTTGGCTCGCATCGGGTTCAAGGCTGCCTCCACACATTTGCTGAACACTCTGGGAGCTAGTGATAGCCCAAACGGTAGAGTCTGAAATTCGTAGGCTATGCCTCTGAAGGCGAACCTCCGAAATTTCCTGTGACCCGGGCAGATGCTTATGTGGAAATAAGCATCTTGCAAATCGACTGACGTGAACCAGTCGCCCCGTTGAATCGAGCGGAACAGCACGTTGTGCGTGAGCATCCTGAACTTGTACTTTCGGAGGTGTGAGTTGAGGATACGCAAATCCAGGATAGGACGTAGCGAGCCTCCTTTCTTTGGGATGAGAAAATAACGGGAGTAAAACCCTGTATTTCTCTCCCCCTCCGGTACAATTCGCACTGCGCCCTTGTCTAGGAGAGACGAGATTTCGTCCTCCAGAGCCTGGGCCGCCTCCCCTGTCACCTCCGAGGCTTGCACTCCATTGAAGGAGGGCGGTTTCATCGCAAACTGGAGCCTGTAACCCTTTGTGACAGTGGTCAGAACCCAGGGATTCTTAGGCCACTTCTTTTGCTGGCCCCCACGCTGTTGAGGTTGTGGGGTGCTCGCCGTCTGGGTTTGGGCCCCTTTGGATAGCCGCCGCGTCCCTTCTCGGCCACCGCGGCAAATCCCTCGCGGGTAGGGGACCGCGGGAAGGGGACCGCTTTGCGGGGGAGACAGGTTCAGTGCCTCTCCCTGCTGCTTCCTCATGTCACTCGTTTGTTGCATCGCCAAACAAACCCCTAGCCTTGGTCGGGTCGTAGGGTGAGTTCATTATGGCCTGTTTGTCCATGTGAGATTAAGCCAGAGGGCTCTCTCTCCTGCCACCGCTAGGCCCATGACACGGCCGCAGCCCTGCACCGCTCCCCTGGATGCACTTAGGATGAGGTCGGTGACGACACACATCTCCTTCCAGATAGCGATGTCAGGAGCACCTTTATCAAGCATGAGCCCCATGTCTTGGAAGAGCTCAGCTTGGTAGGCTGCTAGCAGGGTGACAACATTGACAGTACTCACTGATTGTCCTGCTGATCTGTACACTTTCTGGTACATGGACGCTGTGAAGTGGTCCGCTTTGCCTGGGGGGGCTGGGCTAGCCTTGGCCAAGGTAGCCCAAGAGGGGTTGAGGTGGTGCGCGGGGACAGCAGGCAGAAGTTGTTTTGTGGCAGCGGGGCGAGAGGGTAGGACTTTACCACGATGGTAAAAAGGGCTATCCACTCCAGTTTCGTTGCATCCCACTTCATTCACAGGAATAAGAGTCTGTCATGACCTTGCCAGAGGACGTGGAGACCCTGTTCAGGGAAGTCCATGAACAGAAACAGAAAGACTATTCCTGTAGTTCCTCTGGAGGACATGTAAATGGTCTGTACCCACTCAATGTCACATCACACAGAGGACATACTGAATTGTTACAGTGAACAAACGAGTGGAATTGGTGCAGACTGGCAACAGGTTCATCACACTAGACCTGAAGGATGCTTACTTTAAAGTCTCAGTGGTGCAGAGGCACAGGTAACTATTGAACCTTGCCTTTCAAGGGATAGCCTATGTGAACAGCAGACTACCATTTGTCTATTCCCTAGCCCCTGTATCTTTTCCAATTGTCTAAACTTTAATTGCTGTGCCATTGGGAATATGGGTCTCCTTATATCTAAATGAGCTAATCCTCATGGCCACTTTTGAAAGGTGGTGACCAAGCTTTCTATTCTAGCCAAGGTCCTTGAAAGGCTAGTAAATGACCAAATCAAGGATTTCTTGTGTTCAAATGTCATTCTATCCTCTCTTCAATCTGGCTTTAGGAAGCAGCACAGAACAGTGACTGCTGCTGTTAAAGTTGTTATGATGATGATAACGTGATATTGTGGTTGCTTTAGACAAGAAAAATCATTGTGCTGCATTTTTTATTGACCCTGTCTAAAGCATTTGACACCATTGACCATATCTTATCTCAGTGCCTGTTAGATATTGGTCTGTCAGCTCAAGCAACTGGTTGGTTTGCAAATTATCTGTCTAACCGTAAACAGTGTGTGCAGTTTGGTGATCTCTCCTCCAGTATGCTTAATGTCTCTAATGGTGTGCCGCAAGGTTCGGTTTTAGGCCCGACCCTTTTTTATCATTTAGATGAATGTTATTGGGCAAAATATTAAAGCTTCTGTTCATCTTTATGCGGACGATACCATTTTATACTGTTGTGGGAGCACTGTTGCTCTTGCTTTTGAATGTCTGCAGTCTGCTTTTGATGTCTTACAGTCACACCTGTATCACCTCAAATTGGTGTTAAACACAGACAAAACCAAAGCCATGCTTTTTTCTAATAAGAAAAAAGCCCTAGGTACCCCTATTGAGCTTGTGTCTTCTTATAAATACTTAGGCATTTTAATTGATGATGGCTTTTCCTTTTTAAACTTCACATTGATAATCTTCTAAAGAAACTAAGATTGAAACTGGGTTTCTTCTTTAGGAATAAATCTCGTTTCTCCTTTAATGCAAGGAGACGATTGGTTGCTGCCACCTTCTTGCCTCTTTTGGACTATGGTGATGTTCTGGAGGCTACATGAATGCGTCTGCTAATTGTGTCCATCTGCTGGATGCTGTTTATCATGGCGTGCTGAGATTTATAACGGGCTGCAAACCCCTTACACATCACTCTACTCTGTATTCCTTAGCAGGGCTGGACTGGGACCAAAAAAGCTACCTGCCATGTGTCAGACAGGCCCACAATTTCGAATCGGCCCAATTTTTCGAGCTTGCGCTCGCTTCACATGGGTTGAGGATTTACTTATAAAGCCACATGTTATGACCTGGTCTAGGGGTTTTAGGCGTAATGATGTTGCAGCATTGAATAAACGTGCCCAGTGAGAACTCCACGTTTACTTATTAAATAGACATAAGTACAGTACTAAACATAACAACACTGATTTCTTTTAACGCAAATACAAGTGTATTGATTGTTGTCATGTTGGCGTCCCTCCCTACCACTAGGAATCAGTATTGTTATAGGTGAAACTATAAAACTAAACTAAAACCAAACCCAAACCAAACGACACTTGCCTGATGCAAAACCTTCTGTATCACTCACTCACTCTCTCTCTCTCACACACACACACTCTCACACACACACACACACACACACACACACACACACACACACACACACACACACACACACAATTTGACTATTTTGCTCTGTAGGCTACACATTAGCACATACCATTTTAACAAAAACAAGATACAGTATGCAAGAATGGTGTGATAGGCTACATGATAGAACAGACTACATTCAAAACCAACACATTCCCACAGATTTCAGTCCATCTTTATCAGACAACAATTGGGAGGAGACTCTCTCTCCTCCCAATTGTTGTCTGATAAAGATGGAGAGAGAGAGAACGAAAGAGAGCGAGCAAGAGCTGTCCACGTCTTTTTCCTTTGATGTCTCAACGAGCAACAGCTGTTGTCTGCATTCAAACCACGTAACACAAAACTTACTATTTTGTTGTGTCCCTTTGTGCCAATGTGCCTCCAGTCTCTACACTTGTAATTTCCCCCCGTCAAACATGAAGGAAAATGGATGAGGAAGTAGTCCATGTGTGTGAATCTCATTCGAGCTGTCATTGGTTGTCAAGAGTCTCGTTGGCCAGCCTCCTCTCCCTTCTGTCTGGTGGGCTGCAGGAGTTTAGCCCAATCATTCATTATTGACGCCTGAATGGACTGCGGTCACGCCATCCGCACTTTGAGGAAGCGTAGTCGCGCTATCTGCACGTAAAATCCATTGAGCGTCTACTTCGCTCTGCACGTTAAAGAGTGGGTGAGCCCCTCATGGTGCCTTCAGGTACGCCTCGTACACCCAGAAACAGATACTAATGGCCACAGAGCTTGTTGTAAACAGCACAGATAATGTTGATTGGGCCGCTACCGGCCCAATCAAATACATAATACATACTTTTTCACCAACCTGACCGGCCCACTAGCGAGCGGCCCACCGGCCATTGCACCGGTAAGAATACATTGCAGTCCAGCCGTGTTCCTTAGTCAACTGGTCATCTCTCTCCATGCGCAGAACTTTGCACCGATACATTTTCATTTACAAATCCATCCCATGTCTGCTGCCCACTTACTTACTTATCTGCCCATCTATTTCGCAAACAGTCTATACTGTATATAGGCTATAGCCTACGCACCCAGGACTTAATCACTTACTCCATCCTCTCAGTCCGTACTGAGCGTGGTAAAAAGGTGTTCTCCTACTCTGCCCCCTCCACCTGGAACACGCTACAGCAGAGTCTGAAGCTGTCCAGCTTGATCCCCCTTGCTAGTTTTAAATTATTGTTGAGTAAAATGGAGAGTGCCTCCTTGGTTTGCTCCTGTTCACAAGGTTGAATCTCTCCACCTTTGGCACTTTATGGTTTATGTTCATGTTTTTGTTACTGTACTTTACTGATTGTCTTGGCTGCTGATTGTATTTTGTATCTGTTGTATGCTGCTGCTGAACAGGTCGTACTTGTAAATGAGACCTCGGTCTCAATGTGATTTTACCTGTTTAAATAAAGGCTAAATAAAATAAATAGTAAAGGTCCTGAAAATTTAGGATATGTAGGCCTATGAGCCCATAGAAACCAATTACTGTATGGGTGGTTAACTTCATGAGCTAATTACTGTGACTAAAATCCCAGCAATGTCCATCACACCTAAATATCATCTATGGACATATAACTTTTCACAGTTGAATTAGAATTTGCCCACTTGAATGGTACTGATAAGTGAAATTTTGGGCTTTGGCCCACAAAAAATTGCACCCTATGCGTGTGGACCAATTTTTCCATCTGGACTAAATACTCAACACCAATCAACATGAACCTCATATTTCTTCTTTTCAAGGAGCCAGTCAATGTGGTCATCTTGGTCTCGCTCCTTGGCCACAACAATGTCTTTGGGGCTGATAATGTAGAAGAGAGATTCTCCCTCAGAATGTTCTGTTGACGAAAACACACTCAGTGCGCATCAAAGATGACATTTTGATAGTGGAAGCATAACGAAATCAGAGCGCAGTAAAGGTTGCATGGCATTTCCTCGAGGGTGAGTTTTTTTTATAGTCTCACCGAGTCGGTAGTCCCTGCACTCGTTGTCTTGAAAGTTGCGCACGGTCAGCGCATCTGACGAGATTTCCTCACAGCTCTCTGGTAGGGGCTGGATGATGTCGAGACGAGGACGCGTACGGAACTCCTCCTCCTGCTCTCACACACACACACACACACACACACACACACACACACACACACACACACACACACAAACAAAATGAGCTATAAATGTTGCTATTACTGTAGTTGCCCCTTCAATATCAATGCAAACAAGCATCATTACCATATGATCGGCGTTCTCTTTCACAAAGTACAGGGTGACAAGCTGATCGGCCAGCGGTGCCAGGCCACTGATGAAGAACTCGGTCTCAAATGCAGAAACTGTTGGAAAGAGACGCAGAAAGAGATTTATACATGAGGCTTGATGACAAATGGGTCATTACTGAATGCATTCACCGCTGTTGGGTAAAAACTCCCACATTTCCAAAATAGAAACTTGTGTTGTGCTGTGTTTGGTGTCGATATGCTCCTGCACCAGAGACACCAAGACAAACGCCTGTACATTTATGATACATGGCAGATAAAGTGATCGGCATCCTGATGGGTTGTGTATCGAAGACTTGCCTATTTCCACGTAGCGGCTCGGTAGATCTCTCATCTCCGTGGGATTTCGCTCTTTCACAGCACATATCTGAGGAGGAATAAAAACAATTACAGGATGTCTGATAATAAACTGAAGAGATGGTGTGCTTGTAAATATGTCAATTGTAGTCTTGAATACATAAAATTCAATTATACTTATATATCTGTAAAAAAAAACATTCTTTTGGGGGCAGTTTGAAAAAGTAGAGGTAAAGTAGGCAGCGTTATCTCAGCAATCTCCAACCAATCATAATTACATGTAGATATGGGGATGCAGCATGGACATAACTACTGAGGTCAGGGTGTCCCATGCAGCATCTAGAATGTGATGTGACCACGCCCCCACAGTGCTGAGAAATGATTTGAGCAGCCAGATTGACTGTTGTTGAGCTGTTTTATAGTTGTGAATGATTTTTTTAACTCATATTTTGGTGGGTAATTGATGTGATGGTCAGCTGTGATATATTCTATCTATCTATCTATCTATCTATCTATCTATCTATAATTTGAATGTGACTGTAATGCAACAGTGCAGGAAACACTGAAGGAGATTTACTACAGTACATTGTCTACATTTTCTTCTTTCTGAGGATGGCATCATGCCATTAGAGGAACATTATCTATTTATCTTCTTATTGTCCGTGTGCATGTGTCGTGTGAGTGAGCGGAATTTTGTCCGGCTGCAGCTCTGCCGTTTTAGGTGCGATCGGGCTGAAACTTTCAGGGGTTGTAAAGAGCACCCGTGTGGGTGACCTGACGGAGCCGGATTTTTTTATTAGGCGATTGCCCTGATTACCTAATGATGTGATGTCATCAGTGATGTCAGTGATGATGTCATCCTTCCTGGCTGAGGCTAATAAATTCAGTGACTATGTCATCAGTGATGACGTCATCAGTGTCATGTGTCAGGTTCCAGAGCAGGGGAGCCTAACTCACAGGGGGGTCCCCACGGGTCGGCTAGTATCTTATATTATATAATTTGAGAAGTGTCTGTGTGCGTGCGTGTGAACAGAAATTCGTCCGGCCACGGCTGTGCCGCTTTACGTGCGATTAGGCTGAAACTTTCAGGGATTGTAAGATTACATCAGCGATGATGTCAAGACAGACACACACACACACACACACACAGCCTATGTCTATGTAAGTTCATTTCTCAGACATCCAGGTACTTCCTGCTGCATTTGCAACTGATGAGATGGTGTTTGGATAAACACCGAAACATCTTGTTTTACATAGTTTTTTAGTCCAGTGTTTTTAAAAATAAATTATTTGTAAAAAATATGGCCTATGTAGAAAGAAGAGCGAACCTTAATGGAAGTGCCCCAGCCAACAATGAGCGTGGTGTTGTCCTTCCAGCAGAGGCTGCATGGGTACATGTCTGGCCTCAGGCTGACGTTGTCCCGCAGCACGTTGGTAATCCGCTGTTTCGTGCTGATGTCATAGATTTTAACTCCCTGACAGAAACCAGGAGGAATAAATCATTATCACATTTACATACTGTACATGCACTCTACAGTCAATATTGTGCGTCCAAACCAGCACAGATTATTGGTACTCTAACAAAATAAACAAGTATTTTTGCAAGTGTGGCTGTCACAGGACTCTTACCACATTGTTGGCCCAGGCGATGAGGTTCACTCTCCACTCGATATTGGTGATGTTGCCCTCACCCTCGTGTAGGACAGACGTCTTCCAGCGACTCAACCAGTTCCTTTCATACAGCAGCAGCTTAAGGAGGGAACAATAAAAACGTTTAACACAGCACAGCATCTAAATTAACCTATCTAAGAGTGCATCAGGTTCTATCAGCAAATACTGGCGAGGACCGCAGCAGTGCAGTCCTCACCAGTAGAGGGCAGTAGATGAACAGGGCATGGCTTTGCACAGGAGCAGCTACAGTCAGGAAGTGTCTGTCTAGCAAATGGGTGAAGCGGCTTAGGTACAAATGGTGGGAAGTTTCTCATTCACTCTGCTAATAATGAGGTAAAGTCTGCTTCTAGTCCTTATGTGAGGTCTAGTTGGACTTGTGAGCATTAGGCACACAGGCAATAAAGATAGATTGTCATTAGACTTGATCGTGATGAGAAAGCATTAGCTTCACACTCACAGTCATGGAACAAGTAATTTCTCAGATTCATACGGCCGATGTAATTTGCAAGTACAAAATGATTTGAAAACCATAAAGAAAGGGTTGAGAAAGTGATACATTAGAAGCAAGATTTCATATATCATTCCAAAGCTCTCACGATAATGGTTACAGCTTCTTCAGGCTGCACACCATTTATTGTAGTCATTGTGTGCAAATTACAGATGGGTATTTGAACCCAGCTCTATCCTGTATTCTTACATTACTGTCGACAGTAGTTCTGTGAGGAGATCCTCACAGAGGTGTGTAGTTTGAGCTTTGTCTTTTTAACCCCCGTGCAGTGTAGCAGGGAGGCCATTTTATCAACTGCAGTTCAGGCCTTCTTT
Source organism: Poromitra crassiceps (assembly GCF_964638095.1). Taxonomy (NCBI): domain Eukaryota; kingdom Metazoa; phylum Chordata; class Actinopteri; order Beryciformes; family Melamphaidae; genus Poromitra; species Poromitra crassiceps. The sequence continues at coordinate 88,456,307 of NC_139624.1, forward strand.
ATGTTCAGGCCTTGTACATGCTGTGTAGAGCACAAAGCCTGTCACTCAAATCCCCTGCATTTTTACCATCGTCACCATACAAAGAGATGTAAATATAAAAGGCAATGTGAATATTATTACCAGGGTGGTGGAGAGAAGGTTGCCTAGCCTCTTTAAGCTATGTTAATACCAAACAGTTTGCTCCACAAACAGATGATATGACAAAGGAACTGTGGAGACAGAATTGAATTGCCTTTGACAGGATGTGGCTCGTGTTGAGGCTTATTGATTGTCATCACAGGCACCTTGTGGAGGCCTTCACCACTCGGAATGGAGAGGAATCAGGCCAATTGACAGAAAATGGTAAATGAACACTAACAATGGAGGTTTCACAAGAAAAGAAAAAAGTCCCCCCTCACCTTTGTTGTGTATATGTTGAAACCGTTTATTAGGGATGATTCAGCATTGATGCCTTGCCAGAGCAATTTTCTATGATGTAATTGGTATTTGACGATGTATACTTGGTTTTATTTTTGAAAATAAAATAAACTGATATAATTCCGCCCAGCTGTACTGAATACCAGAGAAGCTGTTCATGAAAGAGATCGCTCTATGGTAATGAAACTCTAAGACTATGTACCATTTTGATAATGAAGCCCTAAGACTATGTACCGTCTTGGTAATGAAACCCTAAGACTATGTAGTACCCTCTTGGTAATGAAACCCTAAGACTATGTAGTACTCTCTTGGTAATGAAACCCTAAGACTATGTAGTACTCTCTTGGTAATGAAACCCTAAGACTATGTACCCTCTTGGTAATGAAACCCTAAGACTATGTACCCTCTTGGTAATGAAACCCTAAGACTATGTACCATTTTGATAATGAAGCCCTAAGACTATGTACCGTCTTGGTAATGAAACCCTAAGACTATGTAGTACCCTCTTGGTAATGAAACCCTAAGACTATGTAGTACTCTCTTGGTAATGAAACCCTAAGACTATGTAGTACTCTCTTGGTAATGAAACCCTAAGACTATGTACCCTCTTGGTAATGAAACCCTAAGACTATGTACCCTCTTGGTAATGAAACCCTAAGACTATGTACCCTCTTGGTAATGAAACCCTAAGACTATGTAGTACTCTCTTGGTAATGAAACCCTAAGACTATGTAGTACTCTCTTGGTAATGAAACCCTAAGACTATGTAGTACCCTCTTGGTAATGAAACCCTAAGACTATGTAGTACTCTCTTGGTAATGAAACCCTAAGACTATGTACCCTCTTGGTAATGAAACCCTAAGACTATGTAGTACTCTCTTGGTAATGAAACCCTAAGACTATGTAGTACCCTCTTGGTAATGAAACCCTAAGACTATGTAGTACCGTCTTGGTAATGAAACCCTAAGACTATGTACCCTCTTGGTAATGAAACCCTAAGACTATGTAGTACTCTCTTGGTAATGAAACCCTAAGACTATGTAGTACTCTCTTGGTAATGAAACCCTAAGACTATGTACTCTTTTGGTAATGAAACCCTAAGACTATGTAGTACTCTCTTGGTAATGAAACCCTAAGACTATGTGGTACTCTCTTGGTAATGAAACCCTAAGACTATGTACTCTTTTGGTAATGAAACCCTAAGACTATGTAGTACCCTCTTGGTAATGAAACCCTAAGACTATGTACCCTCTTGGTAATGAAACCCTAAGACTATGTAGTACCCTCTTGGTTATGAAATCCTAAGACTATGTAGTACCCTCTTGGTAATGAAACCCTAAGACTATGTAGTACCCTCTTGGTAATGAAACCCTAAAACGATGTACCCTCTTGGTAATGAAACCCTAAGACTATGTAGTACCGTCTTGGTAATGAAACCCTAAGACTATGTACCCTCTTGGTAATGAAACCCTAAGACTATGTACCCTCTTGGTAATGAAACCCTAAGACTATGTACACTCTTGGTAATGAAACCCTAAGACTATGTACACTCTTGGTAATGAAACCCTAAGACTATGTACCCTCTTGGTAATGAAACCCTAAGACTATGTACACTCTTGGTAATGAAACCCTAAGACTATGTAGTACCCTGTTGGTAATGAAACCGTAAGACTATGTACCCTCTTGGTAATGAAACCCTAAGACTATGTAGTACCCTCTTGGTAATGAAACCGTAAGGCTATGTACCCTCTTGGTAATGAAACCGTAAGACTATGTACACTCTTGGTAATGAAACCCTAAGACTATGTAGTACCCTCTTGGTAATGAAACCGTAAGACTTTGTAGTACCCTCTTGGTAATGAAACCCTAAGACTATGTAGTACCCTCTTGGTAATGAAACCGTAAGGCTATGTACCCTCTTGGTAATGCAACCCTAAAGCTTAATTTATACTTATTAGAAAGTGTCGCTCAGCACATGGTCGCAGACGAAAAATAAAGTGTCGCTCATGGTGTTGCATTTATACTTCAGTGAATGTTCGCCTCGGTTCAACGGTCACGTGACACTCGAACGCTATAAGCAGACAGCCAAGAGAAGAGGAACGCACAGTGAAACCACCTCGGAGGCAAGATGTAACGTACTTGGCTGCAGCCGCATATAAACGACACACAACTCACCTCCTCTCTCGTTCTTTGTGATTTTCACGAAGTCATACATCAAGGACAGGCTGATAAAAATAGCGGGGACACGTTCATTCATTTCAATCGAGTGAAAACCAAAACAAGGAAGTCAAGCGCGTGCCGTCTATATAGCCAATCAGACTTGCGCGACACATCGTGACGTAGTCAGCGACACTAGACATTTCACTAGGTAGCAGACACTGCTCGCCGACACTTGAAAGTGTCTGTCGACTCAAGTCCTCATTTCTGTCGGCGACCGTTTCAAAAGTGTCGGCAGACAAAGCATAAATTGGGCCTTAGACTATGTACCCTCTTGTAATGAAACCCTAAGACTATGTACCCTCTTGGTAATAAAACCCTAAAACTATGTACCCTCTTGGTAATGACATCTATTTGCTGTGCTTGTGAAGCATTGTGTTTGAAACAGTGTTGAGTGAGCAGCACTTTGTGAAAATGGGCTGCTCTCCCGAGAACACTCCAGAAGAGGCTTTCACGCCAGACAAAGGGCCAGTGTAGCCTTCAGCCAAGCCAAGGTGAGCTTTACTCCATTCTCATTCTCTCACACACAAATACAATGACTTATTGTGGGAGGAAATGGCTAAAATGGTAAATACCTGTAAAATTTACAGGTGTAAATAATGACTGGTTATATATAAAAATAGCAGGCAAACCTACCTTGCTGCCTCCAGTGACAAACTGTTTGTAGTTTGATCTGGTGAACTGAGGGTGTAATGCCACAACCTGCAGAAAAAATACACAAGGACCAATTAAAATATATTTTCACTATTATAGAGTCAGATTTGTTTTCTTCCATATCCCTCTAATGGCAGCAGATGAATGGTAGGACACTGTGTAGCTATGCAGGATATAGTTTTAAAACTTGAGAAATCAACTTACTTTGATGGGACAGTCAAAGTTCTCGTGGAAGCCCTCTCTCGTATAGAGTCCAAATACTTGAACCTGAAACCGAGACAAGATGGCAGAATGGCAAGCAAAGGCAAATAACTCAACATGTCTGCTTTAATTGCTGCGTCTGCAGCTGGCTGAGGCCCACAGGGGGAATTGTGGTGGGGAAAGACTTTGATTGGCTCCCTACTTCTCCGCCGGGTCACCAATTAGTGGACAGGTTGATTCTTTGAACCCTCCGGGGGTGTTAGAAACAAGGGTCCTAATCTTTGACATCAGATGGCTACAGCAAACTCTAATGTACCAACTAGTACATAACAGCCAGCTTCCCTTTATGTGAAGACCCCGAAAACTAAAAGAAGACAAAGTTTTTTAAAGGATCAATTATATGATGCTCTGCTGCAATCTCCTTTTTGAACTGCACCGGTGATTAAGGATTAGGTTAGATTTCAAAGGATTAACAGCCAACTGAATTGGTTTAGGGCAAACAATCGCTGTAGCATCGATTTTAATTGTCTGCTCCACTTTTTGTGCGACAAGATCTTGTTTTGTGCCGCCAGAGTGCGAGAATTGGGTGGGGTTGAATTGGGTGGGGGTGATATCGGAGAGCATATCTTGACTGCAAAATCCATGAAGGATGGTGGTAATGATGAGAGGAGACAAGATAACAGCAAGGTGGAGAGCATGGAGAGGGTATCCACAGACAGCTGATGGCTGACTGACAGCTCAACGGATTTGAGTGCGATCCTTTCCCCACTTCAAATTGGTACAAGCTTTTTATAAATTCCCACACCAGGAACATTTTTTGATTAATGCATACAGATATGAGGAAGATAAAAATCTGGGTGTAATGCTCCAAGAGTGAAAGAAGTGCCTTCTAAAAAAATGTGTTCTTGGAAATAATTACTGTGATGCCAAAGCCCCTCCCAGGGTCCACATCATTAGCATAACCTTTAAAGGGCCACTTTGCCGATTTTCAACCAGCTTTGTATCATTACAAAATCAGTAGTACAGTATAGACCCGAACAGTTCCATGACATTTCTTGCCCCGGAAGAGAGTTCCCCATTAATTTCTCCATAGACATTTTGAAAAATCCAAATTCGAGCCCCCCCCTCCCTTCCATTGTTATTTTTTGTTTTTGCTCCAACTGAAATGTTTTATGAATGGGGAACTCTCTTCCGGGGCAAGAAATGTCACGTGACTGTTCAGCTCTATATGCAAATTACCAATGTTTAACTTCTCTCCATCTTGCCTAGACCGAGAGCTCCCTGTTCATTCACAAAGCTTCCTGGTCCAAATGATGTCATTTGGAGCAGTTTTGCCATGGTGTCACTATTACTGTCACTATCACTATTATTTCAGCTCAACATTGTTCATTTGCATATACTACTGATTTTGTAATGACACAAAGCTGGTTGAAAATCAGCAAAGTCGCCCTTTAACACTGATCAAATGAGTTTCTCACACACACACACACACGCACACACACACGCACACACACACACACACACACACACACACACACACACACACACACACACACACACACACACACATATATATATATATATATGTACAGTATATGAATAGTCATCTGTGGGCCAATTATGAAAGATGAAAAACAGTGATTGGGCGATTATTTGTGGCAGGCCCGAAGATCAGTAAGCAGCGGTCATGAACGGCGAGATCTCACCTTCCCGTCCTCAGAGCAGATGCCCACATGCTCTCCACTTTCATCCAGGCTGATCTGGTTGATCTTGACTGAGCTCTGTGGAGAAAGAATATCATGACATCTTTCCTAGAGGCAGGTACTGTAAATATCCTTATGGTTGGCCAAATGTGGCTGGCTGACATTTTGCCTCAATGCGAAATACCATAAAGTGGAAACTAGGCAAACGTTGAGCGCTGTAATAGGTGTGTGGTCCTCTGCAGATCAGTCCACACAGTGCTAGGGTTAGGGCTTCCTTTCCCACTTTATGCACTCATGGCACTTTAGATAAAAAGATGGCATAAATTATGGTAACACCTATCCATAAAGGGCTACTTTTATATTAAATGGAAAACCGTATTTCTTTTTTTTTGGCTTATCTCATACAGTATATTTACAATTTCTCAACTACATAAGGTTTACCTGGGCATTTGTTCAACGTGTCAGTTTGTCATGAGGTATGCGTTTTAAATTATGTTCCGCCGTTTACAGAATCCTCACCGACTCGCCAATCCACCACTGAAAACTCAGTAGCGTCTCTTTTGTTCATAGAAATAGCTTCATTGTTTCTTTCAGGCAATGACTTTGATGTCTGCCAGCAGGTTCCCAGATAAGTAACATTCAAATCAATGTGCTCAGCAGGAACATTACAGTCAGAAGTACTGCTGATTAATCTGATTAAGGCCCACATTTTCACATTCCCATATAATTCTGCTAACTTGAGATTGGAGGGAATGACTTTGACAGTGGATTGTATGAGCTCATAGCACAGAGGAGCAGTTTTACTTCCCTGTCGCAGTATTTATTTATTTTATTTATTTAAGATTAATGGGGATCTTAAATAAAATAAATAAATAAATAAATAAATACTGTGACAGGGAAGTAAAACTGCTCCTCTGTGCTATGAGCTCATACAATCCACTGTCAAAGTCATTCCCTCCAATCTCAATTTAGCAGAATTATATGGGAATGTCAAAATGTGGGCCTTAATCAGATATGCAACACCAATTCTGGTTATATACTGTATCTTACACACATGCATTAACTGTGTGCAATTTGCAACACATCAGCATTACCAGATTATCTATATCTTCCTCCAAAGATCTCTGTAAAAAAAACCATCTGAATGCACACCTATGGGATCTCAACAGTACAGTATAACAGACTCTCATACTGTAAATGAGTACTGTGTAGATTACATGGAGTGACAATGCGTGCATAAGTGTCCACAGACCTGAGTTTGGGACAAGTCAAAAATATGACCCACTCACCAGCACTGTCTTATCTTATAGAGTGTTTCTCAAGCTTGCATTTTCCTACTAAGCTATAGACGGTTTTCACCAGCTGCAACCCAACAGCACTTCCTTTTTGTCAGCTTCTTCTTCTGTGTTTTATGGCGGTTGGCATCCTTAAATGTTGCATTACCGCCACCTGAATTGTATCAGCTTCACAGTGCTAACTATTTACAGTGTCCACTTTCTCAGCTGTTCAGGGGAAAACACTGACATAGCCTACTTCTATTTCTATGTTTTATTTTTGCTATACGTTTAAAGTCCCTGGAAACCAAAATCCACAAAAACCTTCTAACTATTAAAGTTAGGGTCTTATGTGAGTAATTGTGTGCCTCAGAAATTAATTTACATTACTTTCAACCCTAACCCCAAAAATCGACACTTTTCTACAAGGTCTGGATTTCCATTTCCTCATTGAAGAGAGCGGTGCGCGCGGTGCTAAAATGCATGATCTTATCACGTCATAAGATTTAATCGAATCACACACACGCATGCGCGCACACACACACTGACACACACACAGTAGCGCAGCGGCAGAGATCTCTTCCTCTCTGTCTGTGCTATGCGCCGAGCAACGCGCGAACACACACACACACACACACTCCATCTCTCTTTCCTTCTCTCTCTCTCTCTCTCTCTCTCCTTCTCTCTCTCCGTTAACGGAGAGAGAGGTCTCCTGACTGATAGTACATCGTGGTTAGCCTGGGTAAACCCAGCCTTCAACGTGCCGTCACAGAGTATGCCTGTAAGCTGTAACGTAAGTTATTCGTGACTGATACATCGGGGTTAGCCTGGGTAAACCCAGTCTTCAACGTGCCGTCACAGAGTATGCCTGTAAGCTGTAACGTAAGTTCTTTGTGACTGATACATCGGGGTTAGCCTGGGTAAACCCAGCCTTCAACGTGACGTCACAGACTATGCCTGTAAGCTGTAACATAAGTTCTTTGTGACTGATACATCGGGTTAGCCTGGGTAAACCCAGCCTTCAACGTGACGTCACAGACTATGCCTGTAAGCTGTAATGTAATTTCTTTGTGACTGATAGTACATCATGGTTAGCCTGGGTAAACCCAGCCTTCAACGTGACGTCACAGACTATGCCTGTAAGTAGGGCTGGGCGATATGGCCTCTAAAGAATATCGCAATGTTTTTCGGCTATATCGTGATACACGATATATATCTCGATATTTTTGAAATCTCTCATAAATGCTCAATTTAACCCTTCAGGGTTCATACACATTTTGACCAATGGATTTCCATGACTTTTCCATAAGTTCTTAACCTGTATTTTATGCACACCTGGGGTAAAAAAGAAGAAGAAAGAAAGGGCAGATGTTGTGAGCAAAGATGGATGATTTAATATTCCATAGTTCTGACCTAAGCAAATCTGACATCACTATTGTGATATAATATGATTGTTTTAGTAAAGTGTATCACTCAATAGTCAAAACAAAAAATAATGGCTTTTATAGAACCGGAAGCCTAGCTGCTTAAGGCCCAATTATACTCCATTTTCATCCGTAAATAAGGGCGTCCGTTTCAAACGGTGTAATCGTCACTGCCCACATACTTCCATGCGTCTTTCACGTTGGTATCATGTTAAGCAATACATCCACCAGTGGGCAGTAGAGAGTCAAATGCATGAGTGTGTGTGTGGTTTTTCTCCGTTGCATGCGTATCCGTAAGCTTTCAGATGACGGACAGAAAACGGATGAAATTAACGCAGAGTACGGACAGAAGGCTCTGTCCGTCTCCGTCTTTAACGTCGAGTATAATTGGGCCTTTAGTCTTTGGCCACACTGATCCATCATAAAATGGACAGAACGGATAGACGGATAGATTTATGTCCGTTGCATGTACAAGTAACCTACTTGTACAGCAGGTGGCGGTGAGCACCTTGAAGGTGTCAGCGACCCGCCTATAAACCGAGAGAAGAAGAAAGCTGCCACTGAATGACCAGATTAGATGGTGAAATCAGACGGTGACACTGACTATCACGTTGTACAACAGCGGGATGGTGTACACAGCATTAATTATAGCCTCATTCACCGCCTCGGCCGCCATCTTCTTTGAAAAGTTGAAACAAATCTTGGAACGCCTCCTCTCGAGACCTCGACTCTGATTGGCTAAACGGACAGTGACTATCCGACCATCCGACCATCCGATACGTCCATCCAGAAAAAGTTCATCCCTCTTCAACTTTCTGTCCATCAAAACGTATGCAAATTTTCTGGATACGTACGCTTCTGATTGCTCCACAGACAGTCGGACAGCTGTCATTGAAAATGAATGGAAGTGAACAGAGAAATGAACGCACACGGACAGACACCACGGATCAGTGTGGCCAAGGCCTTAGTCGGCAGATAAAACATAAAAGGCAATTTAGGCTCGTATTGGCATGATGGCAACATATAAGCGGTCTGAATTTTGCATTAGGGCCAGTTCTATAGTGAGGCATGGAAAGCCTCACTATACGCCATCATATCTGTGTCGTCTCACTTTTGACTGAAAAATGATGCCTCTAGATTAAAGAAAAGACAATGAGTGAGTTGAGTGAGCCAATGTGATGTTGACTTTTATGAAACGCCCAGGGTTTGTCTCCAAAAGCAACTAACGCTAACGTTACATGCAAGGTAACGTAGCTAGCTGCTAGCTACGTTAGCTTCACGTTACCTTGCATGTAACGTTAGCGGTTGCTTTTGGAGACACAAACCCTGGACATTTCATTTTGAGTAATGCATGAGGTTCTCTATGGTTTACGCCAGCTCTGGGAGTATGAAGTGCTTTAAATGCGGGGATTTTGGTCACAACAAGCTTGTGGACCACTGCCTGCTGAACTACTAGGTAGCCACAACCAGCTAGCCACCACACAACAGCTAACGTTAACGCCAAACAAATCCGCAACTCCTCCCCACGTTTGGTTTAGCGTAACGCCAGCTCAGACTTTCCCCTAATCTCAGAAACCAGAAACATGTATTGCAAATTGCAATAGTGGTTGTTTTGTTATAATTTGAAACGGTCAGCCACGGTCAGCGGCCATGTTTCGCCACTCTGCTTGGGTTGGTTGCTGGGGACGGTTGTGTGACGCGGTTTGACGCGTTTGACGTATCCATGTGATTCCCCCTCCCTTTTGAGTGTGACTGAGCTCTCCCTTGAGAGAGAGCTGACAAGAGGAAACGTGAAGCGAGTCATGCCGACGGCTCAAGTTATAAACAATGCGTGACAATTATACTTGAATGTTCGCGATATAGTAATTTCTACATCTCACGTGGCACAAGCCGCGATACCACGAGTATATTCAATATATCGCCCAGCCCTACCTGTAAGCTGTAATGTAAGTTCTTTGTGACTGATAGTACATCGTGGTTAGCCTGGGTAAACCCAGCCTTCAACGTGCCGTCACAGAGTATGCCTGTAAGCTGTAACGTAAGTTATTCGTGACTGATACATCGGGGTTAGCCTGGGTAAACCCAGCCTTCAACACGACACGATTTCAGACGGCAGCCCGTCTTTATTGTCACACGAACACACTACTACAACACATGCATGCGGCCACTACACACACTCATGCTGACGGTGGCCGGTGAAATATGTCCTCTGCATTTGACCCATCCAGGCTTGTCCTTTCCTCCAGGGGGCAGGCCAGGAGCAGTGGTCGCTATTTCTTTCCAGCGCCCGGGGACCTTCATTGGACCATCATTGGACCAACTTCAGATGTTGTCGTCACTGGTCGGATGACGATCTTCTGCATGTTTTTAGTGGGGGGTTATGTACGGAGGAACCCCCTGGGGGGTATGGGGAGAACATGCAAACTCCACACAGAAAGGCCCTTTCGACGAGATAGCCCACCTGGGCAGTAGGCACTGAAGATATGGGGGGGTCACAACTCCAGCGCCCACAGCGTCCCAGGTGGGAATCGAACCCAGGACCTTCGAGCTGTGAGGCGACAGCGCTTACCACTGCACCACCGTACCCGTGCCGTCACAGACTATGCCTGTAAGCTGTAACGTAAGTTCTTCGTGACTGATACATCGGGTTAGCCTGGGTAAACCCAGCCTTCAACGTGACGTCACAGACTATTAGGGGTGGGACAAAATATTGATACTCACGGTCGCAATATTTCCACTTGCGATACGTTATCGATACACTGGCACCAAGTATCGATGTTTATTTAAAAAAATAAAAAAAAATATATATTTTTTTTTAATAAACAGGCTAAAATATTATGCTGTGTGTGGTAGTTGAAACATAGTTTGAAGTTGACGTTTATTTATGTTTGTAGTTGAAACAAAAACATAAATACTGTAGGCTACATGAATGGAAATGTTTGATCATTAATATCTACTTTTAGAAATATATATATATATAGGTAGGTAGGTTATATAGGTTTTCTTGTTTTAATAATAATAATAAAAAGACTTCATGTGTAACTTTTCCTCCGTGGTATCGAAAATGGTATGAGTGAGTGAGTGAACTCTGAGAGAGTTCATGTCAATTCTGCTAATAAATACATAATACCTGTGTGTGCAGTGGTAAGCACTATCGCCTCACAGCTCGAAGGTCGTGGGTTCGATTCCCACCTGGACCGATGTGAACACTGAAGGAATGCGTGCCCGTCCGCATGTCCTCGAGTGCCCACCGCCCGGGTGGGGTCGGCAAAATGGCCTTTCTGTGTGGAGTTTGCATGTTCTCCCCGTGCCTCCCGGGGGTCTCCTTCATATAGGAACCCCCTTCACAAAAACATGCAACATCCTGGTTGCTTATATGGTTCCTCCTCTGATCGTTAAGGGCGCCTGTTCAGAGGGAGGGGAACTGGTTGGAATAGCGTGAACCTCCCACGTGCTATGTCCTACCAGTGAAGCTCCCTCGGGCAGGTGAAAAGAAGCGGCTGACTTGACTGCCCATGTCTCGGAGGATGCATGGAATCAGTCTCGGCTCTCCCCAGATCGGCAGAGGATGGAGTAGCAACCAGGATTGAGTAATCAAATGAGCACTAAACGGGGGATAAAAATGGGATAAAAAATCGGGAAAAAAACATTAAAAAAAAAAAAAAAAAAAAAAAAAAAAAAAATACATAATACCTGCTTCTTGCCTTTTAGGGGTATTTTTTCCTCTTCAGTTACACAGATATCGTGATGTATCGTAGGTTAAATTTCTTCCAATATATCGATTATCGCAGAATCGCTGTATCGTGATAATATCGTTATCGAGGGCCAAGTATCGTGACCATATCGTATCGTGAGTTACTTCACGATTCCCACCCCTACAGACTATGCCTGTAAGCTGTAACGTAAGTTCTTCGTGACTGATACATCGGGGTTAGGTGGAGGGCCGGAGGCTGGGTTCACCCAGGCTAATTGTCATCAGCTTACTTATCTTGAGAGCTAATATGCTTTTCACCTGTCAGCGAGGAGTTTCACCGGCAGGACGTAGCACGTGGGAGGATCACGCTATTCCCCCCAGTTCCCCTCCCCCTGAACAGGCGCCCCAACCGACCAGAGGAGACACTAGTACTGCATTGACCAGGACACATACCCCACCGGAACATCTGACCAAGTCGGAAGTACCGCTGCCGGGAATTGAACCCGGGTCTCTGCGGTCGTAGGCGAGTGCTTTTATCTCTATACTACCCAAATGCCCCATTATAACTAGTCAACCAGGGGCGTATGCAGAAATTTAATTATAGGTGGGCCTGGATCAAATTGGGTGGGCCTGGATAGGAAGGGGTGCAGATGCCCGGCCAAAGGCCGGGCCCACTCGGGTGGCCGGCCGAAAAATTTGACGTGTTATTTTACTAAAAATAATGCATTTGACTATCATTTCAAGTAGAATGATACCACCCAAGCAAGAATATTTCAAGTGTTTCAAGTGCTTTACTGAAATATTTGGACCATATAATGATAATACAATTATCTCAACCTTAAAAGGTTACATATAGGTGCCAAATGTTGCATACATGAATGCTTATACTTGTGTGTATACTGTTACTTTATACAGAAATTAGAACCACTGATCCATATACTGCTGTGAGTTTAAAAAATAACAACACTGAGGCTGCTTCAAGTTTGAACAAGACGCCCTCTGGTTTATTTATCCACAGAGAGAACAAAATTCCTAGATGTCATGAAGTTGTCATGCATTAGACTCTGGAGATGATGTGCCCTGCGTTTTTACAAAAGTAACAAAACCATTGGCTAGCAATGCAGCAGCAAGTTTGCCTCTAGAAAACAACCAATTAAAAAAAAAAAAAAAAAAAAAAAAATTGGGGTGGGCCAGGGCAAGAAGTGGGTGGGCCTGTGCCTACCCAGGCCCACCCGTAGATACGCCCCTGTAGTCAACTATAATTTATTTTTCTTTTTGTCCAAAATAAGAATGATTTGACAATGTGTCTTATTGACAAACATAATGAGCATTCACACTCATGGTCACAGAACCCAAAAGGACATGGAGGCATGCTACTTTGAAACTTTCGCTTAATAAGATGACACCATTCCACTACTGGGTAGGTTACAAATGTATTACAATGTATCACAGGAACACCCACATTATAGCTGACATGAGGATTGTGTCAGTACTCATGAATGTTAAAGAGCCTGAGGCTCTTGTTCAGACACTGAAGATGGGATAGAAACCAAAAGTCAAGCAAAGTGTTAACATCCTTTTGTTGGAAAAATAAATCATACAAAATAAAATAGAGATCCAATGAAGCAATTCAGCCCAAAATATTTATTTTCTGTCGTGAATGGAAGAATGGAATGAAGTTCCACTAGGCCCATCCAGACTCAAAGGACTGTAAGATACGTCAGCACAATGGTTCTTAAAGTACTCACAATTTCAAACTTCTGAGTTACGTTTCCTTGGATGTCCAGCAGGAAGACCTTTCCAAAATGGGTCCCGAGAGCGAGAAACTGAAATGGGATAAGGTGAAAGTAACATGATGTGAACTGAAGGAAAAGACACTTGAAAACATTTCTAATTTCTGGGAAAATCATGTGCTGAAGAAGGCTGTGGAAGGGGATAAAAGCTGTTTGTGGGAAATGCTGGGAGGTGGAGTGGGGATTGGGTGGAGGTGCTGGGAGGTGGGTGTTGTGGGGATTGGGTGGGCTTGGAGGCAAAACTGTGAAATTACAGGGGGTGGAAAAACCCTATTTATTAAAGCAGGCAGTGTGAAATGGCATTTTTTCCCTCAAATTAAAATGCTTAAGCATAATAAATGCACTGTACATCTGACTTCTTCCCATGCAACCCGACCTCCTCCCCTGCCCCGGCCCGCCATAGAGCTATTATTGCTACTGAGCAGCAACTGGTTTCCATGTTTTGTGCTTCAGCAGAAGTGTGTGTGTGTGTGTGTGTGTGTGTGTGTGTGTGTGTGTGTGTGTGTCCACTGGGACAAAAAAATTATAGAAACTGGGGGCTTTTGGCATTAGATTAAGTGTGTGTTCTTCCAGCGAGCCCCCCGCTCCAGTCCCTCCCCCTAATCCCCCTCCCCTCCAGACCAGCATGTGGATGTGCCAGCATGCTTCAGTGCAGTCTATAATGAAATGCTTATATTTACAGGCACAGCTGAGCATGTCAGACAGAGCCCCAGCAATCTCCCCAAATAAAATAAGCAAAAATAAATAAATAAAGGGGTCAACCTTGTGAGGCGGAGCGACTGTTAAAGGGATTTATCAGAATGGAATTGTTCAAATGAAATTCCGATTCAGGCACTTAAAATATGAGGCGACATAAGGCAATATGTGCTGCCGGTGGCTTTACGGTTCAGGCACTTAAAATATGAGGCGACATAAGGCAATACATGCATGTGCTGCCGGTGGCTTTACATAAGGCAATATGTGCTGCCGGTGGCTTTACGGTTCAGGCACTTAAAATATGAGGCGACATAAGGCAATACATGTACTGTATGTGCTGCCGGTGGCTTTACATAAGGCAATATGTGCTGCCCGTGGTTTTACGGTTCAGGCACTTAAAATATGAGGCGACAAAAGGCAATACATGTATGTGCTGCCGGTGGCTTTACGGTTCAGGCACTTAACACATTCACTGCCAGCCTTTTTTTTTTTACTGTAGGTAGCTTTTGCCAGAGGGTTTTTTTGAGGATTCTGGCTCATTTTACAAGAGCCAAGGATAATTTTCTGCTTGGAGTTTGTCAACACAAAGTTCACAAAAGTACTAATAGAATGTGTGCTTTCTCTGTCTAAAAGAGTTAGTTTGTAGAGTTAGTAGTTATGTAGATATTAGCCGTTGAGTACAGCATGGTTTCAGCGTCTGAGACAAAAAGCTGAGATAATCGCAGTTTTGTGAAATTCAATATCAAACAGTCACTTTAACCATTTATTTTTGGCATCAGTGAGACATCAGACATAAACAATATAGTTCTGAACAGTAATTTCCTCCATAGCAGCACCCGCACCCCCTCTCCTTACAACTCCTCCCTCCGTGGGCGTGTCTGGTGGATTTCAGCAGCGTTTGTCAGTCACAAGCCAGTCTCTCCTGCCTGTCTGAGCAGTGAGCAGCAGCCTCTCTCTCTGGCGGCCCCTCGTCGGCGAGCGTGGATGTGGCTTAATCCGTTCTTGGATTTTCGGTTGAGAGCTTTGACGAAGCCTTGTGTGACTCTGGCTTTATGCTGCGCGCTTCAAAGTGTGCTTTCCACCCAGTCCACCTTTGGAAGCCCCCACCGCCGTGCGCCCGTGTGAAAGGTTTTCGCCTACAGTATGAGAATGAGGCTCGTTCGCTTCTGGGTCCTCGGTTGAGCTCAGCTGGAATGCGTGCGTTTCTGGCCAAACAACACTCAATAGTCTGAGCACCGTCGCCACTCAGTGGGTCGGCGGAATGGATTGCACACGCCCGGCGGCTCTAACAGTATAATAGAAGATGCAAAAGGGCCAGATCAACGATCCACCGTCAAAAAAAAAAAAACGATTTTTTTGACGTATCCATACGTCGCTGGCAGGCAACGGTTGGATTCTGCTTGACGTATCAGTACGTCGTTGGCAGTTAACGTGTTAACATATGAGGCGACATAAGGCAATATGTGCTGCCGGAGGCTTTACGGTTCAGGCACTTAAAATATGAGGCGACATAAGCCAATACATATATGTGCTGCCAGTGGCTTTACATAAGGCAATATGTGCTGCCGGTGGCTTTACGGTTCAGGCACTTAAAATATGAGGCGACATAAGGCAATACATGTACTGTAGTATGTGCTGCCGGTGGCTTTACATGAGGCAATATGTGCTGCCGGTGGCTTTACGGTTCAGGCACTTAAAATATGAGGCGACATAAGGCAATATGTGCTGCCGTTGGCTTTACGGTTCAGGCACTTAAAATATGAGGCGACATAAGGCAATACATGTACTGTAGTATGTGCTGCCGGTGGCTTTACATGAGGCAATATGTGCTGCCGGTGGCTTTACGGTTCAGGCACTTAAAATATGAGGCGACATAAGGCAATATGTGCTGCCGTTGGCTTTACGGTTCAGGCACTTAAAATATGAGGCGACATAAGGCAATACATGTACTGTAGTATGTGCTGCCGGTGGCTTTACATGAGGCAATATGTGCTGCCGGTGGCTTTACGGTTGAGGCACTTAAAATATGAGGCGACATAAGGCAATATGTGCTGCCGTTGGCTTTACATAAGGCAATATGTGCTGCCCGTGGTTTTACGGTTCAGGCACTTAAAATATGAGGCGACAAAAGGCAATACATGTATGTGCTGCCGGTGGCTTTACGGTTCAGGCACTTAACATATGAGGCGACATAAGGCAATATGTGCTGCCGGAGGCTTTACGGTTCAGGCACTTAAAATATGAGGCGACATAAGGCAATACATGTACTGTATTATGTGCTGCCGGTGGCTTTACATGAGGCAATATGTGCTGCCGGTGGCTTTACGGTTGAGGCAATATGTGCTGCCCGTGGTTTTACGGTTCAGGCACTTAAAATATGAGGCGACAAAAGGCAATACATGTATGTGCTGCCGGTGGCTTTACGGTTCAGGCACTTAACATATGAGGCGACATAAGGCAATATGTGCTGCCGGAGGCTTTACGGTTCAGGCACTTAAAATATGAGGCGACATAAGGCAATGCATATATGTGCTGCCAGTGGCTTTACATAAGGCAATATGTGCTGCCGGTGGCTTTACGGTTCAGGCACTTAAAATATGAGGCGACATAAGGCAATATGTGCTGCCGTTGGCTTTACATAAGGCAATATGTGCTGCCCGTGGCTTTACGGTTCAGGCACTTAAAATATGAGGCGACAAAAGGCAATACATGTATGTGCTGCCGGTGGCTTTACGGTTCAGGCACTTAACATATGAGGTGACATAAGGCAATATGTGCTGCCAGTGGTTTTACGGTTCAGGCACTTAAAATATGAGGCGACATAAGGCAATACATGTATGTGCTGCTAGTGGCTTTACATAAGGCAATATGTGCTGCCGGTGGCTTTACGGTTCAGGCACTTAAAATATGAGGCGACATAAGGCAATACATGTACTGTATGTGCTGCCGGCGGCTTTACATGAGGCAATATGTGCTGCCGGTGGCTTTACGGTTCAGGCACTTAAAATATGAGGCGACATAAGGCAATACATATATGTGCTGCCAGCGGCTTTACATAAGGCAATATGTGCTGCCGGTGGCTTTACGGTTCAGGCACTTAAAATATGAGGCGACATAAGGCAATACATGTACTGTAGTATGTGCTGCCGGTGGCTTTACATGAGGCAATATGTGCTGCCGGTGGCTTTACGGTTCAGGCACTTAAAATATGAGGCGACATAAGGCAATATGTGCTGCCGTTGGCTTTACATAAGGCAATATGTGCTGCCCGTTGCTTTACGGTTCAGGCACTTAAAATATGAGGCGACAAAAGGCAATACATGTATGTGCTGCCGGTGGCTTTACGGTTCAGGCACTTAACATATGAGGTGACATAAGGCAATATGTGCTGCCGGTGGTTTTACGGTTCAGGCACTTAAAATATGAGGCGACATAAGGCAATACATGTATGTGCTGCTAGTGGCTTTACATAAGGCAATATGTGCTGCCGGTGGCTTTACGGTTCAGGCACTTAAAATATGAGGCGACATAAGGCAATACATGTACTGTATGTGCTGCCGGTGGATTTACATGAGGCAATATGTGCTGCCGGTGGCTTTACGGTTCAGGCACTTAAAATATGAGGCGACATAAGGCAATACATGTATGTGCTGCCGGTGGCTTTACATAAGGCAATATGTGCTGCCGGTGGCTTTACGGTTCAGGCACTTAAAATATGAGGCGACATAAGGCAATACATGTATGTGCTGCCGGTGGCTTTACATAAGGCAATATGTGCTGCCGGTGGCTTTACGGTTCAGGCACTTAAAATATGAGGCGACATAAGGCAATACATGTATGTGCTGCCGGTGGCTTTACGGTTCAGGCACTTAACATATGAGGCGACATAAGGCAATATGTGCTGTCGGTGGCTTTACGGTTCAGGCACTTAAAATATGAGGCGACATAAGGCAATACATGTATGTGCTGCCGGTGGCTTTACGGTTCAGGCACTTAAAATATGAGGCGACATAAGGCAATATGTGCTGCCGGTGGCTTTACGGTTCAGGCACTTAAAATATGAGGCGACATAAGGCAATACATGTATGTGCTGCCAGTGGCTTTACATAAGGCAATATGTGCTGCCGGTGGCTTTACGGTTCAGGCACTTAAAATATGAGGCGACATAAGGCAATACATGTATGTGCTGCCAGTGGCTTTACATAAGGCAATATGTGCTACCGGTGGCTTTACGGTTCAGGCACTTAAAATATGAGGCGACATAAGGCAATACATGTACTGTATGTGCTGCCGGTGGCTTTACATAAGGCAATATGTGCTGCCGGTGGCTTTACGGTTCAGGCACTTAAAATATGAGGCGACATAAGGCAATACATGTATGTGCTGCCGGTGGCTTTACATAAGGCAATATGTGCTGCCGGTGGCTTTACAGTTCAGGCACTTAAAATATGAGGCGACATAAGGCAATACATGTATGTGCTGCCGGTGGCTTTACGGTTCAGGCACTTAAAATATGAGGCGACATAAGGCAATATGTGCTGCCGGTGGCTTTACGGTTCAGGCACTTAAAATATGAGGCGACATAAGGCAATATATGTATGTGCTGCCGGTGGCTTTACGGTTCAGGCACTTAAAATATGAGGCGACATAAGGCAATATGTGCTGCCGGTGGCTTTACGGTTCAGGCACTTAAAATATGAGGCGACATAAGGCAATACATGTATGTGCTGCCGGTGGCTTTACGGTTCAGGCACTTAAAATATGAGGCGACATAAGGCAATACATGTATGTGCTGCCGGTGGCTTTACGGTTCAGGCACTTAAAATATGAGGCGACATAAGGCAATACATGTATGTGCTGCCGGTGGCTTTACATAAGGCAATATGTGCTGCCGGTGGCTTTACGGTTCAGGCACTTAAAATATGAGGCGACATAAGGCAATACATGTATGTGCTGCCGGTGGCTTTACATAAGGCAATATGTGCTGCCGGTGGCTTTACGGTTCAGGCACGTAAAATATGAGGCGACATAAGGCAATACATGTATGTGCTGCCAGTGGCTTTACATAAGGCAATATGTGCTTCCGGTGGCTTTACGGTTCAGGCACTTAAAATATGAGGCGACATAAGGCAATACATGTATGTGCTGCCGGTGGCTTTACATAAGGCAATATGTGCTGCCGGTGGCTTTAAGGTTCCTGGAGTTGGGCGGATGGTGGGGGCTTGTGTGACTGTACAGGTAGCTGCATGGCAGCAGGTACACATGCACGAGAAACCCCAGAAAAAAAGACATAGTCAGATCAAATTTAGAATTTCCGCAAAGCAATGCTTCTCGCCGTGGCATGGTTTGCTTTTTGGATAAAACAAACGTGTGAGAGGGGGAAAAGAAATCCTGAAAGTAAAAATAAATAAAGGAAAATCAATAGCGGTTAATAAAACATTGGGCGAGGAGACATAAGTGGGCATGACTCGTGCTCTGCTCAGGCGTGCGTGTGTGCACCCAGTGCCACAACCATTAACCATCTGGCAGAGAGTGGCCCTCTTGGAAGTATCAACATTCGACAGAGGAGAGGAGCGAGACATATGGAAGAGTGGGAATAAAAAGAGGAGAAGACAATGGTGCCTGGTGTCTTTGAATAAAATGAGGAGAAGACAATGGTGCCTGGTGTTTTTGGATGTAGCTCCCAGAGAGGAGAACAGAGGGAAGGTGAGAAAACAATGGCCTGCCTTTACAGTTTCAATAGAGTGGATTGGAAACGGATTTTGAGTAGGACATCTCGCTAATGTGTGCATAAACAATGTGAAATGTGTGCTTGAGATGTGAGGAGGTCCCTCATGGCTTGTGGATTGTGACCTGTACCTTGTCATGGACAGTCATACAGCTGACTTGTGGATTAAGACCTGGTACCTTGTCATGGACATTCATACAGCTGACTTGTGGATTATGACCTGTACCTTGTCATGGACAGTCATACAGCTGACTTGTGGATTATGACCTGTACCTTGTCATGGACAGTCATACAGCTGACTTGTGGATTGTGACCTGTACCTTGTCATGGACAGTCATACAGCTGACTTGTGGATTGTGACCTGTACCTTGTCATGGACAGTCATACAGCTGACTTGTGGATTGTGACCTGTACCTTGTCATGGACAGTCATACAGCTGACTTGTGGATTAAGACCTGGTACCTTGTCATGGACATTCATACAGCTGACTTGTGGATTATGACCTGTACCTTGTCATGGACAGTCATACAGCTGACTTGTGGATTATGACCTGGTACCTTGTCATGGACAGTCATACAGCTGGCTGCATCCTTCTGGAGAATCTCCGTCACCCCGTTGGAAAGGCGCTCATATTTCAGCTTGGGCTCCTCCTCACTGTCCTCCTCCTGGTGCAAAAAGGAGTACTATTATCCTTAGATGGAGCCCTCCTCACTATAAGATTTCTTACACAAATTAATTTTCAAGTAAATTGTTATAAACAAATTAAATCAAATTACCTCACCCTATTGGTACATTTCGACCTTTGACCTTATGTCAAGAAAGGTAAGAAATTAGGACATAAAATACAAAATTAAACTAGTCCTATTTTGTTTTTTTGCTGCAATAAAAACCATGCAAATTCAGAAGATTAACATACAAATTTGATGTTATTGTATTACGACATACATCATACATTGTCTGAACACCCTGATCTTGAAAGTGAAATGTAATAATGTATAATCATAATGTTCAACTGCAAAATCCAATCGTATACAGCAGTGATTCCCAAACTGTGAGCCGCCCACTAGTGGGCTGTGGAGGTACTGCAGGTGGGCCGCGAGTCGTCTGCCAACACTCCAGATTTGTAGCAGATTTGTAATTTGTAGCAGAGTCATTTTTAAAGCTATTGTTATCAGTAAGCTATTGTTATTGTTATTGTTATCAGAAGAAACTAGAAGACCTAAGGCATCCATTGCTACCAAGCATGCTAGCTTGTCGGGAAGGGGGCTAAATAACGCTCAAAACACAGGTAAAATGTTGGCGAGGGAAAACTATTTCAAAGGGGTCCCTTGAACTTTCAGCTCAATTTAGCTGAAAGAAAATTGGTTCATTGGGTACCCACGAGTCTCCCCATTACAGATAAGGTATAGCATTTTTCACAGCCTAGCATTAATAGCTTGTGGATTGATTTCTTCTGTTGTTGCTCATCACATTTTGTCTCAACAAATGTGTTATGCATGCAAATACTTCTGATGAGTAAGGGGGGAGAAAATGTTGACAATCTGCTTTTGGGTATTTTGCAGAAATGTTTCTGTATGTGGATGGATTATTAATTTCCCTTATGCCCAAGTTCACATGCTCTGTTAAATAAAAAATATATATACATATAAAACATAAATACATCATCTTAATCTCATGTGTTGATCAGAGTTGTGATTAAAGGGTTGGGTGGGCCCCGGAGGATTTTCAGATTTCAAAGTGGGCCGCAGCATTCTTAAGTTTGGGAACCCCTGGTATACAGCATTAACAGGGGGGTCTATAGTAGTCTTCAGCAGTGTTCTAAAACACTGAACATCTGAAATCATCAACAATACCAAACAGTAAATTGTAAATTACAAGGTTTTCACACGACAGCAACATGCAACTAATCCATTTTGAGAAGGACATCCACGGTGTCCACCGACACTGCCAAAGTGCTGCTGAGCAAGACTGAACCCAGCAGTACTGCACTTGCACTATGGCCAACCCTGTTCTCGCCTCTATGAACAAATACATACAGTATGTGTGCAGAGACAAATTCCCATTACCTTGTGTGAAATTTAAGATAAAGTCATTTAAATCTTTCCATGAGACCAGATTCATCCCCAGTGAAAAACATGAACGTGGTCTTTTCATAAAGCAAACTTAGGGTGTTCCACTATGCTACACTTTCCAGCCTGAATATGACTCCTAATTCAGTTTATAACCAATGCTGCACAGTCTGTGGCTGCCCAGAGGGTGCATCAACTCAAAACATTGTCTGCCATTATGTGCTACTGGGTTGGAGGTGGGGGACAATAGCGTGGAAAAAATGTTATTTTCAAAAACAATCCTTTCCCACTCAACAATACCATATCTAGGCTATTTCCTGTGTATTCTGGTTGTGAGATTTCTGATGCGAGGGCATTTGCCACGGGTTTCAAAGGCATATCAAACAACAAAGGGAACCTTCATCCCCAGAGAGAAACTAGCCCTTTTCAAACTTGTGCCATTTGTTTTAAGTTGCCCTTTGTTTAGTCAAATACTGAGTTGCCTTTTGTGCTGTTAACCACTTTTGTCACCTCATATATTCTGCCCATGTTGTTGTAATACCAGAGGCTGAACATCCCCCTTGTGTCTCCATCTAGGATTAAAGGAGAATTTCGGTTTTTTACACCACGGTCCTCATTTCCAGCTTAAAATATGATGTTTTCTACCCACAAATACTTTTGGGTTCATTCGGATCCCCACAGAAGATTTGTCGCACCGAGTACACTCCTCAAACACTCAAACAGGCTAGAACGAGAGCCTGCGGGGCATGCTGCACACGCTCTGTAAATGACACTTTTTCGGTCACATCGCGGTTCATTCTGGTTGTAAATATAATTATTTAGCTAATAGCTAGAAGCTAAGCTAACACCAACACAACAGTCAACGTTGATCTGCCCCGGATGGGGTTACAGTGTTCATCTTCTTCTGTGGTTTCTCTTCTTACCACACTTCTTCAGAGACACCACAGAAGAAGAAGATGAGCACTGTAACCTCATCCGGGGCAGATCGGAGCCGACTCTTTTGTTGTTGTTAGCTTAGCTTCTAGCTATTAGCTAAATAATTATATTTACAACCAGAATGAACCGCGATGTGACCGAAAAAGTGTCATTTACAGAGCGTGTGCAGCATGCCCCGCAGGCTCTCGTTCTAGCCTGTTTGAGGAGTGTACTCGGTGCGACAAATCTTCTGTGGGGATCCGAATGAACCCAAAAGTATTTGTGGGTAGAAAACATCATATTTTAAGCTGGAAATGAGGACCGTGGTGTAAAAAAACGAAATTCTCCTTTAAGATATAGGATAGGATATTGACCAATAATTCTTTCATCATCCTCTCTCTCCAGAATAATTTTCTTGTGTAAATTTGAATCTTTTGTTAAAATCTTGATGAGGAAGTGAGGGAAAACTGAGTTGCAATGAGGCTACTTAGCATGCCGGTATTGTTTGCTGCTTAGGGTTTGATACAGGGTGTGCTCCCTCACAAAGTTGAGCTAAATGATGAATGCTAATACCCTTGACTAGACAGATCAAGCATGTGAGCAAATCACAACAGAACAAAAACTGTGACAACCAGGATTAGCCTATTATTCTAATGTCATTAATCATTTAATGATTAGATTGGCCAAATTAGAAACCTGGAGCTGAGAGCATGGCTTTGAATTCCCTGAATCTGGACCGACAGTTGTTAGCCTGCTCACTCTCTGTCCTAGCAGAACCCACAGCATGTAGACCTAGTATCCAGCTGCAGCAGGCACATAGAATGGTGGGGGGTTACATTATAAATACCGGTACAATACTTATGTTACACAATGTACACTACACTATAAAACAATTTATAACAAGACTAGAACCTAGTATATAGCTGGATGGTGTGTGATGATCAGTTTGTTTATGTTAATACTATTATATTATAATTATAACATTTCATACCACAGTATTATACTTCTCTAAGTGTTTATGTTGCTCTGCTGCACAGCCCAAGACAGCAATTTTCTCAAAAGTGACACAATCTACGCTTTAACTGTGAAGGCAGCGATGCTAACGCTAGCGAGAACTCGTCTGCTGCTGTTGAATGTAGCTTTGACTCCCGTGTACAAAACTATCGTTTCTGACACATTTTAATCCCATTTGTTTGTGTGACTCTTCTCATGGCTTGTAAAACAGCCAGCCAGGTAGTGCAGGCTACAGGGCAGGCAGCACTATCTGAGGCTGGCGGCTAGTGAACTGAGTCTGGTCCGGAGACTGCGCATGCACCAACTCACACCGTGGCGTGGCGTGTATGGGAGTTATGCCACAGCAGATCAATGATGGAACTTCATCACTCACTCACAGTGTGACTAACGAACAGACGGAGAATAAGCTGCTTTCTTTAGTGGGATGCAATTGTCCAATGCAGCGTTTCCCTGATATTTCATTCTATTATCTGCCTCCTAAAAAGACAAGATCCCCTTCCTACTGAGCTGACGTGTCAGGCCATATTTTATTTAGCCTCCCAGTGATTCTCAGAAGCACAGGTGTACTGCTGCTACATGCTCAAGCTCAATCATAATGCTGATGGACCTGGCGAGCTATCTGTAATTCATGAGTGTTTGACAACTCTCAACACCTGACAAAGATCCTTGATAAAGGTTTGCTACTGTATGTCTTACAGCCCTGTGAGTAAGCTGCAAGCTCTATTTGAGTTCAGAAATCACCCACGCTTGAAGAACACCATGCAGACCGCAGACAGTCTGTTACTGTTGATGCATTTCGGCATCAGCTGACAGAATACTGACATGACAATGGCATGACTGACATGGCATGACAATTTTAGATGATGAGTAAAATTTGTGATTTCATCCAAGAAAAAAAAAGTAAACCATTTTGCTTCTGTATGGTTTTAGCAAAAGAAAAGAATCCCCAGGCCAAAATACCCTCTACCCGATGTGTACTGCTCTGTAGTTGTGTTTATCTAGGAGAAAGACAGCTGCAAACTCATGGAGAGTGAACAAGGTAACAGATACCAGGGTAGACACAAAACTCAAAATGAGTCACTTAAGTGCTCTATTTTGGGATCAAAAAGGTGACTGATACTATGGGGACTAGTTTGCATCCCTGAAAAGAGAACAGCACAAATTTATTGTTTCTTACCTCAGACTCATCTGTGAATTCCTCACTTGGTGTCCTGCCCTGAATCAAGAGAGATTTTGAATGGCTATCAACAATGTGGCAATAAATATGTTTGAATAAATTAAAAACACCGAACCATAGAATGGTGTTACATTTGGACTTGAACTGATACCGCTTTAACTCAGTAGTAGAAAATGTGCAGGACACTGCAGCAGGCAGCAGCTGTGGCATACAGAAGCCTACACCCAGTCAGAAATACATCACTCTAATGAGAACGACAATGCAACAACTGAATCAAAATGGCAAATGTAACGTTGCCCAAGTGATATTCACCGATCATGGACATTCCTCATCCGTCCAGATTTAGCTAGCGTTAACGTAGCTGCAGATAACAGTTTAGCTAGCTAACATTAGCATGCTGTGCTTACCTGATCCTCCACTTCCGCCATTGTGATATATCGAAAGGGAATATATCTCAGTACAAAGTGAGACAGTGCATGCTAAAAGGGGCGATTGAGCGTAGTGGAATGAGATAGACGGCTAAAATATCAAAATATACAACAAAGTGCTCTTTGTTGACAGATCCTGCTGCCACTGGGGTCGTGAGTAAAAATCACATGACCGAGACAAAGCCGTGAGGCATTATGGGAAATGATGTCTTCCTGGAGACGAGTTTGACGACGAACGTGAGCGTGTTTGCCAATCTCAGAATTTGGGTTTATTTTTCTTTGTTAAATATATTTCTCTTTGTTATATGTCAATTTGCCAAAAACTCTCTACTGACAAGCACGTAAGCAGCGCTAAGCTACTTTTTAACTTGTTTTTAAAGCCTTTCTCTCTCTCTTTTGGCTAGTTCTAAATGGAGATAGTCTGGCAAACGAGACTAGGCTAGTTCTCACTTTTTGAACCCACTGGAAAATAATCCAGTTTCCCCCCACGTCCTAACTATTTTCTGGGATGAATTTTAAAGCTACCAACTACAGGTAGGCATAATATATTGTGTGTAACTGCAAAATTCCTCTATTCCAATCCAGACACCTGTCATGCCGCAGAAAATTCAATTAATGTTTGGATCATTATTTTTTAAATGTCAGAGTCAGAGATCCAAACCTTAACATTGATTTTCTACAAGAAAACCCTGTAGTTGTCACCTAGTAGGCTGTGTTCTTGCATGCTATGAGAATACTGTAGCTAATGTGGTGCATCATGTTGACATTCTTTTCAGGTCAGTGGAAAGTGACCAGGCTGCACATGGACATGTCCAAATGAAACCATCTGACATCAGTTGACTCTCCTGTCCCCCTCCACCCAGCCTGCAGGCGGCGCTGGCCTGACTCTAGATGGATGCTAAAGGTATGATTTGCCCCTTCTTTATTGAGATTGTGTCACACCCCCATCTCGCCTCATCCATCCTCAGGAGGATCCTAATGCACTGGCACCGAGGGGGAATAATTTTTTCTTTACAATCTACTTAGCAATGATTTATTGATTGCGGCTTCCACCCTCATAGAGAATTACCGATCCTTTTTGGGAAATCAGATTTTCACACCTTTCAAGAGTGTGTATGTGGTGCGGGGTCTCTGGAGACAGTCAGGGGAAACTGACTTTGAGGAGGAGCCCAGGGTGGAGGTGTGTGTGTGTGTGTGTGTGTGTGTGTGTGTGTGTGTGTGTGTGTGAGTCTCTGCGGTGTGGTGTCACTCCTACAGTATAATGCCAATGGTACACGCAAAGATGCCCCTTTGATTCCCTTCTCTCTCTCCACCTCTCTCGATATGTTTTGCATTATTTATCGATCGATAAATTCAGTGTCAAAGCGTTATCTCAATCTGCTTTTATTCCCTTTCAAACCTTCAGAACACATGATTAGTCCAGTCTCATATCATAAGCATGTCTGAACTAATCTAAGGTATAAGCACTTCATGGAAAAAAGAAAGAAAAGAAAATAATAAAAACAACCCGTACTCTCTTAGGAGGAGTCAGATTAGCACACTGAAAGCTTTGATGCTCCAGAATGTCAGCTCTGTGGATCGATTTAGCAAAACACACACACACACACACACACACACACACACACACACACACACACACACACACACACACACACATCACACACATCACACACATCACACACACCTGACCAATCAGAGGCTCCTATTTGTTGTGGACCTGCTGGGTGCCGTGGTTTACAAGCTTCAAAGAGCTCCTTTTAATACGCTGCTTTGATAGCTCTCAGCCTCCGCTGACCCGCCAAACATCCACCGGGGAGCGTTTTAGCTGCAGTGGTGGTGGAGAGTAATAACAGTTGGTCATATTAATGAGTAATGTGGCAAAAACATCAAAATAAAATGTATCACTTGCTTCCACGGCCTTGCTATTCCAAGAGAGTCTACTACAGTAGATGAGATGAGCCAGGTTGGCTTTTAAGTTACTTTGCAAATAAGGCAAATCGGCTGCATTAAATCACAGTCAATCATAACTAATAATCAGAACTATTTCGGTCAAAGAACTTGGAGGGTGAGATGCTACCTCCAACTCGTGCTGCATTGCTACCGCATATCCTCCGTGCCAACTACGTCACAATGCGGGATCAATCATACCAGACAAATTGCCCTGAGCTTCCACCAATCCAAGAGAATGGATGGAATTCAGAGAGTGGAGGGTATGTTCCAGTCAGGTGTCTTGCCCTCCCTGCTCCACGGGCAGTACCTGAGCTCATCAAATGTGGCTGCAAAGCAGGTTGCAAGGGACGCTGCTCAAACAATCACCTGCCTTGCACTCCTCTCTGCAAATGCTATGGTGGAGACTGTGCAAACTCTATAAGGGAGGACATTCGAGATGACAATGATGATGAAGAGATCACGCTGTATTTCTTTTTTTGTGATCAAATATTGTTTTATTTTCTTTCAGGGGAGCAAGACATTAACATCCATTATATAAGTACATGTAGATACATATATGTGTAGGCATGTAGACACACACAGGCACATCATGTAGGTTTTACCTTGCTCTCCCCTCATAACCTCCCTGTGGCGACCCCCACCCCCGATCTCCTGAGACATTTAACTGTTCCAGCTTGATACATCAAATATAAATCATGAAATATATACAGACTGTTGATCACGCTGTATTTCTGAAATGACTTTATCAACACCTGTCAACCAGAACTATCTTGAACAAAAAGGCTATAAATAAACTGAGAATAATAATAAACCTTCAAAATGACTCTGACACTTTGTGAATTGGACCATTAGTGGCATACATACAGTAGCTGTAGGATGTCTACAAGGGATCCGTTGGTGAGGAGGGACTGTAGCTGGTGCACTGAAATCAGTAAAATACACTTCCAGGAGCTTTGAAAGTACAATAAATAAACAAAATATTATAAAAATTGGTTAACAAATTGCAGAAATAGGTACAAGAATAGTTTTGAGAGGGCCAAAACTGAAGTGACCCCCCAGGAAGTGAGGGAGGGGTCTGAAACATTTTAACCCTGTAAAAACAGCAAAAACAACAACAACAACAACCTATGGGAGTGCCATACCGCACTATATTGGTACCAGGTATATTTTGGATGGTTCAAGATAGGTAAACAAGTAAACAAAAAAATAAAGAAAAAAAGGAGAGGAAAAAAGAGAGAGCCTATTAGTGTCTTACAGTCTGTGGTCCCACACTAAGAAAGGAGAACAGTTTGTTTAATAACCCTAAGGGGGAGACAAATCATCATCTACCATACCACATTAGACTGAAGGAGGTCCTGGAGTATTAGGCCTATTGATAGTATTCTGTTACATCACCACACGGCCATCTTGGTAGGAAAATAACAGGTGATTGTAATCAATTAGCAGGTGATTACATTCAAAGGACAACAACAGCCAATGAGCTGTGTGTATTTTAGCGCCATATGGTAGGAAAAGGCTTGTGACATCATGGGAATACTATGAATAGGCCATTTTCACAGCAACCGTTTTGAAGTGGTAAAGCAGGAAGTAAAGCAGGTGTAACCAATAACATTAATGAGGGCCCTGGCACTGGAACACCTACATGGAATGGAACCATCATTAATGGTATTGGTTACACCTGCTTTACCTCCTGCTTTACCACCTCAAAACGGTTGCTGTGAAATGGGTCTATTCACCTTATTCTTTGCCCACACATGGACGCTTCCGCATTACGTCATTTCATAATAGTATTTCCGTTTTGACTTGCCAAAAACCCCGCAGGCAAAATGGCCGCGCACACTCCGCTCCTAAAGTGGCAAAATTACTCCCCCATAAACTAACATATCTTGGCCAATACGTATGTAACATACAAAATAAAACAACCCGTAATATCTTAATTTTATGTAGAATGCAGAGGACATGTAACTGTTTAGTTAAACTTGCATTCCAGGAATATTGTGCTCTTAAGATGACGTTAGTGGAGTCGAGGCTGTTGCGTCCTGAAACCCACATAGGTTGCGTGCGATTCGAGGCGTAACCTATGTGCGATTCGAAATAACGCATCCGAGATAGAAACGTTATGAATATAGCCACGTTATAAACAACAAACTAACGCTGGTGATCCGTATGGAAACAGTGTTACTCGAAATGGTTAAAAGTTATATCAATTTGGTCATTCAGTGGCATTTTACTGCCATATAACATAACTAACTAGTGGCTAATATTAGCCACAGAAGGCAACTAGCACTGAACCGGAAGAACAAATACGTTTGCGTTGAACGCGGAAGAGAGAAAAAGTGGGCGTGGTGAATAAGGTGAATAGGCTAACACTGCAGAACAGATAGATTGGTACACCAGAATGAATTACTTGTCAGTGTTGGGCTTTCACATCAGAAAATTCTCAAAATTTAGCACATAAAATAAGGTTATGGCACAATCGCTTTTAATTCATTTGAAAAATTGACACATTTACACCGTTGAGAAAAATAACAATTCAATACAAAACCCTGTCTGTCTGTGTTATACCATTCTTTTTGGTGTATGGAGGATTCAGTCAGGATTTTAAATAAATACATAAACATTTTAGGACTTAATCAGCCTTCATTGTAGCCCTTTGTTACAATTATTCTTTCCAATGATACAATAATAGCTTTCACTATACCAATTAAAAATATTTTCTATTGGCAGATAGTAGATATTATATTTCTCCCATTATCAATGTCTGTATCTGACACAAAAACCTTGCATTACTCAGGCTTTTCTAGAAATATTACCTTATAAGGATTAAGCAGAAAAACACATCAACTAATAATGACTGTATAATATATTTACTGTTTAGACAGTCGGCTACTTAGAATGCATGATATCAAATAAAGCTGTCACACACATGACAATAAATGCAACTCATGCAGAGCAATTATGATTCAGAGAAAAACCTGTTTTACCTAGAGATGATCTGTGCAGTGTATGTAATGCATTTTCTATAGAATGAAGCATGCCACTGAAACACTTCATTTGACAACCATATAATAGGTTAACATTCATAAGAATAAATTAAGCCTGAGGGAGCATTCTGACACAAATAACAGAATTTTTCTCTTGTGTAAATTATAAATACCATTGATTATAATGTTTGTTTGTTTTTGTATACTGTAGATTAGCAATTTTAGTGCATGTTTGGACCGTGCATGTTGTCTTCTACTGTAGCAAGGATCATGCTGCTCATCATTCTGAATATGATCAAAGCAATATTATGAAAAGGATTATTCTTTTCGTTTTTTTGTCTTTTCCCCCCTTCATTGACCAGAGCAGCCTTGAGTGTTGGGGTGGACCGCTGGTCACAGGCCCAAACCTCCCTGGGGGACACTGGGACAGCGGCGGTAAGAACACTAGCTATTAGCATGGATATCTGATGAGCGCTTGGGACTGTCTCTGCTAACCACTGACTCTCTGGCCACTGAGGGTGTTGGGAGAGTGGGAGGGGTGGGGAGCGGGGGGGGGGATCAAGTGCTTTTCCTTGTTCCTGCGCTGTGTCCGGGGTGAGTGAACAGAGAAAGAAATGAGACAGGCCTTCTCTCCCCTGACTCACTCCATTCTATCCAAAACATCACTGGCCCTCCTACAACACGCTCAGCACGTGTGCCGCGCACGCACGCACGCGCACACACACACATACAGACGCACAGACAGACACAGACACGCACACGCACGGACGCGCACACACAGACACAGACACGCACACGCACGCACGCGCACACACAGACGTGCGCACACACACACACACAGACACGCACACACACAACAGGCACACACACAGACGCACACGCGCACCCACACACACACAACACACAGACGCACACACATTCACATTATTGCTGTAATCAGGGTTCTGTGGGTTACTTTCAAAAGGAACCTAATCCGTTAACACATCCACTGCGCATTGCTTAAAATTAGAATCAGTAATGTAATTCCTTTTTGTAATTTTTTTAATAGCCTTTATTATTACGCCGCCCCCCCCTAATAAGATTACTGTTATCCCATTATGCGTAATTACATTAGCCCCCAAGCTTAAATTAATAAACACACCCAATTTGGTTGCGTGATTGCAAATGGCTAAAGCTACCTGCTTTGAAAGAAAGTCATGAAGAAGAAGAGTGTAAGAGGGTGAGAGATGTGTTGCCCTCCTCTCCTCTGCAGGCCGGGGGAAGATTAGAGCTCTCATCTCATTCCCGCCACTTGTTTGGAGTCTGTCAGGAAGAGGAATGCCAGCATTAGAGAGGGAGCGCCACACTCTGATATGATGAAATAAGGAGGAGAGGGGGAAAGGGAAAAAGATGGAGGGATGGACAGTAAAGACCCTGCCCTTCTCTGAAGTGTCACTAGCTTCCTTCTTTATTCTATTTTTCATCGTAGCTGTTGGGGCAAAGATTCCCTTTTTTCACCTTTTTATTTGTTCCCCCCACCGCCTAACAAAAAACACTGCTCTCATTTGTTCTAGGCCTCGCAAACGCTCACGCCCCAGAGCTGCCTTTGCTCTCTGTTGTCCCTCTGAGCTTTCAAACAGTCAACAGACTGTGAAGAATAAATAATAAAAAACTATTGATTATTTTGATGACTGCAAGATTCAATTAGGTATTAATTTTGCCCTCCAGTGGACCTATCAAGCAACTCAAAGGAGAGGAGGTGGTGGTGGGGGGTGGACCCGAATGCATGCAGAGTGTGGCCAGGCTCAGACAGAGGGGAAAATGTGTTTACCTCGCCGGGCAGAGACGTGCATTGATGCGCAGTGTCCCACATTTAAGTGCTCCGCAAATTAAGCCCTCGTGACTAGCGACATTGTTACCAGGGATATGATGACTAGTGACATTGTTACCAGGGATATGATGACTAGTGACATTGTTACTAGGGATATGATGACTAGTGACATTGTTACCAGGGATATGATGACTAGTGACATTGTTACCAGGGATATGATGACTAGTGACATTGTTACTAGGGATATGATGACTAGTGACATTGTTACCAGGGATATGATGACTAGTGACATTGTTACCAGGGATATGATGACTAGTGACATTGTTACCAGGGATATGATGACTAGTGACATTGTTACCAGGGATATGATGACTAGTGACATTGTTACCAGGGATATGATGACTAGTGACATTGTTACTAGGGATATGATGACTAGTGACATTGTTACCAGGGATATGATGACTAGTGACATTGTTACCAGGGATATGATGACTAGTGACATTGTTACCAGGGATATGATGACTAGCGACATTGTTACCAGGGATATGATGACTAGTGACATTGTTACCAGGGATATGATGACTAGTGACATTGTTACTAGGGATATGATGACTAGTGACATTGTTACCAGGGATATGATGACTAGTGACATTGTTACCAGGGATATGATGACTAGTGACATTGTTACCAGGGATATGATGACTAGTGACATTGTTACCAGGGATATGATGACTAGTGACATTGTTACCAGGGATATGATGACTAGTGACATTGTTACTAGGGATATGATGACTAGTGACATTGTTACCAGGGATATGATGACTAGTGACATTGTTACCAGGGATATGATGACTAGTGACATTGTTACCAGGGATATGATGACTAGTGACATCGTTACCAGGGATATGATGACTAGTGACATCGTTACCAGGGATATGATGACTAGTGACATTGTTACCAGGGATATGATGACTAGTGACATCGTTACCAGGGATATGATGACTAGTGACATCGTTACCAGGGATATGATGACTAGTGACATCGTTACCAGGGATATGATGACTAGTGACATCGTTACCAGGGATATGATGACTAGTGACATCGTTACCAGGGATATGATGACTAGTGACATCGTTACCAGGGATATGATGACTAGTGACATCGTTACCAGGGATATGATGACTAGTGACATCGTTACCAGGGATATGATGACTAGTGACATCGTTACCAGGGATATGATGACTAGTGACATTGTTACCAGGGATATGATGACTAGTGACATTGTTACCAGGGATATGATGACTAGTGACATTGTTACCAGGGATATGATGACTAGTGACATCGTTACCAGGGATATGATGACTAGTGACATCGTTACCAGGGATATGATGACTAGTGACATTGTTACTAGGGATATGATGACTAGTGACATCGTTACTAGGGATATGATGACTAGTGACATCGTTACCAGGGATATGATGACTAGTGACATTGTTACCAGGGATATGATGACTAGTGACATTGTTACCAGGGATATGATGACTAGTGACATTGTTACCAGGGATATGATGACTACATTGTTACCAGGGATATGATGACTAGTGACATTGTTACCAGGGATATGATGACTAGTGACATTGTTACCAGGGATATGATGACTAGTGACATTGTTACCAGGGATATGATGACTAGTGACATTGTTACCAGGGATATGATGACTAGTGACATTGTTACCAGGGATATGATGACTAGTGACATTGTTACCAGGGATATGATGACTAGTGACATTGTTACCAGGGATATGATGACTAGTGACATTGTTACCAGGGATATGATGACTAGTGACATTGTTACCAGGGATATGATGACTAGTGACATTGTTACCAGGGATATGATGACTAGTGACATTGTTACCAGGGATATGATGACTAGTGACATTGTTACCAGGGATATGATGACTAGTGACATTGTTACCAGGGATATGATGACTACATTGTTACCAGGGATATGATGACTAGTGACATTGTTACCAGGGATATGATGACTAGTGACATTGTTACCAGGGATATGATGACTAGTGACATTGTTACCAGGGATATGATGACTAGTGACATTGTTACCAGGGATATGATGACTAGTGACATTGTTACCAGGGATATGATGACTAGTGACATTGTTACCAGGGATATGATGACTAGTGACATTGTTACCAGGGATATGATGACTAGTGACATTGTTACCAGGGATATGATGACTAGTGACATTGTTACCAGGGATATGATGACTAGTGACATCGTTACCAGGGATATGATGACTAGCGACATTGTTACCAGGGATATGATGACTAGCGACATTGTTACCAGGGATATGATGACTAGTGACATTGTTACCAGGGATATGATGACTAGTGACATTGTTACCAGGGATATGATGACTAGTGACATTGTTACCAGGGATATGAGTATTGACCAGCCGGCCTCACATTTCTAATGACAGCTTCAACTCTTTCTATTGATTAACATTTCCATAGATTATCATGTGTCATATCAAGGAGGCGCAACTCCCCGATGAGCGCATTAAGAAGGCCCCTCTGGGCAGGAAGCCATCGACCACCCCGATGGAGGTGGGGGTGGGAGGGCAAGACTCGCCTGCCCCATTGCCTCTTTCTGTCCCCATGCGTGCTGGTCTGTCCCCATGCATGCAGGTCTGTCCCCATGCATGCTGGTCTGTCCCCATGCGTGCTGGTCTGTCCCCATGCATGCAGGTCTGTCCCCATGCATGCTAGGGCTGTGAATCTTCACTGGCCTCACGATTCGATTCGCTTACGATTCAGAGGGCTACGATTCGATAACGATTATCGATGCATCGAGATGCATCTCGATGCATCTTAAATCGATGCATCACTTTTTTTATTTATTTTTTCCTCACTTTCTTTTTTCTCACTGTGTGGCTACTTTTAAAATAAAAGTGCATTTGGAATTCCATTGTATTATGATCCATAATTAAAATAAACAACTGCATGTACTTCCATTATATTTTATTTTATTTATTTTTATTTTTATTATTATTATTATTATTTTTTTTTTTTTATAATCGTTTTTTGACATTTGTGAATCGATGCAGAATCGTGCACGTCCGCATCGCGATGCATCTTATAATCGATTATTTTTGACACCCCTAATGCATGCCAGTCTGTCCCCATGCGTGCCGGTGCCGGTCTGTCCCCATGCGTGCCGGTGCCGGTCTGTCCCCATGCGTGCCGGTCTGTCCCCATGCATGCCGGTCTGTCCCCATGCATGCAGGTCTGTCCCCATGCATGCCAGCATGCAGGTCTGTCCCCATGCGTGCCGGTCTGTCCCCATGCGTGCAGGTCTGTCCCCATGCGTGCAGGTCTGTCTCCATGCATGCCGGTCTGTCCCCATGTGTGCGTGCCGGTCTGTCCCCATGCGTGCCGGTACCAGTCTGTCCCCATGCGTGCAGGTCTGTCCCCATGCATGCAGGTCTGTCCCCATGCGTGCCGGTCTGTCCCCATGTGTGCCGGTCTGTCCCCATGCGTGCGTGCCGGTCTGTCCCCATGCGTGCCGGTACCAGTCTGTCCCCATGCGTGCTGGTCTGTCCCCATGCATGCAGGTCTGTCCCCATGCGTGCTGGTCTGTCCCCATGCGTGCCGGTCTGTCCCCATGCATGCTGGTCTGTCCCCATGTGTGCTGTCACCTGTCCATTTGCACAGACATATTGAGGTTGGACCTGATTCATAAATAAGGTAGTGTGAGAGGGCCGTAGCACCAGCCTGCTGTAGTCCTGCTGCTCTGAGTCTGTGTCTCGAAGCCTGAGGGAGAGGGACTGTCTGAGGAACTCTCCAGTCAGGAGACACAAGGGAGAATAGACACAGGGGAGAGACAGAGAGAGTGAAGAAGGAGGGTGTGTGTGTGTGTGTGTGTGTGTGTGTGTGTGTGTGTGTGTGTGTGTGTGTGTGTGTGTGTGTGTGTGTGTGAGAGAGAGAGAGAGAGAGAGAGGGAGAGAATCAGAGAGAGAGAGGAGGAGGTGACATCTCCACTGCTTGTTTGGAAGCAACCTCAGGCTTGAACCTGCAGTGGCTATTCAGATCCAGTGAAAGGTGGAGGAGACTGCTTCTGTACTAGCTGGTCCCTGCACTGTGGCAGGCATTTTTGTCTGACTCACTGACTTTTTGGACATTCTGA
Organism: Poromitra crassiceps; assembly: GCF_964638095.1. Classification (NCBI taxonomy): domain Eukaryota; kingdom Metazoa; phylum Chordata; class Actinopteri; order Beryciformes; family Melamphaidae; genus Poromitra; species Poromitra crassiceps. The sequence continues at coordinate 88,492,657 of NC_139624.1, forward strand.
AAACCCTTTTATAGCCTATTTTCTCTTATTCCCTGGAGCGCTGTTTAGGTAAGAATACTTTTTTCAAGTGTCTGTCTTACGTAAAAAATTTAATAAAACATCCATAGCCTGTATTCGTATTAGTTGTGTGCAAGTGTTCCTAGATGTGAAATTTTACTAGTGCGTTTAGAGTGTTAGAACTGCAAATGAGGCTATAGAAAATGTTCTCAAACATGCTGTTTTTGTACTTTTAATCCCCGATGTTTCTGTTTATTTCAGTTCACTTTTATTTACTCAGTTTTTAATATTTCACTCTGCTGAATAGCTTTACTGTATATCCCAGGAGGTTCAGATAGATACAATTCCTCTGTGCAATGTGTCGTCTTCCTCAAGTCAAGTCAAGTCAAGTCAAGTTTATTTGTATAGCACATTTCATACACAGAGGCAATTCAAAGTGCTTCACATAAAATGGATGACAGACCCTCAAACGCTTACACACTTTGTCAAGTCTTGTCGATTTTCTCGATTTTAGTGAAAAATGAATTAACATTACAAACATTAGGCTGTTTTGGAAGCGACTTGGGCAGCTTCATCTCTTGATTAAAACAGGCCTACAGTTCATGTTGCCTCAAACTCTGCTGCGTGATGTCATCTTTGATTTCTCTAATTGCCCAACGCTAATTGAAAATTGCTGTAATAAGTGGTGTGTATTTTCACTCATGTCGTCCTTTTACCAGACATAGGATTTGATTTATTTAATGTAGCTATCAGCATGTGGCCCATACATGTGTTTGTGCACTGCTGTCAGCGTAGTGTTTGCTGAAGATGAGGCACATGCCATGTAATGAGCCCTTAGAGATGTATCACCTTTAAGAGCGCAGGGTATAATGGTAAAGCCATGCGATCCGTAACAGCTCTTCAGCAGGCAGCAGCCGGCAGTATCAGCGGGGTAGCACCAGCCTCAGATAAAAGAGAGCGCTGGAGAGAGAGGGAGGGAGAGAGAGAGGAGGGAGAGAGAGTGATGAGTGAGCTATAGAGGGGAGAAGCTGGGGTAGAGAGACAGAGAGAAGGAGCCAGTGAGAGTGAGACGGCGAGGCACTAACCGGGGTGATTTTGTTTGTGTCCCCTCCCACCTGGGCTCCCGGCTCCCCTCCAGGATCCCATGCTTACAGGGCAGCTGAGCAAGCCGCTGCTCTCCCTGCGCGGCGACATGAACGCTCCAGAGGACAAAGCGGCCACTCCAGACAGCGATCTGAACGACGAGCCCCTGCTCCTGTCCTCCCAGCCCGCCGACAGAGACGGCAGTCCCACCAAGCTGTACGGTAAGCAGGCACACATGGCAGTCCTGGGAGGTGCAGGGACAGGGCTTCCAATGATGCCACTACAGGTGTCAGCAGTGTCAAACTTCAAGTTGAAGTGTAAGGAGCAAGTCAATGTGCACTTTCATTGAAAGTATTTCATGTGTGTTTTGGGGAGCGTGAGGATGCTTCATGCACTTAACCCATCATATTTTCTGTGAAAAGCAATTCACCAGCTGCCTCCACTGTCGGTTCTGTTTTTTAGTAGTAGCCTATGTGGGACAGTTTCACTTGAAACTATAATGGCAAACAATTCATGAGTCAAAACATGAGGCAACACAACAAGTAATTGTGTTGCAAATATCTTCTTTTGAATTATGCAACACATTTATTTACTGCATTTTCTACATATTTGCGACAAAGTATCCCTGGCATGTTTTGGATGCTTTATAAGTATTGTGTCTTCGTTGGCAGCAGTAGTGTGTAACTTTGACTTTTGCAGAAGTTTAAAAGTTGAAGTCACCAGCAGTAAAAAGCTCCAACTTTTACCCTTTAGTCAGTGTGACCCCTCCACCCCCTCTCCCTCACGCCCAGGCAGTGTTTGGACACATTACGGATTTGTCTTTGTTTGCTAATGTAGTTACTATAGTAGTGTAGTATCTGTCATTTGAACATTATCAAGTGTGATGCTGACTGAAATTAAAATCTCTAGCTTATTGTATATATTTATCATAAGCTCCAAAAATATATATAAATAAATATATAGTTTATTACAGTCTTCTTTTTTCCTAGTTATTTCTTTTTTCCTAGTTCCCCCTCCAGCAATTTACAGGCTCAAATGTCATCTTTAAAATAGACCATTTTGCATATTAGCATGCCTCATTATTGTTTCAGTTTTCTCGTTAATTGTGTGTTCAGGCTCTATTTCAGTTGTGTCTAAATGATTTACTAAGATTTTATTATGAGCTATTTCAGTCATGTGGACTAATTTAATCACTGGGCCCAGTGATGAATCAATAGTAATGATATAAATTGCCATTTTAGCAAATTTTCAAATGATTTAGTCTAATTGAAAGGGTAATGTAGCCCTTATTATTATGAATTTATTTATTTTTATGTTTTTCTGAGGACGATATTACAGATTTTAAATAATTTTCTTAGTCATGATTTTACATCAAATCTATGACTGCAAATATCTTTACAAAATATTTAATTATTTGCATGAGACTGCAGATTTAACAGGTTGGTCTTTGTAGAGAGTGCTAAAGGAATTGTACATGAACTGGTGTACTTAATTTCAATGAATTTATGTGTCACCAAACTCACCATAGTCTTTCTATATACAAGAAATGTATCATTCTACACTGAAATGCTGTCTCACTGAAAACATTGATTGGCTGTTTGAACTTTTCCTTTGTAAATGTGACTGGAATGCTTGTTGAAATAGATAAATTGTGGGGTGGAACAAATTTCACTTTAATGTGGGAGAAATATGTTGGTGACAGAGTTCCTAAAGCTACTGTAGGTTAGGTTAAAGCTACTGTAGGTTAGGTTAAAGCTACTGTAGGTTAGGCTGCTATTTTGAATAGGCTTTTTTAGCATTACTTCCCCTTCAATTTGTGGTGCAGATTGTCACACAACCCATTACATTTACTCTGTTTGTAAAGGTCTGTTTGTCATCAATGTTTTTCTCAAAATTTTTCCATTGAGAAAGTTAACGTGTGTGTGTGTGTGTGTGTGTGTGTGTGTGTGTGTGTGTGTGTGTGTGTATGTGTGTGTGTGTGTGTGTGTGTGTGTGTGTGTGTGTGTGTGTGTGTGTGAGTGTGTGCGCGCGTGCGGTGCAGTGCGGTGCGTGTGTGTGTGTGCCTGTGTGTGGGATGAGCGTGTCAAAAACCTGATTGAGTGATTAAGAGTAGGCTACTATAGAATTATAATTTATTTTATTGTCAGAAATTAATTTACAGCACTCCACAGTACCCCCACTGCCATTTTAATGAGAATTATTAATGGAGAGAGAGTGTGTGTGTGTGTGTGTGTGTGTGTGTGTGTGTGTGTGTGTGTGTGTGTGTGTGTGTGTGTGTGTGTGTGTGTGTGTGTGTGTGTGTGTGTGTGTGTGTGTGTGTGTGTGTGCGCGCGTGCGTGCGCACTTGCGCCGTGCTCGCGTGTGTGTGATAGGAAGTATGTTAAAGTGCCTATAGGCTGAGCCTGACGAAACATTTGTGACTTGGTAGAAAATAATATAAGAGTTTAGGGGAGGGATTGCCAAATATTCACTCAAACCTACTGAGTAAGAGTTCGTCTGTCTTTTAGAAACAATTTCTAGAATATCCCTAGGCTATAGTCTTCTAAACAAGGAAAGTGTACTGTAGGATCTCTCTCAGAAGTGTTGCAATTTAGTTTAATTAGCATCAAATCTCTCTCTCCTTCTTCCCATCTGATCTTCGCCTCTCCGACTGAGTCCTTTCTTACTCTTTGCTATCATATTTATTTTTATCATGCATTTATCATGCTCAGTCTCATGCACATACACTGCTTGTTATTCATGTTGATGGATCAAATCAAGCCAGTTTAGTTGTACTTGAGTAAAGTGTTTTCATCAAAGCAGAATTACTTTGGAAATACATGCAATTACAGTAACATGCTGTTTCTGAATGTTTTTGCTACTCCCTTAATCAATAAGATACAGATAATTGTATTTTTCTGTGGTATATTTTCCTCTCCCATTGGTGTCTTTTTTGTGCTCACTAGAGGAGAAGCTAGCCTAGCTAAAGGTCTGCATGTGGGTGACCAGAGCTGCTGGTGGTGTGTCTTGTGAAATTTGTGGGATGGTTTCTGTGTGCCCGGTGGCAGAGCCCTGGACAGGCTGGGTGTGAGATCCAGTGGCCGGCCACATGCCCTGTCAGAGAGAGAGAGACAGAAAGAGAGAGAGGAGACCAGGCACAGCCATGTCCTCTGAGGGAGATGAGAAGGAAGAGAGACATACTCAGCGCTCACCTCCTCTCATCTTATTTCCTTACATGCCAGCAGAATAAAGGGAATAGTATGGTGACTGTTAATGGACGCTCAATCAAGAATCATGATATGGTGCCTGGTGCCACCAAGAACGCTCTGTTTGTTCTTATTGAGACATATCCTTGATGTCGGATGGACATTTTGGTGCATTTTATGTTTTAACTTCAATTGAGGGAGGATCACAATCAGAATCAAACGATCTGATCTTCTGTTGAGGCAAATGATTCAACCCTTCTTTTGAAGAGATGAGATATGTTTGTGGGTATTTTTGACACTTTGAAACTGAATGGCTGAGCAGTTTATAGAAGGATCAACAATATGAGCTCATAGCTTTAATTACTGTATATTTGGAAACTAAATGATTTGGTATGCCGGCCTAGTGGTCTGAATTGTTTCCAGTTATTTTGAAACTAAATGATTTGGTTTGTCGGCCTGGTTTGAGTTGTTTCCAGTTATTTTGCAGACATTGGAGCAAAATGGGATTGTTTCCTTATTTACTGTACAATGAAATCTCTCATAGTTGAAAGATATTATATAATTATATACAGTAAAGCCTGCAGCTCTCACCACTCTAGTATCAACATGTCTGATATTCATATGTGGAAAAACCCTTGATTGAGCCTTTAAACTGGACCTTACCTCATTCAGTAGTATTTTCATGTGATAGGCTACTGTACTGTACAATATTAAGCATCTTTCATTTGACATGTATTGTGGTACAGATGGTAAAGAAATCCTTTGGGTTGAGAATAGGGATGGGCATTTTGAATAAATGCCATAATCCACCATAATCGTAATTCGGGGAAATTAACAATCAATTATTGAGTATCAATAATAATAATTTTATATGTATGTATATATATATATAATAATAATAATAATTATTATTATTATTATTATTATTATTATTATTATTATTATTATTATTATTACAAAATGCCTATGGCAGAAAACACTAAAGACACCAAAGGACAGTGCTGTGGCTCTACACTATAGGATTGGGGATTCAAAAGCAAGTACATAGACGTCTGTTCAGATGTGCGTTCACTGCGGGGGTTAAATCCCCGATCCTGTCTGCCTGGTCTGGGCTAGCAGCTAAATGCTAACCCTGCTGAATGGGGAGAACGGGAGGATTTCCCTCTTGCCGACCCATTGACCATGTGTCTATGAAGAGACACTAGTGAAACCCATTCTTTCAGCACAACTATCTGATTAAAAAAAAAAGAAAACGATACAAATTCCACATGATTGACGTGATTCCTAGCGATCAATTATCGATTTTCGATTATTGATGCCCATCCCTAGTTGAGAATCCCTTGTTTCAAAGGACTGAAACATTAGAATCTCTTCTGTTTTTCTGCTGTTTTGCACAATTTCTATTATGGATTATTATGCAATATGATGATCGTCAAGCATGCTCGCCACATTCACAGCCACACATTTACAGTTTCACAGACTCATTTAACCACATAATTAGCTTCTCTAATACTGTATCTATTAAGCAGCCATTATAAAAGCTTACACCGGAAGGCAGTGAACTAAATTATAGATCTTTACTCAGTATAAGAACTGTTTGGCTGCTTTATTAGCTGTTCTTTTGTTTATTTTCTTTGTTTTTTACTGACTTACATGTAACAGTTGCTGGGTTGAACAGCAGGAGGTGACTGTACCTGAAAGGTTGGAGTAAATCAAACAGTCTCATCCTACACACACGCACCCATGCGTGCACCATAGGCGTGCACACATACACACACACACACACACTTGCGCACGCATGCACACATATACCCAGCAAGTTGAATGAGCGACTGTGCACCTTTTGGTCCGTCACTAAAACTATGGAGAAGATAGGTAACATAAGAGTTATACAACTCTGGTACCTTATTTTCTGAGTGTTTCTTATTACTTATTATTATATCTTATTCTTATTAAAAAAACATCTTCAACTGTGCAGTGTGCACCTTATTTTCTCACTATGCACCCATAAACAAATTGGACTGATGGTATTGTACAATTTCTGGTGCAAATATATGAGTATTGGTGCGTGTATGGCTTTGACTGAGCTCTGTGAATGCATTTGTCCACTTTGTGTTTTTATATTTCCAGTGCCAGATGTACCTGTCCTCCCCTGCCTAGTCTGCCTATGCCTCGAGTCGGAGAGTCTTGATAGTGTGTCTGGAGTTTGTGTGGGTGTATGAGAGTGAGAATACAACGGGAAACAATGACGTCGTGCTAATGTTTGTCTACAGTCACTTGTCCCCCTTCTCCACCCACCACATGCTTACTGCAGTGGTGGAAGGGCTCACTTTCCTCCTAAAAGCAAATAGTCTTCCACTCCAGCTAACAGGGGCTATGAGGCACAAACATCCTGCCCACTTTACTTATTCCAAGGAGAAGTGGACATTAGGTGGCAAAGCTGTGGAGAGAAATGGACATTAGGTGACAAAGCTGTGGTTAGTAGGGCAAGCGATGTTGGTGTTGGATGTGTACAGTTTCTGTCTTCTCTCCTCAAGCAAATCTCCTCCTTTCAGACATCAACAGACAAATCTCCTGCTTTCAGACATCAACAGACAAGATAATGAGACACTCGCAGCACTATTTGGTATTATATTCAGCAACCAAAGGCTTGTCTCTGGTCAGTTTGCATTTACTCTCCCAAGGCTGTGACGCTTCTCTCATCATGCTGTCAAAGAGAGCCAGGCTGGAATGACAGGAGCACTCATTTCACACACTTACTGTCGAGGTGAAATGGCCCGCACTTATACGCATTCTGACAAAATGGTGGAACGTTTTCACAGAGGTCACCTACAGATCCCCTCCCCAAAAGAGCACAATTAATCTTTGATCGATTCCTGGTATTGGAGGTCATTCAGAACAAAAAGTATGCACAAAATGCCATGTCTGCTGTAATTCCCTATCTTGCCCTCCCCCCCAAGCTATATTATACTTCCATTGAGATATTTATTTAGAACATGATTGCACACTGGACTCGTGGAATGATCTGTTTAGCTGCACCTTCAATATTTCACCCACACAGGACAGCTTGTAGTTTGGAGACAGGACAGCCTGTAGTTTGGAGACAGGACAGCTTGTAGTTTGGAGACAGGACAGCCTGTAGTTTGGAGACAGCCTGTAGTTTGGAGACAGGACAGCCTGTAGTTTGGAGACAGCCTGTAGTTTGGAGACAGCCTGTAGTTTGGAGACAGGACAGCCTGTAGTTTGGAGACAGGACAGCCTGTAGTTTGGAGACAGGACAGCTTGTAGTTTGGAGACAGCCTGTAGTTTGGAGACAGGACAGCCTGTAGTTTGGAGACAGGACAGCTTGTAGTTTGGAGACAGGACAGCTTGTAGGTTGGAGACAGGACAGCCTGTAGTTTGGAGACAGCCTGTAGTTTGGAGACAGGACAGCCTGTAGTTTGGAGACAGGACAGCTTGTAGTTTGGAGACAGTCTGTAGTTTGGAGACAGGACAGCTTGTAGTTTGGAGACAGGACAGCCTGTAGTTTGGAGACAGCCTGTAGTTTGGAGACAGCCTGTAGTTTGGAGACAGGACAGCCTGTAGTTTGGAGACAGGAGAGCTTATAGTTTGGAGACAGCCTGTAGTTTGGAGACAGGACAGCCTGTAGTTTGGAGACAGGACAGCTTGTAGTTTGGAGACAGGACAGCTTGTAGTTTGGAGACAGCCTGTAGTTTGGAGACAGCCTGTAGTTTGGAGACACTACAGCCTGTAGTTTGGAGACAGGACAGCTTGTAGTTTGGAGACAGCCTGTAGTTTGGAGACAGGACAGCCTGTAGTTTGGAGACAGGACAGCTTGTAGTTTGGAGACAGGACAGCCTTTAGTTTGGAGACAGCCTGTAGTTTGGAGACAGGACAGCTTGTAGTTTGGAGACAGGACAGCTTGTAGTTTGGAGACAGGACAGCCTGTAGTTTGGAGACAGCCTGTAGTTTGGAGACAGGACAGCTTGTAGTTTGGAGACAGGACAGCCTGTAGTTTGGAGACAGGACAGCTTGTAGTTTGGAGACAGGACAGCCTGTAGTTTGGAGACAGCCTGTAGTTTGGAGACAGGACAGCTTGTAGTTTGTAGACAGGACAGCCTGTAGTTTGGAGACAGGACAGCTTGTAGTTTGGAGACAGGACAGCCTGTAGTTTGGAGACAGGACAGCCTGTAGTTTGGAGACAGGACAGCCTGTAGTTTGGAGACAGGACAGCCTGTAGTTTGGAGACAGGACAGTCTGTAGTTTGGAGACAGGACAGCCTGTAGTTTGGAGACAGGACAAGCTGTAGTTTGGAGACAGGACAGTCTGTAGTTTGGAGACAGGACAGCTTGTAGTTTGGAGACAGGACAGTCTGTAGTTTGGAGACAGGACAGACTGTAGTTTGGAGACAGCCTGTAGTTTGGAGACAGGACAGCCTGTAGTTTGGAGACAGGACAGCCTGTAGTTTGGAGACAGGACAGCCTGTAGTTTGGAGACAGGACAGCTTGTAGTTTGGAGACAGCCTGTAGTTTGGAGACAGGACAGCCTGTAGTTTGGAGACAGGACAGCCTGTAGTTTGGAGACAGGACAGCCTGTAGTTTGGAGACAGGACAGCCTGTAGTTTGGAGAGTTACGTCTTGAGAAAAGTTACTTCTCCTTCGACTGTGGCTTTTACATAGCTTTTTCCTTCCCGATACCGATACTGATACCTGAACTAGTGTTATCGGCCGATACCGAGTACCGATCCGATACCAGTGCAATAAATAAATAAATAGAAGGGCACTCAGAGAGCCTCCGATATGCAAATTTCATGAGTCGGATCGGATCTTGATTGAAACTACTTTTTTCCCCGGGGATAATAAATACCGTGGTATCAGATGGGTGCATAGACTTGCCTACTTGCCGAGACCTGATCCAGCATATTAGGCAGTATCGTATCGGAGGCATTTCCACATGATGGCATCAATCGGAACAACTAGTGGCTTTAAACAGTTTATAAACAGTTTATAATACAGACTTCCCATTCCCAGTCATTTTTTGACAGTGGGTTGGTTACATTACAACTATGAATATTGAGCTCGGTTGAACTGTGGAAATTCAGTCAGAGTCAGCTAAAACATATGCACTGCTCCTCATCAAGTCTTGAGTTTGAAATTCTCTTTGGCGATTGCATATTCATACACACAAAGACGCACACACACACACACACACACACACACACACACACACACACACACACACACTGTGCTGGAGGCAGGGCTTCTTATTATTTGTGTGTAATCAGCTTAGTGAGCAGGATACATGGTGGTGTGGCCGGGCTGCTTGCTGATGCAAAGAGCCTGGTAATGTTGTGTGGTGGGGTTAAGTCATAAAGTGCTCAGTAAATAAGAGAGGATAAAAGGAGGCCGAGGGGTAACACGTCTCTCCTCAGGAGCTGGATCTCATTATGGGGATTTCAGCTGTCTGTGCATACTTGAAAACAGGCTTAATGCATGCTTATAAAGCAGGTGTCATACATGCTAATGTGCCTGGAGCGACCGGCAACACAATCACTGCTTGCATGACATCGAGGACAACAGAGAGAGAGAGAGAGAGAGAGAGAGAGAGAGACAGAGAGAGCAAGAGAGAGAGAGAGAGAGAGAGAGAGAGAGAGAGAGAGAGAGAGAGAGAGAGAGAGACTCCTTGTTTTAAATGTAAACGACACCAAAGGTCATCAGGTTTCACAGATGCATGGTTATGCAAGAAGGACTTTGAGCAACACACAATATAGTCAATATAATTATCTCCATTGCTTGTACTATATATTTAAATAAATCGAAGGGGATTATTATTTTTGCCTTGACTAGAAAGTATTCCAAAGCAAAGGGCATCACAAGTAGGTGGACAGAAAATAAATTGAATTTCAGTATGCGTTCATTTTAGTTTTACAATCACTGCACACTTTTCTAAGTTCGGAAATCATTTTAAAAACATGTACATGTTGTATAGCACAGGCTCCATTATCAATACGCCTTTCATGTCAAGCTAACAAAGAAGCATCACATCTCCTGGCACGGACACGGTTGGTGTTGTTGAGACGTAATTGAAGCTGCAAGGGTCACATTTTTTGGGAATAGAAATTACAATCTTGTCTTTGACTCGTGTGGCGTGAACCAGAGATGTATCCTACAGCCCCCGTGTCCTTCACAAGCCTTTATTATTTATAACGCTCGCTCTTTGAGCAATGACCAGTACTAATGCATAACCTTCTGTCCTTCTGGCTGATTCGCTTCCTTTGAAACCAAAGATTGAGGCAGGAGAAGTGGGTGTACGCTGGATGATGCGGGGGCGGGGGTGGGGGGAGGAGGATGCTATAGGGCAGTGGAGATCCAGGCTATCGAGAAGTTATTATGTTTTTTCCCCTTTATATCTGAGGATGTGGAATAACACTGTGATGCTTCTTTTCTGCAGAATAGAGTTATGGGCTTCAAAGCAATACTATTTCCTGACATCGCTCCCTCCACCATGTGGCTGCTCCACAGAATAGTGTGCCTGGTGGGGGGGCGGGGGGGGGGGCATCTTTTAGCTACATGATTATTTGCTTGTTTCCGCCTGTACCTATTGAGTTCTGTAAATATCTCTGCAGGAGCAGACTACACTCACAACTAGCGCAGGAAGTTTTCCAGATAATCTCTCATTTCTAGATCAGTTCTGTTTAGTTTTGGGGGGATGGAGGTAAGATACGCTCACCCAATGTTCTGCCCATAGGTTCTGCCACAGTGATTGAGCCTGTGCTGCAGTTGAGTGTGATCCATTGTTATACTTGTTATACCACTATGACAGAAGGGACGGGTGAGGGGCGGGAGTAGAGACTTTCAGGGGCAAGGAGGTAGAAAGTGGGACATAGGCAGCATTAGTGCTGGATAGCCTGGGGGGGGGGTCCAGGCTGATGTGTCAGGCATGACATGTGGGTGTCTCGACCCCCCCCCCCCCCTCCCCACGCCGCACGGGACCTGCTCTCCACCGCCTCGCCCCTCACACCCCACTGGCTACTTCTAATGTCCTGCACTTGCTCGCGCTTGGCCAGATACAATGCAGGTTGACGGACTCGCTTTGAAAGAGACTATTTGTGTCGTCAATACGGGCCAGTCTGAAGATCATTAGCTAGAAAAACTTCTGAATTATATTTCATATTTGATTAACTGATTTCACCAACATGATTTCTTTGATTTGATCTAAAGTCATAAGAGCCTCGTGGTAAGCATACTGAACAGCTAGACATGGGTGATACAAAACGTGAGAGGAGCCTTTTTCAGGACAGGGATGTAGGGGGCATCCAACACAATCCTATTTAGCACAAATATCATTGAAGTGATTTCAGAGGAGGAACAATAGTGAGGCAGGCGTCCCCTAAAAGGCTTACAGCTCCTCTAAAGCTAGTCTTGATCTCAGCGTCCCGCCTTCACCGATGGCCGTAAAAGGATGAAGAATCATTTGGATTGTTATTTGCCTCTTTCAACCCTGAGTTAATCAGGTTGACATTGCTTTGGGAATGAGGAGAACGCTCCACAACAGATGTGCTCATGGCCAAAGTGTTCCAGTCCCCCGAGAGCAGCACAAAAGCACCCCCCCCTCTTCCCTCTCTCCATCACAGCATCTTCCCTCTTCCCTCTCTCCATCACACCATCTTCCCTCTTCCCTCTCTCCATCACACCATCTTCCCTCTTCCCTCTCTCCATCACAGCATCTTCCCTCTTCCCTCTCTCCATCACAGCATCTTCCCTCTTCCCTCTCTCCATCACAGCATCTTCCCTCTTCCCTCTCTCCATCACACCATCTTCCCTCTTCCCTCTCTCCATCACACCATCTTCCCTCTCTCCATCACACCATCTTCCCTCTCTCCATCACACCATCTTCCCTCTCTCCATCACACCATCTTCCCTCTTCCCTCTCTCCATCACACCATCTTCCCTCTTCCCTCTCTCCATCACAGCATCTTCCCTCTCTCCATCACACCATCTTCCCCCTCTCCATCACACCATCTTCCCTCTCTCCATCACACCATCTTCCCTCTTCCCTCTTTCATCACACCATCTTCCCTCTTCCCTCTCTCATCACACCATCTTCCCTCTTCCCTCTCTCCATCACACCATCTTCCCTCTTCCCTCTCTCCATCACACCATCTTCCCTCTTCCCTCTCTCCATCACACCATCTTCCCTCTTCCCTCTCTCCATCACACCATCTTCCCTCTTCCCTCTCTCCATCACACCATCTTCCCTCTTCCCTCTCTCCATCACAGCATCTTCCCTCTCTCCATCACACCATCTTCCCTCTCTCCATCACACCATCTTCCCTCTCTCCATCACACCATCTTCCCTCTTCCCTCTTTCATCACACCATCTTCCCTCTTCCCTCTCTCCATCACACCATCTTCCCTCTTCCCTCTCTCCATCACACCATCTTTCCTCTCTCCATCACACCATCTTCCCTCTTCCCTCTCTCATCACACCATCTTCCCTCTTCCCTCTCTCCATCACACCATCTTCCCTCTTCCCTCTCTCATCACACCATCTTCCCTCTCTCCATCACACCATCTTCCCTCTCTCCATCACAGCATCTTCCCTCTCTCCATCACACCATCTTCCCTCTCTCCATCACACCATCTTCCCTCTCTCGATCACACCATCTTCCCTCTCTCCATCACAGCATCTTCCCTCTTCCCTCTCTCCATCACACCATCTTCCCTCTCTCATCACACCATCTTCCCTCTCTCCATCACAGCATCTTTCCTCTTCCCTCTCTCCATCACACCATCTTCCCTCTTCCCTCTCTCATCACACCATCTTCCCTCTTCCCTCTCTCCATCACACCATCTTCCCTCTTCCCTCTCTCATCACACCATCTTCCCTCTCTCCATCACACCATCTTCCCTCTCTCCATCACAGCATCTTCCCTCTCTCCATCACACCATCTTCCCTCTCTCCATCACACCATCTTCCCTCTCTCGATCACATCATCTTCCCTCTCTCCATCACAGCATCTTCCCTCTTCCCTCTCTCCATCACACCATCTTCCCTCTCTCATCACACCATCTTCCCTCTCTCCATCACAGCATCTTTCCTCTTCCCTCTCTCCATCACACCATCTTCCCTCTTCCCTCTCTCCATCACACCATCTCCCCTCTTCCCTCTCTCCATCACACCATCTTCCCTCCATCACACCATCTTTCCTCTCTCCATCACACCATCTTCCCTCTTCCCTCTCCATCACACCATCTTTCCTCTCTCCATCACACCATCTTCCCTCTTCCCTCTCTCCATCACACCATCTTCCCTCTTCCCTCTCTCCATCACACCATCTTCCCTCTTCCCTCTCTCCATCACACCATCTTCCCTCTCTCCATCACACCATCTTCCCTCTCTCCATCACACCATCTTCCCTCTTCCCTCTCTCCATCACACCATCTTTCCTCTCTCCATCACACCATCTTCCCTCTTCAAGTCAAGTCAAGTCAAGTTTATTTATATAGCCCTAATTCACAAGCATGTCTCAGAGGGCTTCACAGAAAGTATGTCTAGCTGATTCTAGCTAACACACAGTAACAAGAATATACAGAATAAAGATAACATTTGAACATTTGAAGAAAGCAGGAGAGTGGAGGAGGGAGGGAGAGGGAGGAGGGAGGGGAGGGGGGAGGTGGGGAGAAAATAGGAAATGTGGAGGAGGAGAGAACAGAGGAGGAGAGATGAGGGTGCAGGGGGGGAGAGCCAGGGTAGGGGTAGGGTCTAGGGTTGGGGGAGGGGAGGGAGTAGGATACGGGCCCGGATTAGGGCGAGGGTGGGGAGAAATGGGAAATGTGGAGGAGGAGAGAACAGAGAAGGAGAGGGTGCAGGGGAGGGAGAGCAGGGGGAATGTGAGAGGGAGGAGAGGGCAGAGAGGAGGAGAGAACAGAGAAGGAGAGGTGGGAGGGCGCAGGGGAAGGAGAGCAGTGGGAATGTGAGAGAGGGGAGAGGACAGAGAGGAGGAGAGAACAGAGAAGGAGAGGTGGAAGGGTACAGGGGAGGTAGAGTAGAGGTAAGGTCTAGGGTGGAGGGAGGGAGTAGGATACGGGCCCGGATTAGGGCGAGGGTGGGGAGAAAATGGGAAATGTGGAGGAGGAGAGAACAGAGAAGGAGAGGTGGGAGGGTGCAGGGGAAGGAGAGCAGGGGGAATGTGAGAGAGGGGGGAGGACAGAGAGTAGAGGTAGGGTCTAGGGTGGGGGGAGGGAGTAGGATACGGGCCCGGATTAGGGCGAGGGTGGGGGGAAAATGGGAAATGTGGAGGAGGAGAGAACAGAGAAGGAGAGGTGGGAGGGTGCAGGGGAAGGAGAGCAGGGGGAATGTGAGAGAGGGGGGAGGACAGAGAGGCAGAGAAGGAGAGGTGGGAGGGTGCAGGGGAAGGAGAGCAGGGGGAATGTGAGAGAAGGGAGAGCAGGAAGTGGCAGGGATTCAGGAAAATAGGGGAGAAGAGGAGAAGGAGCAGAGGGGGGGAGAATGAGGAGAGAGCAGGAGAAGGGAGGGGGGGCGGTGGGATGTGGGGGAGGAAAGAGCATGGAAAGAGAGGAGAACAAGAAGGGGGAAGAAGGGAAGAAGCGGGGGAAGGGGGAAAGAGAGGGGGGGGGGGAGAAGATCAGACAACTGACTACTCTAAGCATTAACCAGAGCTAACTGGGACATAGTATCTAGCTAATCTACAGCCTAATCTGGCCTATCCTACCCTGCTCTAGTCTGATTTTAGCCTGAACACTAACAGGTCAGCCTTAGGCTGTAGCTAATCTTTCGCCTACCTAAGCTGTTCTAAACCAACCGGCAGCCCTCGACCAGTGATGAAGAGCACCGATGCCCCCCGACCCGGCCCCCGCCCACACAAGGCGTGGGAGGGAAGGCCAGGCCGGGACACAGCGGCACCCCCTCACCCCCAGTGAACGCAAGAAAACCTTTCCACCATATGGATCGCCGCATGGATTGCCCCAGTGACTTGGCTGAGGAGGAACCTTGTGAGGTCGTTGTGCTAGGGGCCAATTGCTGCGGCCCGGGCGGACCCAGCCCCCACGCGACCCGCCCCCCCAGCCCCCAGCCACCAGCATAGTGACTGAGAGCGTGAGAGCAGGCCACGCGGGGGACGGGCCCACCCAGGCCACAGCAGCGGACCCCCATCTGGGGACTCCCCTCCGAGACAGGCCGAGAGATGCCGGGCTAAACCATGCACAGAGTTTCCGATAATGAAACTCTGTGAATGGTTTATTATGGAAATAAAATGTACAAGAGAACAGAAAATTGAAAATGTAAAAAAGAGTCCAACAGAAGGGATATAAAAATGTAATTTTTAAATTATCCTAAGATCAGGGAAGGGAGTTGAAAATCTAAAAAGTAGAGTCCAAAAAGAAATAGAAAATGCAGTCTTTAAGTGTTCGTAGGTTTAGAGAATACTAGTTAATTAGCTAGGTGACAAAAAGGGGTAACAAGATTGGGAGTTCCATGAGGATGATCTGAGGAATCCATGAGTCCGCGTTGGTGACATGGATTAAGAGGAGGGGAGGGGAGGATAGGAGTCGGAGGTGATGATTAAGAGGAGGGGAGGATAGGAGTTGGAGGTGATGATGAGGCGGCGGGGGGGGGGGGCTGGGGGGGCGCCCCCCCCTTCCCTTAGGCAAGCAGGTGACCAGGATGATGAGGATAGGGGTCGGTGATGGTGATGAGCCCGGGGTGTCAGACAGTAGAAGGAGTAGTGGGTAGATGGCCTAGAGTGACGACAGGTGGCTAGGGCGATGACGGCCGGACCTAGGGCTGCAGCGGTGGGGTGTACGTCAGGCCAATGAAGGACACCTGAGGGGGAGAGAGAGAAGAGAGCGGGGGAATCTGCGCAGAGGTGGAACTAACTCTATAGACAACAATAAAATTAGGTCAAACCAAAATTTATTAGGATTATTTAGGATGACTAATATTATACTGCTAATTCAGGTCTAGGTAGTCTAGGTCTAAGTTTATACTGATACTGCTGGCTTGAGATAGCCCGCTCAGCAGTTCAGGACTAAGTTTATTCACCAGCTATTTGATTTTATATCTGAGCTACTGGGTCGGCTGATGCCATATTATTAAATTAGGTCAAGTCTAAGTTTATACTGATACTGCTGGCTTGAGATAGCCCGCTCAGCAGTTCAGGACTAAGTTTATTCATCAGCTATTTGATATTATATCCGAGCTACTGGATCGGCTGATGCCATATTATTAAATTAGGTCAAGTCTAAGTTTATATTGATACTGCTGGCTTGTGATAGCCCGCTCAGCAGTTCAGGACTAAGTTTATTCACCAGCTATTTGAATTTATATCTGAGCTATTGGATCGGCTGATGCCATATTATTAAATTAAATTAGGTCAAGTCTAAGTTTATACTGATACTGCTGGCTTGAGATAGCCCGCTCAGCAGTTCAGGACTAAGTTTATTCACCAGCTATTTGATTTTATATCTGAGCTACTGGATCGGCTGATGCCATATTATTAAATTAGGTCCAGTCTAAATTTATACTGATACTGCTGGCTTGAGATAGCCCGCTCAGCAGTTCAGGACTAAGTTTATTCACCAACTATTTGATTTTCTATCTAGGCTACTGGGTCGACTGATGCCATATTATTTAAATTAGGTCAAGTCTAAGTTTATACTGATATTGCTGGCTTGAGACAGCCCGCTCAGCAATTCAGGATTGTATGTACTCAAGAGCTAATAAATATTTCTAGAGAATGACATCATCAAACATAACCATCAAGCACAACCAAATGATTGGGAGAATAAATGGGTTTTGAGTCTAGTTTTGAAGATTTCAATGGAGCCAGCTTCCCTAACTGACAGAGGAAGCTGGTTCCAGAGATGTGGAGCACGGTAAGAAAATGCTCTGCTACCTGCTGATTTTTTCTTAATTTTAGGGACGGTAAGATAATTACCGTCCTGTGAGCGGAGAGTACGCGTGGGAACATAAGGAATGATTAGCTCAGATAAGTACGGAGGTGCGAGCCCGTGCAAAGATTTATAGGTTAACAGAAGCACCTTAAAGTCTGATCTGGCCTGAATTGGGAGCCAGTGGAGGGAGATTAAGACCGGAGTTATATGATCAAACTTCTTAGTTCTAGTTAGAATTCTAGCAGCGGCGTTTTGCACGAGTTGTAATTTATTTGTGCTACAAAGTGGAAGGCCAGAGAATAGGACATTACAGTAATCGAGTCTAGATGAAACAAAGGCGTGTATTAAGGTTTCGGCATCCGTTGCATTTAGCAAGGGACGGATCTTTGAGATATTGCGAAGATGAAAGAAAGCTATTTTAGTGATGTCCTTAATGTGAGCATCGAATGACAGAGTAGGATCAAAGGTAACACCTAGGTTTTTCACCTTTGAGTTTGGAGTAATTACGCAGTTCTCAATGTTCAGACTAAGATCAGTGAGAAATGGAAGTTGGGTTTTTGGGCCAACAACTAGTAGTTCAGTTTTGTTGGCGTTTAGTCGTAAGAAATTATTTGACATCCAATCTGTAACAGCGATTAAGCAGGATTCAAGATTAGCGAGTTTGGAGCGATCGTCTGGTCTAATTGGTATATAAATTTGGGTATCGTCGGCATAACAGTGGAAGTTAATGCCATATCTACGGAAAATTTCGCCAAGAGGCAGTAAGTAAACTCCAAAGAGTAAGGGACCCAGGACTGATCCCTGCGGTACACCAAACTTCACTGAGGAGAATGTGGACATAATATTTTTATATGAGACACAGTGTGTCCTATCAGACAAATATGACTTTAGCCAGGATAGGGCAGTGCCCCGGATACCTACGTAGTTAGATAAGCGGTCTAGGAGGATCTTATGATCGATTGTATCGAAGGCTGCGCTTAAGTCTAATAAAATGAGAAGAGAGGAGAAATTAGAGTCGGACGCGAGGAGAAGGTCATTGGTTACTTTTGTAAGAGCAGTTTCAGTACTATGGAGTGATCTAAAACCAGATTGAAAGGGATCGAGAAGTTTATTATGCGAGAGGTAGTCAGTTAATTGTGTTGAGACTACTTTTTCAAGAACTTTAGAGAGGAAGGGGAGATTTGAGATTGGCCTGAAGTTGTTAAGAACCTCAGAATCAAGGTTTGGCTTTTTAAGTAGAGGTTTGATTACAGCAGATTTGAAGGAGGCAGGGACAATGCCAGAGGAGAGGGAGCTATTGATAATGTTAAGTAAGGGGGGGCCTAGTATTGGAAGGAGTTCCTTAATCAACTTTGCAGGGAGAGGGTCGAATAAACAGGTTGTGGATTTAGATGAAAGTACAATTTTTGAAAGTGCATTTAGGGAGATAGTCTCAAAATTCGAGAGTATAGTACTCTCGTCTAAGGTTCTAAGGACAGGGCTAGGAAAGGGGTTAGCACCCTTTGTGAGTAATAGAGAGTTGCTAATTTCATCTCTAATACAGATAATTTTACGGTTAAAGAAGTCAAGGAAGTCATTAGCTGTAAATGGAGAGTTTGTATTGGGGGATGGTTTGCGAGTAAGATTTGCGACCGTGTCAAATAAAAATTTAGGATTATTTTTATTAGTGTTAATAAGATCTGATAGGTAGGAGGCTCTTGCAGCGGAGAGCATACATTTGTATTTTAATAGGCTATCACTCCAAGCTAGTCGATAGACTTCAAGCTTCTTCCCTCTCTCCATCACACCATCTTTCCTCTCTCCATCACACCATCTTCCCTCTTCCCTCTCTCCATCACACCATCTTTCCTCTCTCCATCACACCATCTTTCCTCTCTCCATCACAGCATCTTCCCTCTTCCCTCTCTCCATCACACCATCTTTCTTTCTTGACCTTTGAAATTGACATCAGGAACAGAGCACTCTCATCCCAGAGAGCCTGTTAGTGGAGACCTGTGGCCATGAGTAAGAGCATAACTATGGGAGGATAAGCATCATTTACATACAGATGCTTCATAGTCCCTCCATTCACGCAGGGTTTCTTCACACTAGTTTTTGTTGTTTTGGACTTCAAACCTTGCCCTTTTCTATCAATGGAGACATCTCCTTACCCATCGCTTCCGTCTCCTCTCTGCCTGTCCTTCTTTCTCTCTGTCCTCTGGATCTCGCCTGCTCTGAGTGTGGCTTAACAATCGCCTCAGAAATAGCCGCAGAGCTGCTGAGGTGTAAAATCCTTTCTGTTCGGCACAGTCCAGGGCACTACCTCCTATTATTGGCAGAATAATGAATGAGATAGATCTATTTTTCGGCTTGTAAGGTCCATGCCCCTGTGCCATGAGCTCTGAAGCCATGAGCCAAATCAGCTCTTAATGCTGGGGGCCTGGAGAGATTCCGTGGCCTCTTCTTCCTGCCGCCCTGCACCGACCTCTTCCCCCTGCTGCCCCGTGCTGCCCCCTGCTGCCCCCTGCTGGACTCTTCATTAAGGAAATGACAGCTCTCTTCGCATCACCAGCAGCACCAGCACCAGCAGTAGCAGCTAATGCAGGTAATAGTATTACAGGCAGCCACTCAAAAGTCAGTCTCTGGTGAGTTTATATGAACCACACACTATTGACCTATCCCTAGCAGCCTCTCCAGCCCAGCCTCTAAACAGAGTATGACTTCCCTCCACGTCCAGTGGGAACCATCTAACTAAGAGCACCTGGAGTTATTGGCAGCACATTATTCCCTGTGTTATTGTTGATGAAACTCAGAGCTAAATCACTGCTGATTCTGGCTCTCTTGCATTCTGCAAGGAGTTAAGTCAAGCATTATAAAGCACACTGCATACTGTAGGCTGCACTATAGTCTACTACTGTATACTGTGCTCCGCCCACTACATAACAGGACTTTTTTTTAGACCTTCAGTATATTCTCTCTCTATCCCTCTCACTTTCACTCACTCATAACAGCCCCAGTGCCACATCAGGTTTCCAAGTGGTATTAGCAAAATCAATGGTCAAACAATCTGGGACAATTGGTTGTGTATTGATGGAATTAAACGTGGTGTGTGATGTGACTTGTTGTTTACAGTATCTGTCCCATCCATCCTGCCTGAAGCACTCACAGATCCCGGTCCGTTGCGAAAGCTCTGAATCGCCAGCACAGCAAACATTTAATCATTAAAATCATATTGTTTAATTTGTATGATTTTGCACAACGCATGCATTGTAAGTTTTCATAATCATATAATAATCCAAAATATAATAAACATGTAATCTTAAAGCCCTTTCTATATAATGTATGTCCGCATGTGAAATAATTGTATATGTATTAGATTTCAATGGAGAATGATTGACACCATCTAAATAGCAAACAGATGCACTCAGCGAGACATTTTCAAAAGGACCATTATAAAAAGGGGCTTGGCTGTTCATTCTGAATAGCCTGAATCGTTACCAGGCCTCTCTCCTACATTTGACAACTTACATAATGCATTTTCCACTAAAATAGCTTAAGTGTTAACGCTTCTTTTATGGGCAAAAATTGATTCATAAATGCACTGAGGCGAAAGCTAACATGAACACAAAGCCTTCAATAACACCCATTTTATTCAGACTGTCACTGTATGAGGCAGTTGCATTAGAAAAGGTGGCATGCTGATTGCCTTATGAAATCCAGGCTAATTGTTTTGTAGTCTAGTCCTTGGGGCACTCTGCATTAAGACAGGCTGAATGATGTCAAATAATAAATATAGCGCTTTGCCCCCCAACCCCCCTACAGAAAGACCTTCTGCCTTGTGTGACATTGAAAGTAGCTCTCCAGTGGCCACTTTAGTGATCAATGAAAGAGAATTTATATGGTGGAGGATATTGGCAATATTTCCATGACAAAAGTCACATCAAATCACACTCTGAGCTCCACAATAAAGATCATTATTTTGGTGAAATATAAAATAAATATAAAATATGTAGTAGTTTCAGTGAGAAGATTAACATATCACTCACATATTGACTACCAGCAGCAAAGTTAAGCACATATAAGCTTCATAGTATTGAAGTTAAAATAGTTCATTTTTTGAGGGCAAAACCATTTATGTTTTTCAAATAATGGCAGGTTTCAGAGAGCAAATGTTCCTAAATGGGTACATACATTTTGTAATTAAACGTTTTGTATGAGATCTCATTGCACATTAACTTACTTCATCCCCTCTATAGTTATCCATTCAAGGCTGTGGTGTGGAGAATATTTGTTGAATACGTTTATGGGCTTTAGCGTTAATGTGAAGCTATAGGCCCATTTCACAGCAACCGTTTTGAAGTGGTAAAGCAGGAAGTAAAGCAGGTTTAACCAAAACCATTAATGATGGTTCCATTCCATTTAGGTGTTCCAGTGCCAGGGCCCTCATTAATGTTATTGGTTACACCTGCTTTACAACCTCAGAACGGTTGCTGTGCAAAGGGCCTATACTATTCAAAGTGAAGATGTGAGTGAGCACATCTGTAAATTACAGCAGTAATTTTAAGTGCTTAGAAATTTCTAAAAGTGATGCTTGAATGTGCGAGATAGATGTAAGGCCATGTTGAATATGTGTCACCATGTTCTTTCATCCTTTTGGCCTCTTCTTTCATCTCTTCTCACATCGATACATCCATTCATTCCATTTGATTCCTAACCTGTGTATAATCACAGCATCAAAGGATTTTCTTTGTTAGTAAAGGTTTGATCAAGATTTTATTTTCTGTATCCAGTATTAATCTCCATCTGGACATCCATTTAAGAAACATTCACATTGGATAAGTAGATTTTTAAGGAAAGGGAAGAAAAAACAAGTGCAAAGAATCTAGTAATAAAAATGGAAGATTGACTCCCAGGATATTTCTCCTGTCAGCTATTTAATTTAGTTAAAGAAATTACACCAATCCTTAGGGGAAAGATGTGCATGTGTACTTATTTATTATCGATCTCTCCCCCAGCGATAAACGTGTTAACGCTACAGATATTTGCAAGGGGATCCAAAGCTTTCTAAGTTATTGTGAAATGATGCAATGAAAGGCTTCGAGTAATCGTTATTCAGTAAGCCATCTCCTACTGTTTATCAAATAGAATGCATTATTCACAACCAATATTTTAACTAGAGCAATTTAACTAGATCAATCCTTTCCTGAGCAGTGCTTATTGATGGCATTATATGACACTTTGCAATACTGTTATTCCCTCATTATGAATGGAGTATTCATTCAGCTGATTGGCATTGTTGTTATGTTTAAATTATAACTAAATAAGGCACTGGCATAGTTGCTCACTGAAACTGCTGGGTAGATTATTGTTATCGTGGTGTACCAACTGTATTTAGATGAATGCCATTGAGATAGTGTGACTCTGCAGGGAAATTTCAAGTCAGGAGAGAAATTGCATTAATTTGATAACATCTAAAGTGAGAATTGACTGCTTAGAAACAATCAAATGCTAGACTCTTTTTAAGAGATAATACTTTAAAGTAAAATCCGTTGAACGACCTATACAATAAATCACATTTATCGCCGCATAAAATCGACTTCCCACTCTTCCAAATAAACTAGAATTTAAAATGATACAGCAGATTATGATGATACGGTTCTTTATCTGCGGCAAGTCAAAGTCAAACAGTCAAAGTCCTCGCTGCATATTCAGATTGGTCCTAATTCTACAGTAGATACAGAGGTCACAGGGTGGGGCTCTGTACAGTATGATCCATAATGGGTGAAATAATTGCTAAAGAGACCGGGCTGTCAAAAGACCTATACTGCTTGTGAGGCTGATAAGCCAGAGGATGTGGACCTTTATGGAGATGCAGGCCCAGCCAGCCAGAGGTAGCAACCAGCTAGGGAAGCGGGCGTCCCCCCTGGGCTTTCAGATCAACCATCAAATGCTTGAGGTTCATTTGGTAGGTCATGCCATTCACCAATTATTTGGATTTTATGTAAAGATGAAATGATTTTAGTTGGCGGAGGGGAGCTTAAAATGTAACTTGACAGGCAATGAGATCTCGCCTGCAAGGCTATTCAATGGTGCATTTTGTGTAAAGCCTTCATAGAACTACTGGAAACTATTGCATGCACTGTATATTGAACAAAAAAGGTATTCAAGAGAGATACAAAATAATATTTCCTGCCACCTGTTAATAAAAAGACACAATGAATTAAGACATTTATTCTTTATTACTTTTTTCTCTATTCCCAACATTGTATGATTTAACCTTTTGTATCCATTTCCTCCTAATAACTCAAAATGAGACTATTTCTCTTCAGTAACATAAACATATTATACCGTTTCTCAGCAGGCCTTAATTTAAAACTCATATTTAGATGTCTTACAGAATGTTTTACAGAATGACAACAAATCTGTCTCCAATCCATGTTTTACATTGCTGTGGTGTGGCTGTCCATTCGTTTACATCACGGATTATGATTTGACCTATAAATTAATAATACACAGCATTTTCATATAAATAAATAATAAGTTTTGCTACTCTCTTTCGGCAATTGAAAGAACACAATAGTGATTCGACCTATAGCCAATTCACGAAAGCTTTTACATGTGCCGTTCAAAAACACCCGGTGTCTGGTAGGACTTTCCCGGGAAAAATCCTGTGGAGCACAGGAAGTGATGCAATTTACATTTCCAGAGCAGCAGAGCCATAGAGATAATGGCTGAGTTTCCCAACAAAGAAGCTTCTTAAGAGTTAAGAAGCTTCTTAAGGCGTTAAGAAGGCTCCAAAGAAGTGTTTCCCAAACGCCTTCTTAACAGAAGAGAAAAATAAAAAAAATAGAAGGCTCTTAAGAAGCATCTTAACTGGAGCTGTCCACCATCTCGATGTGAGAGGTCCTCTGCGGCCCACTTGATGGCACTCTGAGCCCACCAGTGGGCCACGACCCAGTGGTTGAGAAACACTGTTGTTGTTGGTCATGTTAAACTTTATTAAACATTATTTATTTCAGACATGGACTGCAGTTCAAATTGCTTTATATACACAGCATACAACAAAACAGAGAAACACTACAGAATTTAAGCAACCTTGGGTTCTGTGAAAGGTGCTATATAAATCCACAACATTATAAAAGGAATCTATTCTGATTAGAGGAATATAGCCTACGGTAAAACATTTAAAACACAAGTAACCATACATAGAGGGGAGATTTTCAAGTGTTCCCCAATTTTAAACACTAAAGGGTGCATGAAAGAAAGGGAAAAGGGAAAAACACAAGAGGAACAGTGGACACAAGTATCTCCTTTTGCCTGACGCGGCTGGATCTGCCAGTGTTTTGTCATTAAGAAGGTGTTAAGAATGCCCCAGACCCTTCTTACAAAACCTTCTTAACGAAAGATCATCTTAGCGCTAAGAAGCTTTTGGGAAACGCAGCCTTCTTAACGGAAGATAATTTTAGGCTAAGAAGCAATCGGGAAACGCGTTGGCTTCGTTGGCTTCTTACGGGAGCCTTAAGAAGGGTCAAAGAAGCTTCTTAGCGCTAAGAAGCTTTTGGGAAACGCATGCCTCCGCTAAGAAACAATTGGGAAACGCGTTTGCTTCTTATGGGGGCCTTAAGAAGGGTTAAATAAGCTTCTTAGCGCTAAGAAGCTTTTGGGAAACCCAGCCAAGGACAGTTAATGACCATTTGCTTCATGCAAGCTGGCTGAGGCTAATGTTGCACCGGATGGCAGTTGACACAAATGAAAGCCTGAAGCTCCTACTGACACAGTTGTGAATAAAAATGCTCCATTGTATTGACAGCATGTCAGGGAGAGAATGGTGGTCGCGGTTTACTATAGCAGTTTTGCCAAGGTCTCTTTCTATACTACTTCCATGAAGTCCACGGTGGCCTTCCTCACCCTCACCACCTTATTCAATGCATCCTCTGTGCTTATCATCACGATTCCTTTTCAAAGCACTTGTTGGAGCTGCTCCATTGAAAATCAAGGCAACTTTGACTTGTGTGTACCCACAGCATGTTTGTTGTAATGTGTAAACAGTTATTACCAGAAAATGATGGAAAATCACCCTGGACACGTGGGCCGTTTTTCATCTTTTTTCCAGGTTAGCTTAAATCTTGACTGATTTACTGGATATTATATCAGTTCTAATTTAGTGCAGCTTTAGCTTTAGTAAGATCTAATGTCTGAGACTGCTTTTCATGTTATATTCTATTAGCCAGTTTTCTTCACTTTTAAACAAATTACACCCATAGTGTTGTATTCAAGTCACTATATGTTGAGTCCGAGTCGAGTCTCGAGTCCCCAGTGTTCGAGTCCAAGTCTTGCGTCACCAATGAAAAGCGACACTCGCTTTTCATTGGTTACTGAACATGAGCGTGAATCCACATGTACGTGGAACACACGTGCCTGCCCTTGCACGAAATTGAATCATGGTATTAATGCACACTGTAGCTATCAATATCTTATGCCAAATTGTTAGGGCCTATTGTAACTACTGTAACTACTATTGTAACTACTGTAACTAACAAAAACAAAACAAAAACGGTTTTATCATTTAATAAGTCCAGGTTTTCGTCTCCAACTTCGAGTCTGCATGAAAGCTCAAGTCCAAGTCTGAGTCATCAGTGCTCAAGTCCAAGCCGAGTCCTGAAAATGAGTCCAGGTCCTGGTCTCGAGTTCTATAACACTGCCCAATGCCCATAGATAATCAGTTCTATAACACTGCCCAATGCCCATAGATAATCAGTTCTATAACACTGCCCAATGCCCATAGATAATCAGTTCTATAACACTGCCCAATGCCCATAGATAATCAGTTCTATAACACTGCCCAATGCCCATAGATAATCACTTCTATAACACTGCCCAATACCCATAGATAATCAGTTCTATAACACTGCCCAATACCCATAGATAATCAGTTCTATAACACTGCCCAATGCCCATAGATAATCAGTTCTATAACACTGCCCAATGCCCATAGATAATCACTTCTATAACACTGCCCAATACCCATAGATAATCACTTCTATAACACTGCCCAATACCCATAGATAATCAGTTCTATAACACTGCCCAATGCCCATAGATAATCACTTCTATAACACTGCCCAATGCCCATAGATAATCAGTTCTATAACACTGCCCAATGCCCATAGATAATCAGTTCTATAACACTGCCCAATGCCCATAGATAATCACTTCTATAACACTGCCCAATACCCATAGATAATCAGTTCTATAACACTGCCCAATACCCATAGATAATCAGTTCTATAACACTGCCCAATGCCCATAGATAATCAGTTCTATAACACTGCCCAATGCCCATAGATAATCACTTCTATAACACTGCCCAATACCCATAGATAATCACTTCTATAACACTGCCCAATACCCATAGATAATCAGTTCTATAACACTGCCCAATGCCCATAGATAATCAGTTCTATAACACTGCCCAATACCCATAGATAATCAGTTCTATAACACTGCCCAATGCCCATAGATAATCAGTTCTATAACACTGCCCAATGCCCACAGATAATCAGTTCTATAACACTGCCCAATACCCATAGATAATCACTTCTATAACACTGCCCAATACCCATAGATAATCAGTTCTATAACACTGCCCAATGCCCATAGATAATCACTTCTATAACACTGCCCAATACCCATAGATAATCAGTTCTATAACACTGCCCAATACCCATAGATAATCAGTTCTATAACACTGCCCAATACCCATAGATAATCACTTCTATAACACTGCCCAATACCCATAGATAATCACTTCTATAACACTGCCCAATGCCCATAGATAATCAGTTCTATAACACTGCCCAATGCCCACAGATAATCAGTTCTATAACACTGCCCAATACCCATAGATAATCACTTCTATAACACTGCCCAATACCCATAGATAATCAGTTCTATAACACTGCCCAATACCCATAGATAATCACTTCTATAACACTGCCCAATACCCATAGATAATCAGTTCTATAACACTGCCCAATGCCCATAGATAATCACTTCTATAACACTGCCCAATGCCCATAGATAATCAGTTCTATAACACTGCCCAATGCCCATAGATAATCAGTTCTATAACACTGCCCAATACCCATAGATAATCAGTTCTATAACACTGCCCAATGCCCATAGATAATCAGTTCTATAACACTGCCCAATGCCCACAGATAATCAGTTCTATAACACTGCCCAATGCCCATAGATAATCAGTTCTATAACACTGCCCAATGCCCATAGATAATCAGTTCTATAACACTGCCCAATACCCATAGATAATCAGTTCTATAACACTGCCCAAGAATGCCCATAGTCTATGTCAACAGTGAGTTATGGTGCCATCTAGATACGTCAGGTTCAGAGCGTTATGGTGAAAGCACCCTTTCAGACCTTTTTAAAGCAGTCCACACACACACACACTGTGCGCCGCAGAGAGATTCTGTGAGATAGCGTTATGATATCCAATAGTCAGTGTCCTTTATTTTGCTTACAGCCATCAGCAAGCTTATTATCATGTCCCTGTGTTGTGCGCTGCGCTCTGCCCTCGCAGCAAACAGGCCTCATTGTGTCTCATAGCGGCAGGCACAGAGAGCGGAGGGGAGGGGAGCTACATGAGTGATACTCAGTGATGTAAATGGCTGGATAATATGGCTCCAGCGTTTGTGGTTGAGCTCAATCTCTCAGCGGTAATCTGGGCCATTGGGGACCCGCCAGTATGCATCATGCTCATCAATGAGCCTCTCTGCCGGGTGGTAATTTATTCAGTGCTACGGCGGTTATTGATAAAGCACTTAAACACAAATTCCCCCCTCTCCCTGCTGCCCTGCTCTGCTCCGTCCTCACCACACTCTGTGTTGTAATATCACAGCACTCTCCCTGCTCCCCTGCTCTGCTCCTCACCAGACTGTGTTGTAATATCACAGCACTCTCCCTGCTGCCCTGCTCTGCTCCTCACCAAACTCTATGTTGTAATATCACAGCACTCTCCCTGCTGGTCCTGCTCTGCTCCTCACCAGACTCTGTGTTGTAATATCACAGCACTCTCCCTGCTGCCCTGCTCTGCTCCTCACCAGACTCTGTGTTGTAATATCACAGCACTCTCCCTGCTGCCCTGCTCTGCTCCTCACCAAACTCTGTGTTGTAATATCACAGCACTCTCCCTGCTGCCCTGCTCTGCTCCTCACCAGACTCTGTGTTGTAATATCACAACACTCTCCCTGCTGCTCTGCTCCTCACCAGACTCTGTGTTGTAATATCACAGCACTCTCCCTGCTGCTCTGCTCCTCACCAGACTCTGTGTTGTAATATCACAACACTCTCCCTGCTGCTCTGCTCCTCACCAGACTCTGTGTTGTAATATCACAGCACTCTCCCTGCTGCTCTGCTCCTCACCAGACTCTGTGTTGTAATATCACAGCACTCTCCCTGCTGCTCTGCTCCTCACCAGACTCTGTGTTGTAATATCACAGCACTCTCCCTGCTGCTCTGCTCCTCACCAGACTCTGTGTTGTAATATCACAGCACTCTCCCTGCTGCTCTGCTCCTCACCAGACTCTGTGTTGTAATATCACAGCACTCTCCCTGCTCCCCTGCTCTGCTCCTCACCAGACTCTGTGTTGTAATATCACAACACTCTCCCTGCTGCTCTGCTCCTCACCAGACTCTGTGTTGTAATATCACAGCACTCTCCCTGCTGCTCTGCTCCTCACCAGACTCTGTGTTGTAATATCACAGCACCTGCATGTTTATCTGCTTGGATTGTTTGTGTTGGTATAGGGGTGAATCAGCACTTATTATTTGTTTTCTCTCGCTCTCTCTCCTCTCTCACTCTGTTCTGCTACATGGATCTGTCTGTCTCTCTCTCTCTCTCTCTCTCACTCTCTCTCTCTCGCTCTCTCTCTCTCAGGAACCCGTGACGGTTCGGTCCAGTCCGACACCAGCAGCAGTCCTTCTGAACAGAGTCAACTGGGCCAGTCTCACCCAGGATATCCGATGGGTCCGCAGGTGAGTGGGAGGCTGTTAACCAATTGAACCCGAATGTGAAGTAGAACAATGAATGAAAAACACGCAAAACTCCCTCGCTGAATGCTCTTATCCTCCTGCACTGCCTACACTATGACTCATTTTCAGCTCAACTCTGATGAAATCGTACATTATCTTGTCGTCGAACTCCGTCCCACAATGTGATTGAGTAGTGGCCCGGAGACTGTAAAAAAAAGATAGACATAGTGAGAGTGATGTCACGTCACTCATTGCTTTGTGGACTCCTGTTTTGAAGCCTCCAGTTTCGCATTGTGGGCGTTGCCATCTTAGTTGTCACACACCTCACGTGAGACCAGGGGTTTCCCACAGAGCCGCAGCCCCACCTGCTATTGGTCCGTGATCGGCAAGCTGTGCGATCACTGGACAGGCAACCTGTCAATCACGCCCCAAAACATATCCTGCTTTATCATCTATTTTACTCTAAATGAGACCATAATTGACTAAATGAACATCATGCTGTATTGAAGAAGACTTGAACTATCGAATGAGACCATAAACTCAATAGGAAAGTGTTTACTGAGGGTAATAAATCAATTGAGAAGCCGGGTCATTTTCCCATTGACTTCTATAGAATCAGACTTCTTTTTGCAGCCATAGACTGTATAAACAGGTGAGGTATATAAAAATCCATCCCCCGTACAGCTGTCATGAATGGGGAAATCAGCTATAGATACCAAAACTGTTGTAGCAGCCAGGCTGTAAACTAGGTTAATGTTTATGGGGAATGACTCCCTTTTGGAGCCTGCCTCAAGCGGCCATTCGAGGGACCACAGCTTTTAGCACTTCCACATTGGCTTCCTTTTTCACAACTGGAACCCCCCCTCCTCGGTAATGGCACTAATGAGCCGACATCCCTTGTCAAAACAAGTAGGACCGTTAAGCAAAGAGCACCAGCTTCCAGCCCTGTTAATACTGTAGCTCATTGTCCTATCTGATTGGATTAATTGGCCTGGTGGCTCGGCCATGTTTAATGAACATCTATCTCATTAGTGTGTTGCTCTGTATCACTACTCACACACACACACACACACACACACACACACACACACATGCACGTGCACACACACACACACAGACACAGACACAGGGTCAGGTTTCCTTCAATACTCAAACAGCCTCTCTAATAAGGTCATTCTCCCGCGCTCAGTGTTACTCAGCGGCGGGCGGGCCTGGAGTCAATCCTTATCAGGATCAACAAAAGAGGGAACATGAGGGCCAGGCCAGTCGCTAGAATCAAATGTCTGCATTGTATGTTTCTGGAATTCACCGATATGTAGAATATGAACATTTCTGAACCAAAATACGTTGTAGGGCTGCACGATTAATCATATTTTCATGGTCATCACACATCGCAAAGACTGGCTGCCAATGAATAACAAAAGTCATTTTATTTACACTCAGCATGCTATTAACGTTAGATGCATGATAGAGCCTAACGCAGGGGTTCCCAAACTTTTTTGGCTTCACCCTATTTTGACGTCACAAAAATCTAGGGACCCGAGACATTTCAAATTCCGGTAGACCATCGATAATATCATCAGTGACATCGTCAGTGATGTCACATAATGCTTCTTTTCCCCCGCAGAATTCTGACTTTAATCTGAGAATTCTGACTTTAATCAAAAAATTCTGACTTAAAAAAAAAAATCTGACAGTAATTTAGAATTCTGACTTTAATCTCAGAATTCTGACTTTATTCTCAGAAACCTGATTTAAAGTTATAATGTAAAAGATTTTCATCTAAAGAAAAGAGTCACTCACAATGTTGATTGAGGCTATGTCCATTTGGATGAAGCCTTTGCAGTATATAGTGACATGTGACATTACACTGTTTGGATCTCACCTGCAATTACCACCCACCGCCATAGGTGTCACCCAAGAGAACAAAACTGAAATCTTAGAGATGATCACTTTAAACTAAAAAAAAAAGACCCTAATCATCTTCGGTAATATTAAATTGTGTGTAGTGTTTTTGTTTTTGTTTTTTTATGTCAGGCGACCCTATTTGAATTCCAGGCGACCCCACTTAGGGTCGCAACCCTATGTTTGGGAACCACTGGTCTAATGACTGTCTCATGTTGAGGTACATCACTGCAGTGTCCCCGTCTTGTAAGCGAGAGAGCGCATGTTCGACTCCCGACCCAGGCACATTGGGTTTTTTACTTTCCGTTTTTAACACCAAACCATAGCCTTAACCAAGTTGCTTTAGTTGCCTAAACCTAAGCAAGTCACTTTGTTGCCTAAACCTAACCAAGTTGTTTTATTTGCGTCTAACATTGGAAAGGCAGCAACGTTTTCAAATTAACCTGCATTTTGTTTCAAATGTACGTTGAGAGTGTAGATGTAAAATGCCACATTCTAGAAACGTTTTGTTTCAATATTCTATAGATCCCTGGTTTTCAGACACGTAAAATGCCAGCATTTTATTCTGGCGATTGGGTTGCGTGACGGGAGCAGAGCTGCTCGGTTTTGTCGGGCGTGTTTGTTTTTAGAGTGTGAACTCCCTCTGACGAATGAGTCACTCCGCTTCTCTCGCGAGTCAAAATAACAAATGAGCCTAATTAAAATCACTTTGCTCATTATAAACACGCTGGCTGTTTGCGGCCGCTGTTTTTCGGCGATAGATAAGAAATACACACATGAAGGGAAAAAACCATCTGCAGCAGCAGCCAGCGGTGAGAGTCTGAGCCACAGCAGGCTGCTCTCTCAACAGTCGCCATCTAATATATTAATGCTGTCAGTACAGTCTCTGTGAAGCGAACACTTTTCAGAAACAAAGGCGCTCCGCATGCCATACCCAATTCTCTTGTTCCAGGATCAATATGTTTTGATAGATTCTCGCTCCAGAGCCGGATATTGTTCGAACAGCTATTATCCGATGGTAGTTTACACAACATGAATCCACCTTCCTCCTGTTTCCCACTCGCAGTTAGGATGACAAAAGTCTGCTATCCGGGTGATTATGGGCAATTTCTCAGTGCCCGAGCTGCCAGGCAGATAGAAGGGCCTATTCTCCCCTGATGGGCAGAGAGGCTGGGTACCACATCCATTGCTGAGCTGGGCTGCTTCCCCCATCCACAGCCCAACACACACCCAGCATAATGTGTCTGTGTGGCCCCCTAGGAGACCACTTCTCAACGCTCAGCTGTCAGGCCTGCCAAGCACTGTACAGCATTTCCAAACGGCACCTATGGAGAGGAGGACGGAGAGAGAGAGACAGAGAGAGACAGAGGGAGAGAGACAGAGAGAGACAGAGAGAGAGAGCATCAGAAGAAAATGAGAAGGTGGACCACTCATACCCCTAGATCAGTGGTTCCCAAACTAGGCTACGTGTACCCCTACGGGTACATTGAGGTACTACAGGGGGTACTTGAGAGAAAGGGTCAAATGTAAAATGTAAGAATGAATCATGAAAATACATGAAACATTAAAATTAATGTGCTCAGGAGGCACTAATTGCAACTCGTTCACTCCATTTCTTATTTTGTAATGTTATATTCTTCAAAAGGTGGGTTATCATTAATTAATTGCATCATATGCTACAGTATACGAGGAATCAGCGTGACGTCATGACACTGCAAATCCCCCACAACTGTGGCGCACATTCATTGATGCGTAACTGCCGTGCGCGCTGCTGACGTTTGATTCTTGCATGTGTATTGACTGCTGATTGACAGGTATTGACGGAGAGACGTGCGTCGTAATCGTACAGTGTCTGCACAACCTGACGTCGTACCCAAGTCTATTAGATCCAACGTCGCACAGTGTGGCCACCAATAAACTTATAAGATTGCTAAAATCTCACAGTCTGTAGGCAGCTTTAGCGAAAGCTGCATTGACGCGCTAAATGTTTGCGTTGTTTGTTGAGTGGCTTCTAGGGCATTCACCACTACTGAATTTTAGTAGTGATCGAGACGAGTAGTCCCACAAAGTAGTTGACTAGTCAATTAATATATATTTTTTCACACAATAAAAATCATCAATTCTCGTAAAAAAAAAAAAGCTCTCAAAAACAGCCAGTAAAGGATTAGCTAATGTACGTGTGTAGAGTATTCAATTGGCTCTAAGAGAACCGCTAAACCACAGCAACTTGTCTGAGCTGGAGATACCGACATGGCATAAGGTCGAAAATGATTGTTCAAACAAATCTATGTTAAATGTATTTATTTATTTATTTATTTATTTATTTATTTATTTATATTGTTTATTCCTAAAACAGGGATAGCCTTCTGGCTAACTCTGGCACATTTATACATTGTGGTCCCTATCGTTGCATCGGCGCTGTTTCTAGGCCGAACGCCTGGCGCAGCTCAAATCAGTGGGCGTGGACCAGCGCACTTGATATCGTCGTGCTGGCGCTAGACGCAGCCTCAACCATTACAACCACGCCTTTTAAGCGTAAAATTATGCACCGTCATGCTCATTGGATAACTGCAATAAACGAATCGCACGCTTGCCTTTTTAGCTCCAATTCCAGTGATCCCGCAAAACCAGACGAAAGCCAAACGCTCTGCCCCCCCCCCCTCCCTTCATCCAGTCTGTCTGTCTGACTGCATTATAGGCTATTATTCCATATTATTATGCTTCTCAAACCAATCTAACTGCAGTTTCAATACTGCAAGCATGTAAATACGCTACACTATAGCAAGATCAAAGTGAAAATAATGTACTAAACGCATCAGCTAGAAAAATATAGCCTATTAGATTGGTGAAAGTTTGTCCAGAAAGATATCGTTTTCTCTCCCCTGCTGCAGGTAGAATGATCGATGCACATAAATATACCCTACATTATGTAAAGTCATTGCATAAATGTGTTTTTATTGTAAAACTAAATGTCAAGTAGGGCCAAGTTATTGGAGCGGACATCACAGTATAGCACATCACAGAAGCGCGTTCCGCTGTCACTTATCTAAATCACGTTAAACCCACAAGGGGTATATATAGGCTCAAGAGGACATATATGTTTCACATAGGGTGGTGTTTCATTTCGATGTTTTATTTGGTCCAATATTGAAATGTTCGACAATTGCAGGTTGTCTTACCATTACACATTATTTTAGATCTACCTTTTATATCTATTTCGGCTCATTTGGTTGCTATTTAGTAGCGAAATGGAGGACCCAATTGCATGCTGGGAGTGGACATTCACAGGCAGTAAACTTACAACTGCTATTTCCTATGGGAAGCTGGGTGCTGCTATGTGTTGTGTCTGTTTGAGCGAGTGAGTCAGAGAGAGAGAGAGAAGGGTGACTCAGAGGCAGAAGAGCACTGGCGCACTGAATAGGCCTGGTTTCAGAGAGAGACAGAGAAGGGTGACAGGGGAGAGGCACAAGTGCACTGGCGCACTGAATAGGCCTGGTTTTCAAAGGCGCAAAGCGCTAAATGTAGGCCAGGTGCGAAGATAGCACTACGCCGGTAGTTAGCGCCGACACGCCCACTTTGGCCCATTCTGGGACTGCGCCACGCCCATTCGGCCTAAAGCGCATTTGGCAGCCTAAAGCCATATTGATATCGTCCCAAAACAGGCGCAAGGCACGTTTTTTTGCGTTTAAGGCCCGTTTTAGCGCCGAAGGCTTGTGGGAGAATAGGGCCCTGTATGTTTATTAATGTGCATTGTCCCTGTTAAATCAATCAATCAATCAATCAATCAATCAATCAATCAATCAATCAATCAATGAAGGATTAGTCGACTATGACACACAGTGTTGACTAGTGGTTTTGATAGTCGACTAGTCTGTGAACCCCCTAGTGGCTGCAGAGTTGAGTGAATTATATTCTGACTAAATGTATCCTTATCTCTGGTTTTCCTGTGGGCAGGCATTATGGTGTTCATATCTTTGATGGAGATTTTAATCAGTCTTAAACTGGCACAACAAACAGCCTAAAGACCAAGAGCTCCTGCCTGCTTGAAGATCTTCAAGTGCTTTCTTTCTGCAGCTGCCTGTGTGTCTAACAGCTGCCTGTAATGATAAATAAATCAGGGCTACATCTGATAATTGTAGAATTGTCTTTTAATGTTATTCCCTTCTATGTAAGGCTGTCTCCGGTGTCAAGCTTGGCAATCTCATTTGGTTTGACGCAGAGATGAAATGTTCAAAGAGCCTCTTTGATTATTTGCTGCTTCGATTCGAGATTAAATTTAGTTTAAAAAGCAAGATTAAACATATGTCACTTGCAGCTGACAAACGGGCCGCCTTTGTTATTGTCCTTTGAGGATTCTTTGAGCACTCAAATTATTAATTCATTTTTTAAAGTTAATGGCAAATGTCATTTTGAACGCTTTCAAAGCAGTCAGCTATTGTCATTTTTTATGCACTGTGGTTGCATATCAAAGCAAATGTTGAGAGAGAGGGATCATATACGTATGATTACTCCTGCCAGCGACAATCACCTCTCCACCCTCCTATTTCTTACTTTGAACAGCTTACGAACACAAACAGCTCTTCATTTGTCTTTCAGCGCAGAGATTTTTGCCTTGAGTTTTCTCTGAGCCTCATGGCTTTAAGCCCACGTAACCTCACATTTCTTAAATTGTGATGGGTCCTGGGTCTGCACACTGGGTCTGCACACTGGGTCTGCACCCTGGGTCTGCACACTGGGTCTGCACCCTGGGTCTGCACCCTGGGTCTGCACACTGGGTCTGCACCCTGGGTCTGCACCTTGACTCTGCACCCTGGGTCTGCACCCTGGGTCTCCACCCTGGGTCTGCACACTGGGTCTGCCCCCTGGGTCTGCACACTGGGTCTGCACCTTGGCTCTGCACCCTGGGTCTGCACCCTGGGTCTGCACACTGGGTCTGCACCCTGGGTCTGCACCCTGGGTCTGCACCCTAGGTCTGCACCTTGACTCTGCACCCTGGGTCTGCACCTTGGCTCTGCACCCTGGGTCTGCACCCTGGGTCTGCACCTTGGCTCTGCACCCTGGGTCTGCACCCTGGGTCTCCACCCTGGGTCTGCACACTGGGTCTGCGCCCTGGGTATGCGCCCTGGATCTGCGCCTTGGCTCTGCACCCTGGGTCTGCACCCTGGGTCTCCACCCTGGGTCTGCACACTGGGTCTGCACCCTGGGTCTGCACCCTGGGTCTGCACCCTGGGTCTGCACACTGGGTCTGCACCCCGGGTCTGCACCCTGCGCAAGCTGCAGACACACCACGTAAAACACAAGCAGATAGCTGACAATTGGAGTTAAAGGCATGTGGGCTTAGGTCATGGCGGAGGAGGCAACATTGTAGCCAGGCTTACCTTGTAATGTCTAAAGGCTGGTTTACTATGGTTTACTATGGCCCGCAACACAAACCCACAACCTACTTTTACTGTCTAAAGGCTGGTTTACTATGGCCCGACAACCTACTTTTACTGTCAGTTTTACTCCAAACAATTCATAGCTAGGTACAGTAATTCTGTAATATTTTGCAACATCTACAGTATTCCCTGCGTCATGCCAGGCAAATTCAGTTTGATATGCTCACATGCTGACATCACTTGAAAAAGGTTTTATCAGAATGAATGGAATTTAAGATGTCATTCCCTCTGTATCCAAGGATTTCAGCCATGATATGAACCTGCCCACTTCTGGCTCAAAGCTCTCGACGAAACATGTGTTGGTATATTTCCAAACCCACTTCCTCTGAAAATCCATGTGAAGAGATTTATCTCAGAGCGATACTTCTGATAACATATCTCTTCCTCTATGGGTATGACTGCACAGATTCCACTTTAAAGTCGAGCTGAACCCAAGAATGACTTTTCTTTTCTTTTAGTTCAAATACCTGGGTATGCAGTGCACCTATTTAATAATGTATGCAAAACAAATCACAACAATCTAATTTCTTTAGTTTTTCACACTTTTTCACATCAAAAGTTCGTTTTTCAAGATTTCATTGATAACAGTAATTTACAGTTTGCTGACGTCACCCAGTACTATCAAATTTCTACCCCATTTCAACCATTCATATCACGACATGCAGCTGTCAATCAAAT
The DNA here is from genome assembly GCF_964638095.1 of Poromitra crassiceps. Classification (NCBI taxonomy): domain Eukaryota; kingdom Metazoa; phylum Chordata; class Actinopteri; order Beryciformes; family Melamphaidae; genus Poromitra; species Poromitra crassiceps. The sequence continues at coordinate 88,529,887 of NC_139624.1, forward strand.
CTTCATTTCTGGATAATTCTCTCTTCCAAATGAAGTAGAAAATGGCGCCTAGTGCCTGTCATCTGGCAGAATTCCTATCCCATAAACTAACTACTAACTTGGCCAATTGTTAGAAACATGGACAACAAACAAAAACTATAATCTCTAAGAATGCAAAGAAATGTAACTAACTGGCTCGTTAAAACGCGCATTCCAGGGATATCGTATTTACAGAAATAGCGTAAAAGGTGCGCGCTTGAGAGCGTTTGAGAGCGTGGTTGTCAGGGGTCTCCCCTCGGAGATTCCAGGCGGGCGGGCAGCACCCATTCATCGGATTGTCCGCTCCCTCCGCACGAAGCAGCTGGCTGCCTGGTACTCCGCGGATCCCACTCGCGTAGCACGACAACACGCTGAATCCCACTCGATTTGGGGGTGGAACATGCCATGATTAGCCAAAGCCCAATCCAGTCCCCAGAATTGTTGACATGATACTATGACCCCCCTCTCAACCTGTCATCTTAGACAAACTATGTTTTCAGTCTGAAACGGACTCATTATGCACGTGACGAACAGGTTCAGTTTGACTTTAACTCATATGAATGAATGGATACATGAAGGGGCTAGAGCAGTGGTTCACAACCTTAGAGTCACGAGCCTAAGTGGGGTTGCCTGGAATTCAAATAGGGTCTGTGCTGTGACACAGCAAAGCACATAAGTCAGCAGCAAAACAACTGCATTCATCAAAACACATTGATTAGTAATTCAGACACTTGGGTGACATCTGCTTTACTGTACGGGTGTGCTGACCTTATCCTCCCATTGATTCCTCTTTGCTGATCTCAATTCCGTTCCCCAGGCTATAAAACAGTGTGTCTCTTCCCCAATGAAATATGACGCCATCGTTCTGGAATATTTTATCTGTGTAAAACAAGTCTTCTGCAATATGCATTATACTTGTACACAGTGTTGGGTAACGGAATACTAGTAATGGCATTATGTATTACAGGGAATACTTTTCTGGGAATACTGTTAAAGTGACAGAAAGAAATTAATTCCATCATTTAAATAGTGTCAGGTGTGTTGTACATCTTTACAAAATGTGGCACAGAAGAATATTCATGTTTCTATTGCAAACCTGAAGAAAGAAAATCTAAAAAAAAAAAAAAAAAAAAAAAAAAACTTATCTGTGCTACCCCCCATTGCTCAAATATGTTACTGAGTTTGGATAATGCCTTATAGTTGGTTATAGTTATGGTTATAGTTGGTTGTAGTTATGAAAGTATCTACCCACTGAGCAATTTGACATTGAGTAGCTGTTTAAAAGATCTAGACTAAAATGAGGCTACACAGGGTTTAAAAGTAAAAGTTTAGTAGACCACGGGCCCTATTCTCCCACAGGCCTTCGGCACTAAAACGGGCCTTAACCGCAAAAAAACGTGCCTTGCGCCTGTTTTGGGACGATATCAATATGGCTTTACGCTGCCAAATGCGCTTTAGGCCGAATGGGCGTGGCCCAGTCCCAGAATGGGCCAAAGTGGGCGTGTCGGCCTTAAATCTCGGCGTACTGATATCTTGGCACCTGCCTTAAATTTAGCGCTTTGCGCCTTTGAAAACCAGGCCTATTCACTGCGCCAGTGCACTTGTGCCTCTCCCCTGTCACCCTTCTCTGTCTCTCTCTGAAACCAGGCCTATTCAGTGCGCCAGTGCTCTTCTGCCTCTGAGTCACCCTTCTCTCTCTCTCTCTGACTCCCTCGCTCAAACAGACACAACACATAGCAGCACCCAGCTTCCCATAGGAAATAGCAGTTGTAAGTTTACTGCCTGTGAATGTCCACTCCCAGCATGCAATTGGGTCCTCCATTTCGCTACTAAATAGAGCCGAAATAGATATAAAAGGTAGATCTAAAATAATGTGTAATGGTAAGACAACCTGCAATTGTCGAACATTTCAATATTGGACCAAATAAAACATGAAATGAAACACCACCCTATGTGAAACATATATGTCCGCTTGAGCCTATATATACCCTGTGTGGATTTAACGTGATTTAGGTAAGTGACAGCGGAACGCGCTTCGGAAGCTTCTACTGTCATCTGCTATACTGTGATGTGCGCTCCAATAACTTCGCCCTACTCCACATTTAGTTTTACAATAAAAACACATTTATGCAATGACTTTACATAATGTAGGGTATATTTATGTGCATCATTCTACCTGCAGCAGGGGAGAGAAAACGATATCTTTCTGGACAAACTTTCACCAATCTAATAGGCTATATTTTTCTAGCTGATGCGTTTAGTAAATTATTTTCACTTTGATCTTGCTATAGTGTAGCGTATTTACATGCTTGCAGTATTGAAACTGCAGTTAGATTGGTTTGAGAAGCATAATAATATGGAATAATAGCCTATAATGCAGACAGACAGGCTGGATGAAGGGAGGGGGGGGGGGGGGCAGAGCGTTTGGCTTTCGTCTGGTTTTGCGGGATCACTGGAATTGGAGCTAAAAAGGCAAGCGTGCGATTCGTTTATTGCACTTATCCAATGAGCATGACGGTGCATAATTTTACGCCTAAAAGGCGTGGTTGTAATGCTTTGGGCTGCATCTAGCGCCAGCACGACGATATCAAGTGCGCCTTTCCACGCCCACTGCTTTGATCTGCGCCTGCCGCTCGGCCTAGAAACTGCGCCGATGCAACGATAGGGGCCCACGTGTTCTGGGGTATATCCAAAAACAAGCGTGAATTGTGAAACTAACGTTTCGATGTGAGCAGCATCTTCTTCAGAGTCAAAACCGTTTTGACCCTGTCGCGTCGAAACGTTCATTTTTTGTACCTTATTAAATTTGCTTGCCAGTGATTTCATGTGCTCCAGTCAATTCAACTGTACCTAGCTAAGCTAATGCTAGCTACTTTGAGGTTAGCACAGACGATATCAGCTTACCGTTCATTAAGGTTAAATCCATAAATTGGGCCTGGGTGCGAGCGCTGTTTGAACGCAGCCTAATCAAGGAAACGTTTAGAACAGCTGTGAAGCAGAGTGATATACTGTACACAGAGTGAAGCACCCAGCACGGCTAGGATCCAGTCTTGTCCAATCAAATTGCTCGGCCGGAACTAACTGCTGTATAATATGTAATAATGTATTTACTGCTCAGGCTAAAACTGGGCTGTACTCTATAATATACCCAAAAAGATCAGGCTGTGTGAGAGCTAAAGCATAGTAGGTTCTGTGTTCAAATTACATTTTGTGTATTACCTCTAATGGAACACTTTTTTCAAGTAACCTACCCAACCTTGATTATATATTGCAGCCCAAGATGGCCATAATCTGTGTGTGTGTGTGTGTGTGTGTGTGTGTGTGTGTGTGTGTGTGTGTGTGCGTGCGCGCGCGCGCGTGCGTGCGTGCGTGCGTGCGTTCATGCGTGCTCGTGCATGCTCGTGTGTGTGTGTGCGTGCGTGCGTGCATGGGTTCATGCGTGCTCGTGCCTGTGTGTGTGTGTGGGTGTGCTCCAGTCTCTCCTGGTAGCCCAGCAGCTGGCCAACGCAGTAGGCGGGGTGATGTCCGGGGCAGCGGCAGGCATGAACCAGCCCCTCCTCATCCCCTTCAGCGCAGGAGGGCACCTGGGCGGACAGCAGGGCCTGGTCCTCTCCCTCCCCACTGCCAACATCCAGAGCCTGCTGGCTGCTGCCGCCGCAGGGGGCATCATGACCCTCCCACTTCACAACCTGCAAGGTAAGAGGGGCATGCAGATACAGCCAAGCCCAGCCACTGGAAGACTCCTCCCTGTGATAAGGAGAGTCCAAGAGAACGAGTATAATACCAAGGTGGTGCAGTGTTTCAAAAAGATCCTCGTGGTGATTCACTTGCTTGTACAGGATTCACACACAAAAAGAAAAGAAAAAAGCTGCAACTAGAAGAAAGTGGAATGAAAGAATAAATTCAGCTACTTTTGGAGGCAGGTGCACATGCTAATAAACCATCTTTATTGGTACAGAAAAACCAATGGATTCCAAAATGGTCACTTTTTCTTTTTCTTTGTCATACAACTCTAATGCAGGCTTTCTGCCGAAACACATTGGTTTTCAGTACCATTATTTTGCAGAATTCACAACATGAAGCTTCATTTTTATGTATTGGACAATTAGTGATAAATGTGACAAATACTTTTGCTTTAGCAATGAATCACCCAAAAGTGTGTTGTACATTCATTGTATGACATGTTACACTGTTTGAGTTCTTTTGTTGTTGTTGTTGTTGTTGTTGTTGTTGTTTTATTTATCAAATCAAACTGCTCTACAAAGCCCCCGACCAGGTAAGAATTCTTCTGGGGTTTGTATCCCAAAAAGCCGATATCCTCATCTTGCCCGGAGGAACGGCCATATTAATTACAGGTCAGCGTTTTGCAGTGCAGAAGCACTTTTCCTGCCTGGTTCCTGTGCATAAGAGTGCACGCTACTCCACTTCTTGATCTCTTTTCCACCTCATCCGTCCATCCACATGGCTGTACTTATCCTTGCCTTTTAAACTTTAATGCCCAAGTGTTCTCTTTTGATCATAGTTGTAAATGGTTTTCATTTTAATGTTTAAAACATTGTCTCTTTTATACCATTAGATTGAGGGAGGGATGGGGAAAAGCGTCAGTCATAAATCTTGGATGAGAGAGCCTCACTAATGTCAAAAGATGCCCGGCTCCATGTAAAGCAGTGTGTTTTTGGATGGAGATTACAATAATGCCAGTGCAGCACAAAGTGCACAGAAGGAAATGGATGGACAGATGCTGCCCTGAGTGAGGACATGTGGAGGTAGAAGCCTAATGGACACAAACATGCATAAATAACAGCAGGCATCGCTATGGACAGAGCTTTTAATAAACCCACATCCAGCCAGCCCAGCCTTCAGTGTATCCGTCAGTAGTGGAGGATAATGGGTCTGCCGCCTCACACTTCAACACATCTTCCTCCTCGTGCGTGAGGGACAACCCAGAGGCCCACAGTTGATCCATACTGATCCACAAACACATTGTCAGGATGTCCAGACAACCAAGCACATGGACCCCCATTTGATACGATTTTATCCCAGGGTCCTCCATCTCATAACAATTTAGCTTTCAGATGTTTTATTGCAGAAAGTGAATGGAACCCGTGACCAAAATAGTCATACATTCTGTCATTGTGTTACTTATGGATGGAATTATAGTGAGAATAAATAATTCCCCTTTTTGCTGGGAACCCCTTGGAACGCCCCTCAAAGACCCCTGGGGGTTCCTGGACCCCACTTTGAGAACCACTGGTCTAACCAACCAGCAGACAGTCAGAAATGCAGCTATGATGCAAGAGAGAGCGGGAGGGGACGCTTTTGGAGAAATGCCTCTTTGGCAGATCTGTTTTTAAGCTGACAGACCGCCTGTTCACACGTCCTCTTATCTGAAGGGGATGCTTTGAAGGGACCTCCGTGGAGAGAAAGTGACACGAGTCATGAGTGAAGCGAAATGTCTTGACTGTGTCCGCGCCCCTCTGGCCAGGCGGCGCTCCTCCACTCGGCCCTGTCTGAGCTCATCACAGCTCTGCTGAACGAGGCCTGCTGGCACAGCACCTCTGTCACACAGCTACAGCTCTGCTGGCCTCTGCCCCACCCCCCCTTCCCGCCGAGCCCCCGGCTTCCCGGCCTGATTAATCACACATATAATCCAGCCAGCGCCTCACTGTCGCTGGGGACCAGTCAGCTCATTTCACGACCTCGGGAGCAAGTGTGTTTTACAGCGCTCACGCTGCTAGCTAATTAGCGTCAGATCAGACACAGACAACTGCGAGGCACAGTAATGAGACTCCAGGAGCAGCCCAGGCAATGGCTGTGTTTAAATGTAATGAGGCGGCTAATGAGCCACTAATAAGGCTGTTTGTCTTGGGGAACGGGGGGATTGAGGGTGGAGAAATACTATAGAAGTGATTGTCATTTACATAAGAGTCCCATGCTTTTATCCACAGCCAGAACGTATTGTTTAAGTACGTTCTATTTTTCATTTCATTACATTCATTTTTCATATATTTTTCAGTCCATATTAGCCTCGCTTATTAGATACATTTTCACAAGCAGTCGTAATGAGAGAGAGGAAAATCAGAGCCAAGCAGTTGCAGCTAAGCATCTTTGATCACACTTTTTTTGATCATGTGACGTTAATCAAAGATCTTTGTGTAAGAAGTGATGTCAGAAGAGAGCAGGCTGCAGAGATGTGATCTGAGCTGGAGGAGGGCAGCTCTCTCAGACTGTGATGAATAACTAGGACTGTAATGGGGTTGTGCTGTAAAGTTGGAGCGGTTGCTTAAATAAAAGTGAGCAGCATCTTGTGGCAGACTCAGTAAACACAGGCAGCAGTGTAACTGCTTATTTGTCACAATGATTTATGCCTGCAAACATGCGGTAAAAACAAATTCCCAATGAAACTAAACAAGGGAGAAAGTTATCTGTTGTGACAGAGTGCACACAATTCTAGCTGACTTCACAGAGGCAAAAACTAGGTTGGGTCATGCTAGTGATCTGTAAATATGACGGCTCATATTACAAAAAAAACATACATGATTTTCACAATTTTAGATATATGTTTATGCGACGGACGCAGACATAAAACATCCACACTTTTTTTTTGTTAGATATGCCATACACAGCATGCTAACTTTTTGCTATATTAATAGTTTTTCATTCCACATGATTTTATAACAAGCAAAGCGTGATTACCATACTTGTATAACAAGTCATATCAAAGCCCTGCACATGTAGTACTCAATAGGGGTGAACAGAACAAATTCTCATCTGTCTACTGCTGTTCTCTATGACTGACTCAAAGTTAATGCAAGGAGCTCTCTCATATTAATAAGCATATCCCATCTTATTTGCTGTGAGCAAAAAGCCAGGCGGCGCATCACATCAGAGAGACGAGTTCTAACGGTGAGGTGAGAGCATTCTTCCTCTGTACTCGTCCAAACAGCACTCAAGGATCCTCATAAAGGTCGGCATCCCACTCACCTGCATAACGAGACCCAGTGTCAGCACCAATCAAAGCTGTGTCTGTGGTTTGGATGAGAACGCTCGGCGCTAGCATTCGCAGGATGTGGGTGTTAGCGGGATACAAATGAGGGAAATCACTCTGCTCATTACGGCACCAAAGGGTGGGCTGCTGGGGGGAGAGCCAAATGTTTCCACACTACAATAGTTAGACATCTCAGCCTCCATCTCTCCTGCCTGGCCTGCGCTGACTGCTGCTCCTTTAAGAGGTTAGATCACCGGGCCAGGCCACTGACTTAACCCCTGTCTGCTGCTCCTTTAAGAGGTTAGATCACCGGGCCAGGCCACTGACTTAACCCCTGTCTGCTGCTCCTTTAAGAGGTTAGATCACCGGGCCAGGCCACTGACTTAACCCCTGTCTGCTGCTCCTTTAAGAGGTTAGATCACCGGGCCAGGCCACTGACTTAACCCCTGTCTGCTGCTCCTTTAAGAGGTTAGATCACCGGGCCAGGCCACTGACTTAACCCCTGTCTGCTGCTCCTTTAAGAGGTTAGATCACCGGGCCAGGCCACTGACTTAACCCCTGACTGCTGCTCCTTTAAGAGGTTAGATCACCGGGCCAGGCCACTGACTTAACCCCTGTCTGCTGCTCCTTTAAGAGGTTAGATCACCGGGCCAGGCCACTGACTTAACCCCTGTCTGCTGCTCCTTTAAGAGGTTAGATCACTGGGCCAGGCCACTGACTTAACCCCTGTCTGCTGCTCCTTTAAGAGGTTAGATCACCGGGCCAGGCCACTGACTTAACCCCTGTCTGCTGCTCCTTTAAGAGGTTAGATCACTGGGCCAGGCCACTGACTTAACCCCTGTCTGCTGTGGGAATGCCTCTCTGTCTCTTGCCCATGACATTATTGGCACAGTCAGTGCATTTCAAACATCATTTTCAGGCTTTTTGTGCCTGCTTATAGCCACACTGTGCCTGCTTATAGCCACACTGTGCCTGCTTATAGCCACACTGTTTGATCACTTGTGTTTTTTCCCCCTTATGTCAGGGCAGGGCAATATGGACAGAATCAAATATCACAATGTTTTTGACTAAATACCTCGATATTGATATTGTGACAATATTGTAAGGATGGCTTTCACAAAATATTTAATGATTTATATTTAATAATTTATAACAATGAGATTTTTGATAAATAATCATCAGTAATGTGGATATATGACTATGTGGGTAAAGGCAAATAATAGAACAGCTAGAACAGTCTGGTAAGTTCAGAAAATGACATCACTTTACTGTAATCCAGTCTTTAAAGCAGGAAAAGACAACACATGTATCACCATATTACCATATCCAAAATGTAAGAAGATATCTAGTCTCATATATCACGATAACGATATAATATAAATGTGATATATTGCCCAGCCCTACCTTATGTGTATACTGTTGAGCTGAGATGGAAATAATGGATGGATGGATATTGTTTGTGTTGGGATTATGTAAATTTGCACAGTAGATTATTAAGAAGCCCACATTTCCTCACGTCAACACCTGCCATCGAAACACAATAGAGGCCAAGCCCATCCCTTCTCCCCCATCGCTGTTTAATTTGAAGTGTATTCCACGCCTCCTTTAATGATTTAACTTTGCTGTGGTTGTAAGATGACTCGCAGGGGAGAGAGTTGCATTAAATAAATAACAGTGATAAAATGTAGACCTCATACATTTCAAAGCTAATGCAACTAGCGATGCAATAGGAGCAGCTGCACACAGTCCTGGAGCGGTAATTTGATTGATTTGTTGTGACAGCAGCCAAATAATTGAGAGTGAGAAGTGCTGCCGGAGATGAAGCGCAGGCACAGGCAGGTTCACCCAGGCAATCCCAGCAGATATGGCACCCGGGTTCTCATCTCTGCCATTGATATCTTCCAGCGCTTTATTGTTTGTCTTCAATAAGCAGCTCGGAAACGTGCGGGGTTACTGCCTTTGTGACAGTTCAGGGCTGAAAAAACAACTCACCAATCAAAATGTACAGAAGAGTGTTCAAAAGGTTAGAATCAAACACACATTTTCACTGGCATCTCGTGCACTGCAGGCTTACTGTACTACGCTACGCGCACGTGGGCACGCCTTCCCCCGAGACTCACCATTTAAACTCATGTCTGTTTTGAAGTTCCCATGTAAGTAAATTTTACCCCCTGGGTGTTTCACTTGTTGCAGACATGTTAATGATTTGTTCAGAATTTCAGCTACATGCATTTCATAATTGCAAAAATGACAGCTCATTTGGATACATACAGTATTGTTATTGTTGTTATTTTTTGTTGTTAGTCTATGGAGGCTATGTATTCCCAGATTGTTTTTATTTTTTTATTTAACACCTACATCTCTCATGGGTGTAATAGTGTTTGTTTTCTGGGCGCCCCGGTATACAGCAGTAGATTCCCTGCCTAACAACATGAGGGTTGCAGGTTCGAGCCTTGGTCGGGCGTCTATACAGACACAATCTGCCGTGTCTGTGGTTGGGAAGCCAGATTAAGGGTATGTGTACTGGTCGCTGCACTAGTGCATCCTCTGGTCGGTCGGGGTGCCTGTTCGGGGGGAGGGGAACTGGGGGGAATAGAGTGATCCTCCCATGCGCTACGTGCTGCCGGTGAAACCCCTCGCTGTCAGGTGAAACGAGGTGGCTGGTGACTGCACATGTATCGGAGGAAGCATGTGCTAGTCTACAACTCTCCCCAGAGGGGAGCAGAGGGGGTGGAGCAATGACGGCGACAGCTTGGCAGGGGGAACTGGCCAAGTACGATTGGGGAGAAAATGAGGGGAAAATGTTTGTCTGGTGAGATAGCATTGTTTGCCTTAACCTATGGCTGTTGACTGCTGTTTTGCTTTGTGGACGGTGGCGGGGTCACTCTGGCTCGGCCACGCCGCAGGACAGCACACTGCCAGAGCCTGAGATACTGGAGATAGAAAGAGAGGGGGGCAGCAGCACACTTGCAGAGCCTGAGATAGATAGATAGAGGGGGGGGGGAGTTATGATGGTGCAGAGGAGGACAATAATATTGTTAATCAGACATGGCTGTGTCTGCTCCAACACAGCAGACCCTGACATCTGCCCCCACCGGTAAACACAGAGGGAGACATTTTGCAAACAGCCTGCCATAAACACACAGCCTGCACAGCACTTTCCCCACATTAGATACTCTACTCTGTGAATGCTGAGATTGCAGTGCAGTTATTCCAAAACATTTTATTGAATGTACAGAGTGTGTCTTTTGTTCTCTGGGACTTTGCACTGTGTTGTAGACAATGCATTTTTCTCAGCTACAAGTTGGCTGAATTCCAACAATTAGCTTCCAATTATAGAGCATTTTGTAAAATGTTCTCCATGTTCCCATTAGATCAAAAACAAATAACCCTCTCTATGGTGCTATCTATCCATCCATCCATCTTCAACCACTTATCCGGGGTCGGGCACGGAGGTAGCAGTTCCAGCAGGGGACCCCAAACTTCCCTTTCCCTAGCCACATTAGCCAGCTCTGACTAGGGGATGCCGAGGCATTCCCATGCCAGCGTGGAGATATAGGGCTCTATTCTCCCCCTGGCCTTAAATTTGCATTTATGGCTTGGCGCAGCGCTATTAGTGGGCGTGGTCACGCGCATTCCCTAATTTTTCCTTGATGCTAAACGCCAGAATGCGCGGCGCTAACCATTTAACCACGCATTTTTAAGCATAGAATTATTCACAAGTGTTGGATTGGTGATCTCCAGTAAACCAATCACATTATTCCCTTCCAAGCTCCGATCCGCGGAGCGACTCCAGTCCGGTCAGAAAAGCCCTAGAAGCAAAAATGATGTAAGTCAGGAGGGGATGAGGAGATGACAAAGATGTGAAAGAGAGAGCAAGAGAGGGGGAGAGAGAGTGAGAGTGAGAGAGAGACAGAGTGATTGAGAGTGAGAGGGAGAGAGTGAGTGAGAGAGAGAATGCAAGTGAGTGAGAGAGAGAGAGGGGGAGAAGTCTGTATCAGACGAGCATGCAGACACAACTGTGAGTTGCTTTGGAAAGGCATGTCCACAAAATAGGATAACGCCGTGGTTGCATCCCCGGCGCACTGAATAAGGCCTGGTTTTGAAAAGCGTTAAACCGCAAAATTAACGCCCGTTGGGAAGATCGCTTTAGGCTGGTATTTAAGGCCGAAACGCCCATTCTGGCCTATTCTGGCACTGCACCACACCTCTTCAGCGTAAAGGGCATTTCGGGGCGTAAAAACATGACGGTATCCTCCCGAGTCAGCGGTAGGCAGGCGTAAAGCGTGTCTTTTTGCGTTTAAGGCCAGTTTAGCGCCTAAGGCCAGGGGGAGAATAGAGCCCATAATCTCTCCACCTAGGCCTCGGTCTGCTCCGTGGTCTCCTCCCAGCTGGACATGCCTGGAACACCTCCCTAGGGAGGCGACCAGGTGGAATCCTTACCAGAATCCCGAACCACCTCAACTGGCTCCTTTCTACGCAAAGGAGCAGCGGCTCTACTCTGAGTCCCTCACAGATGACTAAGCTTCTCACCTTATCCCTAAGGGAGATGCCAGCCACCCTCCTGAGAAAACCTGTTTTGGCCACTTGTAACCGCCATTTTGTTCTTGCCCACATGCTCCCTTTCATAATATTAGGCATCTCGTGTGCTACGCTCGCCCGCCCTGCAGCTCGCCGAGCTGGCCCTGCAACTCGCATACACAGCTCGCCCGCTACGTGGCCTCACCCGCAGCTCAGCTGCTACGTGGCCTCATCTGCTCTATTGGCATGCGCAGCTCACAATTGCTCATGTGGCATCACTGATGACATCACTTTCAGCTGAGTGACATCAAATTTAAACAAACATTGCCCACTTGCTCCTTATATATATGCGAGTGAGGCTGTGCTGCCTCGCCCGCAGCTCGGCTGCTGTGTGGCCTCGCCTCCTCTATTGACATGCGCAGTGCACAATTGCTGAACTCCCATCACCACTTCATAGTTAAATGGGCATATGATATCATCTCATATTGATCGCAGGCCCCTGAATTGAATTGAATTGAATTGGATCGAAATCGTATCATGGCAGACTTTGTGATATCAGCAAATATCATATTGGTGTCTGGTGGTGAGCGGACATCCGCACCTAGACTTCCGCTTCCGTGCGCCACAGTCATTGTTCACAGTGTGATTGGCGGGGGAATGGAGTTGAAGTTGATTAATCTGTACTTTTTGTAGGTGTTTTAGTTCCAGACCACATTTTGTTAATCTCTATAAACGGATAACTGCATATGAGACGTCGTCAGACTGTAAACGACAGAAGCGGAAGTCTTGGCGCGGACGTCCGCTCTACACCGGAAAGCTTGAGTTTTATTAGTCGTCACACTGATAGACTCTGGGTGCCCAGATTGGCCACTGCATAATATGACATTTGTAATCAAACCTAAATTATCGGAACATGCTGGGAACAGAAATAGAATGAAATCTTCTGAACACAGAAATTCTTAATCAATATTTTAGATAGTTTAAGATAGTTGCATATCAATAAGGTAGTCCCAACAATTACGCACAATCAATAGAGATTATCTTTGCACTGACATGTGATTTGCTCATTGTTCCTGTTGTGTAAACATACATGTAAGTCTGATGTTTCACTAAATGAGGTTGTAATGAATATTATATAAATTACATACATAAGTTACAGTATGTTGCTACTCTATTGTTTTCATGATATTTCTAGTAAATGATGTTTCTAGTAAATGACGTGACCATTTGGCTTGCGGTTGTTTTGTAGAATTACATCTCACTTCTTTCTTTCTTACTTTCCGGCCAGATGGTTTCCAAAAGATTTTTGCTCCCCTCACATTAAAGGTCTGCCATATTGCTGAGGTGCCGTTCAGAAGCTTTCAGGAACAATCTGTAGTCAAGCATTTTAAATGAAAATTGATTTGTGATTTACATGGTCAGTGAGGGGAAAATGAACTTATGAAATGTTGTAAATGAAATATTAGACAAGGTGCAGTGGGAGAGAGCAGACAGAGATGGTAATCTTGTGGAACTAGAATTCCCGCCTGGCAGAATTGGGTGACATTTTACATTTATCAGTGTTCTGCATGAGTTGTAATGTTAATGGTAATTTTATGGGACTGAACGGGAATGAAAATGGTGTTATCACACATTGCCTCAAATGTAGAATTGTGTAAAGCAGCACAGCCGTATCCTTTATTTCCCATTCCCCAATAATGTGAGTTAATGCATGATCTGTCCTCTCAGGTTGAATGTGTGTATTCAGCCTGTTTTTATCAGTCTGTTCGGCTCAGGGCCCCTATAACACATACCTTTCCCAATGGATGAAAATACACACACTGCTGTATGTTCATATTGGTTGCTATACAGCATTCACATCTATTGGCCAGAAGTAATCAGTGCCTCCAGGAGTTTTTTTGTGATTGTTGCGATCAAAAATGCTTGATTTTGCAGCTGCTTTTCTCAAAAATTGCAATGCAATTTGCGAAGCATTATGTTGTTGTTTTTTTGTTTGTTTGTTTTTTTAATTGTGGGAACTGGCAAAAATTGCAAGTTGATCTGGAGAATTGACAATTGACAAATGCTGCGTATTCCTTTTAAAAGGTCTTGGTTGATGCACACTGTTGCACAGTTGATTTCACTACTGTTGACAAAATGTAAAAAGTCGCTTTGGATAAAAGCATAATGCTACTCTAAATGACTTTATGTAATGTAATGTAATGTTTAAAAAAATCAATTTTCCCTAATTTTCCACACCTTTTCTCTGTTTTTTCTTTCTTTCTTTTGGCGATAAAATTGCAGGAACTGGCAAAAATAGCAATTTGAGGAAACTGTTTTGTTGTTTTTCTTGAAGGGCCTGGGTGATGTACTGTAAGACCTGCATTGCTTCCTCAATGGTTCTCACATTTATTCAGTGGGGCTTTGCTGCTCTTCCTGTTTTTCTACGAAGTCCACATGCAGTATTACAGGGAAGTACACATGCAGTATTACAGGGAAGTACACATGCAGTATTACAGAAGTACACATGCAGTATTACAGGGAAGTACACATGCAGTATTACAGGGAAGTACACATGCAGTATTACAGAAGTACACATGCAGTATTACAGAAGTACACATGCAGTATTACAGGGAAGTACACATGCAGTATTACAGGGAAGTACACATGCAGTATTACAGAAGTACACATGCAGTATTACAGGGAAGTATACATGCAGTATTACAGAAGTACACATGCAGTATTACAGGGAAGTACACATGCAGTATTACAGGGAAGTACACATGCAGTATTACAGAAGTACACATGCAGTATTACAGAAGTACACATGCAGTATTACAGGGAAGTACACATGCAGTATTACAGAAGTACACATGCAGTGTTACAGGGAAGTACACATGCAGTATTACAGAAGTACACATGCAGTATTACAGAAGTACACATGCAGTATTACAGGGAAGTACACATGCAGTATTACAGGGAAGTACACATGCAGTATTACAGAAGTACACATGCAGTATTACAGGGAAGTACACATGCAGTATGACAGGGAAGTACACATGCAGTATTACAGGGAAGTACACATGCAGTATGACAGGGAAGTACACATGCAGTATTACAGGGAGGGAAGTACACATGCAGTATTACAGAAGTACACATGCAGTATTACAGAAGTACATATGCATTATTACAGGGAAGTACACATGCAGTATTACAGAAGTACACATGCAGCATTACAGAAGTACACATGCAGTATTACAGAAGTACACATGCAGCATTACAGAAGTACACATGCAGTATGACAGGGAAGTACACATGCAGTATTACAGAAGTACACATGCAGTATTACAGAAGTACACATGCAGTATTACAGAGAAGTACACATGCAGTATTACAGAAGTACACATGCAGTAATACAGGGAAGTACACATGCAGTATTACAGAAGTACACATGCAGTATTACAGAAGTACACATGCAGTATTACAGGGAAGTACACATGCAGTATTACAGAAGTACACATGCAGTATTACAGAAGTACACATGCAGTATGACAGGGAAGTACACATGCAGTATTACAGAAGTACACATGCAGTATTACAGAAGTACACATGCAGTATTACATAAGTACACATGCAGTATTAAAGAAGTACACATGCAGTATTACAGGGAAGTACACATGCAGTATTACAGAAGTACACATGCAGTATTACAGGGAAGTACACATGCAGTATGACAGGGAAGTACACATGCAGTATTACAGAAGTACACATGCAGTATTACAGGGAAGTACACATGCAGTATTGCAGAAGTACACATGCAGTATTACAGAAGTACACATGCAGTATTACAGGGAAGTACACATGCAGTATTACAGAAGTACACATGCAGTATTACAGAAGTACACATGCAGTATTACAAGGAATTCGCTGACAAAAAGAGATTTAGTGAAAGGTTAAATGGTGGATCACTTTAAATCTCTTCTATGATACAGATACAACTTTATACCGTTCTAAGACAAAAGCTGTGTGATATGTGACAAAAAGGCATGATTGTGTCTTAGCACACTTTAGTTCCATCTTTAACATCTTAAGATTTGGCCTCTATCAATATACAATCAATTTGCCTTTAGTAGCCTGTTTATTGTGTTTTGACTATTTTTCACTATTTTGACCATTTTTCAATATTGAAAATGTCTGCGCAGATTTTCATCCACTCATGTAAGACTGGTTGAGAAGTAGGTAGGCTAGTGTAGCGTGATTTAAATATATCATCACTGTCAATTATGACTGCATATATGATTATAAACATAAACCAGACATTACCAATACAGATCTATCATCCACTCACATATCGCATACAAGCAAATCAATATATCATCACCTACTAATCGATGCTACTTGTATTCAGTGCTTTTTTCTTTTTTTCTTTAATCAATACGCCTGTGCAGTGAATGTTTCCTGTTCGCACTGTGGCCTGGTGGTGCTGCATGTATGGATTTTCACAGCGCTTGGTCTTCCATGTTTGAGCGCGAAAAGAAGCGCGAACTAAGAACAAAAGTGATCCGGTGCAAAGAGGCAGCGGGAGCGTCAGGAGCCCGGGCCGGATCACACAAGGTCATTATTAAACATGGCTCTCCAGTTCCCCGTCCGTGAAACCAAAGAGTCTGTGGTGACATTTGTCAGCAGATGGTGTGGAACCAAACCCCTGACCATCGGGGGAACAACTGAGCCGCTGCTAAAAGCTATCTGCGGTTACTAATTGCTGACCAGGGCCTAATTACCTTAATTAATGGCCTGGGTATCTGGGGGCCCGATTTGCGGGGGCTTTTATCAGTATCAGTGCAGCTTAAAAGGTCCCGCAGGAGGTCTGAGGAGTGTGTCAGTCCCCGGGGTGCTATTCCTGGACTAACTGCAGACACATCACACATGGATCCTGTAGCATGGGTACAGGCCAGCGTGTTGGGAGAGAGATATCTGTTACTCACAGATCATAAGAGAACAACACTAAGTACATCTGGAGTTGAAAGAGGCTTTTCTTGCCTCTCTCTCTGAACACTCTTCCTACCACTTCTTCAACTCTACCTTCTCTCTCTCTCTCTCTCCCTCTCTCTCCTGCAAACCCGTTTTCTGAATTTCACCATCGTAATTCACAATGACAAAGTAGACTTAGCAGCCTTTTTCCACAGACGTGGGGGGTTTTGTTCAGTGGGCTCTCACTGTGAAATTAGCCCTGGTTCTTTCATTTTCCGCCTGCAGTGAAATGGTTAAAAGACACACATCGGCCAATATGAAAATACAACTGATTCAACAAAATCTGCTGCTTCTCCCTGCTTGCTCCTCACCCGTTCGCCAGCAACCTTCCCCCCCTCCCATTCGCATCCCCCCCGCTTTCTCTCTCTCTCTCTCTCTCTCTCTCTCTCTCTCTCTCTCTCTCTCTCTCTCTCTCTCTCCACACTAGCCCCCCACCCCCACCCCGTCAGGCACCTTGTCCGTGTCTGAAGCAGGCTTGTAAGTTTCGGCTGCATACATTTCTTTTGATGATATATTGTCCCGGTGGGGAATTTCATTTACTGCCACTGCCCTTTGCTGAACCTGTTGCTAGTCAGTGAGCACGATAAGCGTATAAGTAGCATGCTACTTCATTCATCATACATCGTTCTGGGCTCTCAAATATCTCATATGCGATTCAGGAAGAAACTACTAAACCGGCACAAAGAATCCCACCAGGAACAGCTGAGGTTCCATTAAACGCTGTGTACAAAACACAGCACGCTCGCTATCTATGATCAAATACACATTTTCCATGGTGCATCTACAAAACATTAGCCTTCATTTTGTGGTGTGTGCTACATGGTTTATGTGGTGGTGCAACAACAACAACACAAGTAACTCCAGTGCAGTGCTCATGTAGAACCTAATTCCATTCACATTGTATTAGAATGCATGCATTTTGAAATGTTTTCCCCCTCAATCACAGTGGCTGTGCCCTGTGTTGTATTAAACAGCATTGATAATCACAAGAGGCTGGGTGTCACTCAGAAGTCTCCACATCACTAAGGCAGACAGTGATGTGCTGCCGGCCATGTTGTGTGCTATGTGAAAGTGCTTACACGCTCCCTCAGACAACCAAAGGGAATAATTAAGGGCAGAAGATGGAGGCAGAAGAATGGAAAGCAAATCCCATTGTTTGGGCTTATTTCATCCCACTGAATTCTTTTTCTCACTTTCTTTCGCTCTCTTCTCACATTCCTCTCCCGAATGCACTGTGCTTTTGTGGCACACTATCAAAAGCATATGTATTGTAAGCGAAGCAGCAGTGCAGAACAAAAGCCCTATGATGTCCTATTCATATTATACCACATTGTCTTTTGATTATTCTACAATCATCGTATATCTGTGCAAGGTGGAGAGGAAGGGGACGCTTAATTACCCCATAATGTACAGTACAGTTCTGTACTGTAGCTTCAGAAAGATATATTTTAGAGAATTTGAAAACAAGCTTGCTTTTTCCGAATCAATTAATCCCCCCCCCCCCCCCCCCCCCCCCCCCGACGGCGTCATATTTCAGGCCCTCACAATCAAAACTGTTACCAAAATAATCCACAATGAAATTCAAATTTAAGGTGAACAGACTATTAGTGCAACTCTACTCCACTCCATTTCTACAGCAGTAAATGTAACCCCTCAATCTCTCTCCGCTTTTACTGTCAGTCAGAGAGCACTCAGTCATCTCCGTGCATCAGGCCCGCAATATTGATTTTTCCACCCACTGAAACAGCCGCATGAACATAAATTTTGCATGAGGCTTTTACTCGCGGCCTCCGCTTCTGTCTGACGACACATGATGGGACCATGAACAGGCTGTAATAACCCAGTCTGTCCTGCCAGGCAAACAGGCCTTTTTTTCTTCTTCTTTGGGATTGGGGGGGGGGGGGGGGGGGGCAGACTCCTGCACCTTCTAGACTTTGAAGGACAAACACCAGAGGGGGACCACTTAGTGCCACATACCGTCTACACGTCCTCTAAGCCAGACCTGGGCATTATGCGGCCCTCATGATGGTTCTGCCTGGCCCGGGAGGTCTAAGACAAACCCCACCATTTGACTTGTGAAGCTAAAAAAAAGTCAGTGTAGTCTGCACTCTCAGACAGTAGGGACGACTAGTGTTGTTGATTAGTGACAACTAATGTTGTTGATTATTAATGATTTGAATGTAGAGGTGTGGTTTTATAAGCCATTTGGGCTGTTTTATGGAACAGTATGGGTAAAAAAAAAGTTTTTTCCCTCAATTTCTTGAAAATGTAAATCATGACAACATGTAGGAAATGTATGAAAAAAAAGAAAAGCCCACTGCCTGTCTCTTGAGTTTTCCCCTCAGAACTACAGTAAGGGTTCCCAAACGTTTGCATAACAAAGGAGCACCATGTACATTAGACCACAGCCTGACATTTAACAAGATTTGTCCCATCTGAGAAAATGTTCATGTTTACCGGTAGATCTGATGCCATGGAAACCTAACGTGTGTTCACTCCAAACATGGAAATTGCGTTACTCACTCGAGTTTGACTATGCAAATTCTCCACTCAAGTTGAAAAAATGTGGGCGTCCGGGTAGTGTAGCGGTAGATTCCCTATACCTACCAACACGAGGGTCGCAGGTTCGCACCTCCGGCTTGGTTGGGCGTCCATACAGGAGGCACGTATGGTGGTGTCTGCAGGGGTGGGAAGCCAGATTTGGGGTATGTGTGCTGGTCGCTGCACTAGTGCCTCCTCTGGTCGGTCGGGGCACCTAGTCGGGGTGGAAGGGAACTGGTGGGAATAGTGTGATCCTCCACGTGCTACGTCCTGCCGGTGAAGCTCTCCCTGTCAGTTGAAAAGAAGCGGCTGGCAACTGCGTCGGAGGAAGCATGGTACTAGTCTAGGCTCTCCCCACATCGGCAGAGGGTGGAGCAGCGACTGGGGCAGCAGGGGGAAAAATTGGCCAAGTAATTGGGGAGAAAATGGGGGGGAAATCTGAAAAATAATAGTAATTTAAAAAAAGTTGAAAGATTTCAACTCGAGGGAATAGCGGTTGAGGCAAATATTGCATCATTCTCGCTGCATCATCCACCTCATTCACACAGCATGGGGCAAAATGGCGTCTGCTCATGTGTTTGCATTGACTATGTACAGTAATCTCAAATTTGCAAAATTGCATTTGCTTTTCCACACACTACAGCAGCTGTTTTCACTGATTCAAGCAGTCGAGGGGGAGCAACACAGTGTTGGACAAGTTACTCAGGAAAATACTAATTTAAAAAGTAATAAAATTACTTTACTTATTACTTGGTATCAAAGTGATTAGTTACATTACTCGTTACTTGGAAGATGCTCGGTACATGATTGGACAACACATACTCCATACTGTAGTTAGAGAGCAGGAAAAGCTAGAATCAAAATGGGCGTACTTATTAAGGAAAGTAATAATCAAATTAAACTACAGCTCATTTTCCTTGCGACCCCCTAGAAACCCTCTGAAGTACCTCTGGAGGTCCCCGGATCCCACTTTGGAAATCAATAAGCGTCCAAGAGTAAGTGAACCCACAAGGGCAGCATTATGGAGTACACAGGGATTTCCTTGTATGTCTAACATCTCCATGGAGAGGATTTGGCTCTTTGAAAGACTTCCCCTAGAGTGAGAATTGTACAACACAGCTAGCTTGATATTGCCTTGCATCACAAAGTGAAAGCATTATCTCTGGATCCCTACAAGGCACGTGGTTTACTCTCTAAAATCCTCTGGCTCCACAACTCCACTCAAATCTGAACTTTGTAGTCAGTCAGTGAGTCTCTCCTGAAGCAAGACTGATATTGTATGCAGTGGCTGTGAGTAATATTTCTATTCATTATCTCAGTCTTTTTTTCCTACAGTTTCATTTCTCATGTTTATTCCATTGCCAATGCAAAAATCTATTTTCCATAGCGTTAACACGGTTCCCAATTGTGACAATTTGCTAGTAAAAAATAATCTAAAAAATCAAAAAAAGTCTTTCAAGTTGTGTTATGGGCATCTTTTTTTGCGTGTTTTATCTTTGCATCATATGTGATACTAACTCAAGTGTGTACTGCACTGTCCAAATACGTCTAAACTGGATAAAAACAATATCTTAGAGGTTGCTCAATGTCTGAAAAATACACAGATATGTCTGCCTATATGGCGATACATGGACTTGTTGTCACTGACAAAATAAGTGACCAATGCTGATAAAAAGCTAACAGTGCTCGAAATAAATCAGGGAAGAAAACAGTCATGTTATTCACTTCATCAGTCTGTGAGTGCTCCAATCTAATCCACAGAGTAAAAAATGACCTTCCTTTGACCACCTTCATAATTACCAGATCTCATCCAGGCTAAATCTCCTTACCTCCTCTGCAGTAATTATCAGTGTGACTTATTGAAAAGGCTGTTGAGACAGTGGTTTATGGACTCCCACAGTGGGACGTGAGGCAGAGCAGTAACAGGGATGTTGTTTGTCCCTCCCAACTCTCTTGTTAGGGAATGACAGCTGTGTTTAGACTGGAGCAATTCCTAAAAAATACAAGACATTTTCATTAACTCCTGACAGGCTCCTCTGCAGTTCCTGATGAGAGCTTAATTTACGACACTCCTTAACGATGCCAGAGACAGAGCGCCAGTACAACAGCAGTTAAGAATGATTTGAACGCTGGCCTGCAGATTGATGGTGGAAGATATTCCGTCTTTTTGCTGTTTAATTATGCGCAAATACTGGAGTGTCTTGAGATGATCGGGGGACTTGAGGTGATGTTCCACCGCAAGAACTTTGCGTGAACTCAACTGCTTCAAAAGCAATTATCACACCTTTAACAAAGCATACTATAAATACATGAAGAGATTTGTTCCAAAATTTATCTATCTATCTACAAAAGAAATGAAATGAGACCCACTCTCCCATGTGGCCTGCAGTTAGCAGTTGACTTCAGACGTTTGCTCATAAAATTGTTTGTTTATTTATTTATTTATTTTTATGATAGGATCATTTATGTTTTTAGCTGGTCCGCGGCTAGCGGGGCCAGCTCTACAGATGGGACTGTCCATGACTGAGTGATGAAGTTCCACCATTGGTCGGCCAGCGTGCAAGAACGACCGCTGTTGTGCAGCCAAAAGCCAGTTGCAGCACTAAAAATAGCCTGCTCAACAGAGACACACAAAACGCGTGAGCAAGAAAGAGAAGCGAGAGAGATACCACACAGCTCTGCTGTACTGTAAAAAAAACTACCTGTAAAATAAAATTGTTGTAAAAACAATAAAGCAATTGCTCACACAGCTCTGCCACAGATCATGCTAGTCCTCCTGACCCACGCACTACTGTACCATGTGTACTGTAAAAAAAAAAAAAAAACTCTAAAAAACTAACTATAGTTGTAAAAGCAATTGTTAAGTGATTGCTTTATTGGGTTAGACCACCCTTTCCAAACCAAGTGCAGCCCCCTTACGCATGGTGCGAGGCAGCGTGTCTGGTCTTCATCTTGAAACTAGGTCGAGACCACCATTTCAATCATGAGAGACCAGAGGGTAGAGTTAACAGCAAGCTTTATTCAAGTATGGCAGAGCGATAAGATCTATGGCATGGGACGGTATGGCAACTAATTCTGATGGCATGGCAGCATGGTGACTAGTTCTTTGGCGTAATGACTCCGCGCTAAGATGCCTCTCTTCTTGAGGTGAGAGAGGGCATCTGCTCGGACTAGAATAGAGAATCCCCCAAAAGAAAGAAAACCCAAACCGCCAACCGGTCTGCTTGCCTCAGCGCTACAGCGGGCGCTGGGCAGAATGCAACGCTTGTCGCCGACCGGTTGGCTCGGCGGCCGCGACTTACGAAGCCCCCCCGGGCTTACGAAGCCCCGTGGCAATCCGGCGAGCTTCGGCGCGCTCACTTAGGAACCGCCACAGCGACTTACGAAAATCACCGACCGGGCGTGGCCTACAGCGGGCGATGGGTGATCGACCAATCCGGCATAATTCGGCGCGCTGATTTAGTGTTAAGAAAGAAAACCCCCCCTTTTAGCCAAAACGCTGTGAGCAGGGACTGTCCACTTGTAATTGTTACAGACGTAGCCGAATCAAGCCTGGTGGGGCAGAGTCAGCCATTAATATAAAAGCGGGCTACCCTGCAGCGTGCATAGCAAGTGCAGCCTTATACTGTACTGTATATTGATATTACATTATTACATTATCATGTGATGCCATCTAGCGACTTCTAGGACTTTCTGAGCAGCCAATAACTACTTTCCTTGGAAGCTACAGTATATACTACATGTAGGTTTTACCTACCGTAGTCTTCTTCAAATATTGCCTGATCAATTTCATGTAGCAACATTTTTCCAAAATGGATACAGATACAGCATTTTGAAATTAACCTCTTCACATGTAATTTATTGTTCCAACACAAATGGTAGATTTTATTCAGCCTGGTGGACTCAGAATCAGATCAAACTGCTCAAGGTTTGTTATGGAATTATTGGAGTATCCATTCTTTATACTCTTAAACAACTTCTAGTTCCTTCAGTATAAGACGATCATCTCCGCCTGCTTTAGATTGTGCCTCATACTGCATAGAATACATATAGTTTGAAGGATTGAAAGGCAGTCAAAAGTCCTTTTGTATAGACATAATTATTGTGCTTGCTGACAAGCAAGGCACAATCTTGAAATCCCACATACTTATTATTCTTATTCCATCCGCCACAAAAGTTTGGCGCGTAATAACTCCCCCAATTTTTGCGCCACATAGACATGCCAGACCTCAAAATGACCGCCTCATTGAGGACATGTATGCTATGACTTTGCTAAGGGTTTGTGAAAGCGGTTTGGCCGCAATTCGCCATTAAGCGCCATTTTTTTCCCCATTGACTTGCATTGGGGTTTGGAAAAATCTTGCAAAATCTTGCAGTAAATTAGCTGTAATTCAGAAACCATAACCACTACAGCTACCAAACTTGGTAGGGAGGTGCACGGAGGGGTCTTTTACTATCCCCGAAAGAATTGCACCAATTGACCATATGGTGGCGCTATAACAGCCCTCCTTACCTTTTGGTCCATAACTTTTGAACCGTAGGGTCTATCATCAAAATTCTTTTTTCCCTGGATTCCTTGGGTCCTCCCGCATCTACTCAACTAGGCCATGCCCATTTGCGTCTGACTAGATTTTCCGCCATTTTGCATTTTGTCCAAAACCGTTTTTTTTGCCATTTCTCCTTGAAATTTTGTCCAATCTTCACCAAACCAACGCACACATCACGTGGGGACTGTCCTGCACAAGACTGATTTGGAAGTTTTTGAAAAAAATGCACCGTTGCGATATAATCCACTTCCAACTTTCTGTGGGTGGGGCCTATTTCACAAAGATCGTCCGATGCTAACCAAACTTGGTACAGGTGTGGAGGGATGTACTCTGAGCCTATAGGAGAAGTATTTTGTCATTTAGCCTTTAGGGGGCGCTATAGCAGCATTCAGTGCCTGTCCCTTCTAAATTGTTTTATTTTGAAGGGCGGCAGGAAGTGCGGATTCATTCTCATTATGGCCAGCCTTCCTTCTTGTATGACACTTGACACTTGGCACGCACGCTATTATGTAGATATCAGACACACCTATACTTGTATCACAGTGGGTATATCACTCATGGTCTCCCTCTCATTTGCATACTGTATGTTTTCAGCAGCTCCAACTCTTCTCTGTTAAAAACCAAATGCTAAAAGTGTACTGGAAACAGGAATCCGGTGAGATTTGACCAGATAAATAGAGCTTAAGAGCAACTCTGAGCAGCAGTGTTGCATGTTGGGTAGAGAGAATGATGTAGACAAAAAAAGTATGAAATAACTTACTACAGTCATTCCTCCATCTGTAAAAGTATGACATCACTTACTACAGTCATTCCTCTCCCTCCCTGGTGCAAGTGGGAGCCCCAGGAGAGGGCAAATCAGAGTGAATCAGAGTTCCTTGGATTTTCTAGGTCACTTGTCGCCAACCAATAAAAAAATTCACAGGGCCGACCAGAGCCCGCCCCCTCACAGCCCTGACAGCTGCCTGCAGGAAACCTGTTGTGTTCATGTATGGCATGGGAGGCCTGTCTGTTCTGTTAGCTGCTGTGTTACTATAGCATGGAAACATGTCCAGAAAACAATGAACGGAACCCATGGGTAAGTGTCACCACTTTGTGGTTGTTCATTATATAGAGCCAGCTGGGTTTGAAAACATAATGGAAGAGATAGCCTAGTGTGAATAGCCTAGTGTGAATGGAGGCTGTTAGCCACAACAACTGTGCCTTATAGGCTAACCTCAGCCAGCCAAAACAAACACCTTGTCCCCCTGGTGTTAGGACACACTGTTCATCAATGTTTGGGACTAGTTGCAACAAGCTAATTGAGCTAATGGTAGCATTAGGCGTTAGTTAGCATGCTACCCAAGCAGCTTCTCTGGCTGACTGGATACATGACAACCGATCAGCAACTCTGTAACAAAACTAAAAGGGTAACATTACTTTGGTGACCAGGGACTATTATCAGTCCATTTTCCCCACAGGTCAGTTGCTGCCACTGACCTGTAGGGGTGCTTTGTGTAAAAAATGGGTACATTGCTCAGCGCCCCCATCGTTGATTTCGTAACTTCAAGGCACCTTCTACTAGATGTAAAATTTGACGAGCTTTCCAACGGCGTCAGTCCCGTGTCTGTAGCTGCTTCCGTCCCCGAGATATGGCCAAAAAACAACGTCCAAATTTTTTTTTTTTTTTTTTTGCTCCAAATTGCACCAATTTTAAACCGAAGTATATATGTCGGGAGATGTCTTCACGCACAAAGTTTCATGCAGTTTAAGCCATTTTCCTAGGAGTTATGAGCATCTGATGTTGTAACTATTTCATGTAAAAAAGGGTACATTGCTCAGCGCCCCCATCGTTGATTTCGTAACTTCAAGGCACCTTCTACTATATGTAAAATTCGACGAGCTTTCCAACGGCGTCAGTCCCGTATCTGTAGCTGCTTCCGTTCCCGAGATATAGCCAAAAAATAACGTCCAAAAAAACTTTTTTTTTTTTTTTCTCCAAATTTCACCAATTTTAAACCGAAGAATATAGGTCGGGAGATGTCATCACGCACAAAGTTTCATGCAATTTAAGGCATTTTCCTAGGAGTTATGAGCATCTGATGTTGTAA
Organism: Poromitra crassiceps; assembly: GCF_964638095.1. Taxonomy (NCBI): domain Eukaryota; kingdom Metazoa; phylum Chordata; class Actinopteri; order Beryciformes; family Melamphaidae; genus Poromitra; species Poromitra crassiceps. The sequence continues at coordinate 88,555,599 of NC_139624.1, forward strand.
CTATTTCATGTAAAAAAGGGTACATTGCTCAGCGCCCCCATCGTTGATTTCGTAACTTCAACGCACCTTCTACTAGATGTAAAATTTGACGAGCTTTCCAATGCCGCCAGTCCCGTGTCTGTAGCTGCTTCCGTTCCCGAGATATGGCCAAAATACTTCCCAAAGAATTCAGGCACATTTTTGCTAATAGCGTCGTTGACAATTTCCACATTACCGTATATAGTATTTGGGTGTAATACACCTTTAAAACTGTAAGTACTGTAGTATTTGGGTGTAAGAGTCCTTTGAAATTAACACACCCATAACTACTTAGTCCCCCGAGCTGCATGGGCAGGGACCTTGCAAGGCAGGCGGTGCATGGCGAGGACGGCAAGCACAATTACATTTTCGGTAGGAAATGTAGACATTCTAGTTACTGTTACTGTTACTGCCGCTCTGTATGTTGGCCTTGGCTGGGCCTTTAAGGGCCATAATGTGATGAACATGATGGAGTCTGAGTGAATGTGTCATCTTTCAATTATAGTTACTAGTCTTCTACTCATAAACTCAACCTCTGGGTGGATTCTTACCAGAGCAACTAAATGCATCCATAGCTCTTTTTACATCCGAATTTACAGTGAATCATGTACATATTATGTTGTATGGTATTGCAATGCCACTAAACAGGTATCCAATGTAGTATTCTCTAAATTACACCTGCATCCTATACCAGAATGTAGGGATGGGAAAATATACAATTCAATGTATCAGTATGACCAATACCAAAATGTGACAATACATATCGTCGGGCAGAAGAATGAATCGCGATATCAGCTACATGTTCTTCTGCTGTAGTAATCGCAAATGAAATGCTTGCCTGTCACACTTTCACAAGCTCTATATTTGTATAATCGTAGTTTACATTCTAGCAAGCCGATGGCATCGCAAGAACGATTTGTGACTCAGAAATCAACCTAATTCTGCACAGTCATACTTGATAGTCATTAATGTTTATTTATAGACCCATTTCACAGCAACCGTTTTGAGGTGGTAAAGCAGGAAGTAAAGCAGGTGGAAACCAATCCCATTAACGATAGTTCCATTCCATTTACAGTAGGTGTTCCAGTGCCAGGGCCCTCATTAACGTTATCGGTTACACCTGCTTTACTTCCTGCTTTACCACCTCAAAATGGTTGCTGTGAAAAGGGCCTATTACATCGTATCGTGGTTGTGTCGAATCGTGATCTCCATATCATTATGAAATGGCATCGTGAGATAAGCGTGTCATCTCCATCCCTACATGGTCACATACTGTGTGGTTGTGGCTGCCCCCCACACACACATGGTCACATACTGTGTGGCTGTGGCTGCCCCCCACACACACATGGTCACATACTGTGTGGCTGTGGCTGCCCCCCACACACACACATGGTCACATACTGTGTGGCTGTGGCTGCCCCCCACACACACACACACATGGTCACATACTGTGTGGCTGTGGCTGCCCCCCACACACACCTGGTCACATACTGTGTGGCTGTGGCTGCCCCCCACACACACATGATCACATACTGTGTGGCTGTAGCTGCCCCCCACACACACATGGTCACATACTGTGTGGCTGTAGCTGCCCCCCACACACACATGGTCACATACTGTGTGGCTGTGGCTGCCCCCCACACACACACATGGTCACATGCTGTGTGGCTGTAGCTGCCCCCCACACACACATGGTCACATACTGTGTGGCTGTGGCTGCCCCCCACACACACATGGTCACATACTGTGTGGCTGTGGCTGCCCCCCACACACACATGGTCACATACTGTGTGGCTGTGGCTGCCCCCCCCCCCCCCCCCCCCCCCCCCCCACACACACACACACACACATGGTCACATACTGTGTGGCTGTGGCTGCCCCCCACACACACATGGTCACATACTGTGTGGCTGTGGCTGCCCCCCCCCCACACACACACACACACACACACACACACATGGTCACATACTGTGTGGCTGTGGCTGCCCCCCACACACACATGGTCACATACTGTGTGGCTGTGGCTGCCCCCCACACACACATGGTCACATACTGTGTGGCTGTGGCTGCCCCCCCCCCCCCCCCACACACACACACACATGGTCACATACTGTGTGGCTGTGGCTGCCCCCCCCCCCCCCCACACACACACACATGGTCACATACTGTGTGGCTGTGGCTGCCCCCCCCCCCCCCCACACACACACACACATGGTCACCTACTGTGTGGCTGTGGCTGCCCCCCACACACACACACACATGGTCACATACTGTGTGGCTGTGGCTGCCCCCCTAGCACTGCAATTCTTCACCATTAGTCTCCTGCACGTTACACACAAATCTCCTTCATCCATGTGGCAAACATGTAGAAAGTTTGACTTCTCCAGTGACTACACCTGTACACACACACATGCACACTCACACCTGTACATACACACACACACACACACACACACACAGGCACAATACACCATAACACGTAGGGAATAGTTGTAAAAGTAGATGTTAGTGCGTTATGAGAGAAAAAGTCAAGCTAGAATCATCGCAGAGAGAAACATGCTGTAATACGGGGCTCGGCAGGGACCACTGAGATAGCGCTGGTAATGAGAGAGCTGGTTGCTTTCTTTTCCCCTCACTCCTCAACCACACAGGAAACAGAAATAGCATTTGTGTGAGGAATGAGCCAGCTTTGACCTCGCCTTTCCACCTCTGACAATCAGTCTCGCTTTGCACTTGAGTTGTTCAGAAGCCAGTCAGAGAGATAACGGTTGATTTTTGGGCTGTGGCACTACGGTGAAGCCAAAGCGCCGAAAGCGTGACAGTTAACGGGTTCAAAGCAGCGAGGTTGGAGGCCTTAGACACCTCTGCAGCGGCGTTTCCTCATCCCAAATGATCGTTATTAATGTTCAAATTATGCCAAAAATGCCACAGTTGAAGTTGTGATCATGTGTGACTTTCTGTGATTTGACTCATTCCTCGTGATCAACATGAACTCGGGCTGGTTCTCAGTGAGAGTGGGAGCGTGCTCTTCTAGCTCTTCTAGCCCTCGGGGGTGATGACTAAGTGAGGGAGCTGCTTTGTCGCAGTGGGAGGAGGACTAGCGAGTACCAAACACAACAAAGAGCCAGTGGAAGATATAATGAGCACTGTAGGATCCCCGGCACCCTCTTGCCCTCTCTCTCCATCATAAGTGAAGCTCCCTCTCTCATCCTTGGCCCTGTGTCCGCTGGAGGAAGGAGCACAAACAATTAGCTGAGACAGGCCGTTTGGATTATGTGCTCAGCCAAAGCAATCAGACAGCTGTGGTTAAAAGAATGAGCCTCAAAATGCCAGTTGCCCAGTTAGAGGGGAAGGGAGGGTCAGTGGTCCTGACAGTCTTAACAAGATGACAGAATTTATAAAGCACTGCTGTTAAAGAATATAGTTACCTGCGGTGTAGCCCTTATAATAAGGCCACATGGGGCTTCTTCCATATTCCCTCTGTATTTGTTTTCTTTTGCCTCATATTCTTTTGTTGTGCCTCGTGTTCCTCTGCCTAATGGTCGGTGCTGGAGGAAATACTCTGATCGTCTTTGATCTTCTCCTGGTTTCCATAATTTTTTGACAGAAATCTCATTGTATCTCTTTCGTTCTCGCCTCTCTGTTTTTCTCCCTTTCATTCGCCCTTTCATTCCATCTTTAAATAGGGCTCAACATTTTGTCGTGGTGCACTTGCAAAAGGAAAAAGAGTTGGTCCTGTCAGGGACTTGGGGGCTCGCTAGACAACTTGCCCCAACATTTCAAGTGAGAATTGGACTCTTGGCGTTTGTGCGCACAGACGATATATAATTCATGGTGGGGTGTGAGAGAGGTGTCAATGTGTCAGGAGGTAGAAGAAATGTAAAAGTGTACTGTTTACTGACCGAGAGACACTGGCTTTCTGCAGCTGTGCTTAGAGCGAGGAAAGAAAGGGGGAGATGGTCTTCATCAAATGTTCATCTATGCCTGTCCTGGTGACCACGCTAATCAAAGACGTGTCTGTCCTGATGTTTTATTCATCTTTGATGAGACAACCAGGCTTAAATTATGTAAGTGCATTGATTCAGTATGTATACAAGCTTGTCTATGCCCTCTTTTCACAATTGCTCAGTTGCATTATCAATAGACATCCAAACACTGTTTTGAACCATTGTTCTGTTGTTATTCGCTCCATTGTTCAAAGTCATTTTAATATTGCATAGAGCTCCATTTCTAAATCCTTCCTCATACGCTGTAGTTTGTAGGTTGTTATGTGGTGTGTATAAAACACTTACCAATTCAAATATGTTATTCTCATGGTGCACAATAGTCCAGTTAGTATATTTCAGCATGGACAGATCTCAAAATAAAATCTATAATTCTGGATTATAAATTCAATCCAATCTATAATTGTGGATTATAAATTCAGCAAGAGCAATTTGGTTATTTGATTTCTTTGCAAGGAATGAGTGGCGCAAATACTAGTAGTTCCTTCTGTGTAATGTAATTAGTCATTGTTAGCTGTTCAGTCTTTAAATGTCCTGTTCAAGTGGTTGAATTACCAGTTTTGGCAATTCTTCGTATAGGTAGGTAAGCTATGCTAATAGATCTTTCTTTCTTTCTTTTTTTGTCATTGCTTGTCTGTTAGATAAATTTGCTAAATTCCACAACAGAATGTCTTCACAGAGTGCCGTCCAGTGAGTGAAATCCAGTCAGATATCAGCATACAGGTCTATCCTTCAGGTCTACTCCCCCATCCAAGCCTGTCTTATCCTTTAATCCACACAACATCATCTGGGATACCGTCATGGTCGCCTGTTTCATCTTTTCCATTTCATTCCATACAGAGCTGTGTAACATCAGATTCAGAGGCAGCACAAACTCAGATGAACAGTTTCTGGCTATTGGAAACCAAACTGTCCTACAGTATAGGAATCATATATACTTTTTAAATGAAACTCAATGCCATTTTATTTTATTTTAATTTATACTTTTTTATATTTGACATGACCTGTGATCAACCTTATTACATCTCTGTGTAGCTCTATTTTGCTATATAGATCACTCATACAGTTTCTTTAAAGGATAACTCCACTGAAAAACAATGTTGATTTATTTTTATAAATTATTATTTTTATATATTTTTATATATTTATTTATCACACATATCCAAAAACTGTAAACCGTTTTGCAAACATTAATTTAGTTCGACAGTCATTGAGAGTTGATTTGAGTTAAGTTGTGGACCAGTAATGTCATTCATGCACAACATCACTGGTCCACACCTGAAACTCAACTCTCAATAACTGTCAAACTAAATGAATGTCTGCAAAATGGTTTACTGTTTTTGGATATGTGTGAGATCATGTGCAACATAAATCAGCATTGTTTTTCGGTGGATTTATCCTTTAAGGATTTTCTATAGAGTGCTTGACCGAAGTGGGCCTGTCAAGAGCCTCCTGAATGTGTGGACAAACACAGACAGGACTGAATGTGTGGACAAACACAGACAGGACTGAATGTGTGGACAAACACAGCCTGGACTGAATGTGTGGACAAACACAGCCAGGACTGAATGTGTGGACAAACACAGCCAGGATTGAATGTGTGGACAAACACAGCCAGGACTGAATGTGTGGACAAACAGAGCCTGGACTGAATGTGTGGACAAACACAGACAGGACTGAATGTGTGGACAAACACAGCCTGGACTGAATGTGTGGACAAACACAGACAGGACTGAATGTGTGGACAAACACAGCCAGGACTGAATGTGTGGACAAACAGAGCCTGGACTGAATGTGTGGACAAACACAGCCAGGACTGAATGTGTGGACAAACACAGCCTGGACTGAATGCGTGGACAAACAGAGCCAGGACTGAATGTGTGGACAAACAGAGCCTGGACTGAATGTGTGGACAAACACAGCCAGGACTGAATGTGTGGACAAACACAGCCAGTACCCTATACTACGAAGCTACTGTATCTTAACACATTGAGTGCCACAGCGCTTCAGTAAAATTGTCTGGAGCCTGTGCCAGATTCACTTCCATTCAGTTGAAAACAGCTATAGAATTTTTTCTATTAGGGCTATATGGACAGGGCTGGACTCTAATGAAACATTGGATACTCCTGCTTCTTTCAAAGAAGAAATTTTGTTTCTAGACAGTTCCATTATGAAATGACAGCCTCTGAAAGAAGAGCACTTTCAAGGGTTTTCTGCTGTCTTTTTTTACTTTTCAAGATAAAGTCACTTTTATGAATACTTTTTGCACTCTAATTTCAAGCACATTCACTGACTCTAGCTAATATTTTCTGATGTAGTGACGTGGTGTAGTTCTGTGCAGCCTGCGTGCCCCACCCCCCTCTCCCCCCCTCTCCCCCCCTGAGCTGCAAACTCCTCCCCACACGCACACAGTCTATTTTCGCAGCCTCCGTTTTTGCGCCGGGCAGCTGACGGCGGCTCCCGGGCGGATCCCAGCGCGACAAGGAAATGCCAAACGGGACTGCAGGAAAAGGTTTGGCCGTTCGGCGTCGGGTGCTGCCTTTCTGGCGGGTAATCGTGTGGAGAAACTATATGCAGACAGATAGACAGAGGCAGAGGAGCTCAGTTGTGGGCGCGGATCGCAGCCAACTGTCAGCTGCAGACAGAGCAATCTATATGGCTCTGGCTGCAGCATGCATCGGTTTCGCTTTGATCACGGCTTTCTCCTGCACAAAGTAAAGGATCTGAGCGCCAAGGTTTTAGGGTGGCGCAGCTGCTGTGTAGATTTTTAAGGTGGCGCCGTGTGATCCCTTGAAGGGATTCATGCTCACTGGCTGGGTACGACCTTAAACAGCAGAATTATGGAATAATATGAATTATGATATTGGGACGTCCACAGACGTCCTTGGCACTTCTCGTTACTTTTTTTTAGGACGTCCACAGACGTCCTTGGCACTCAATGTGTTAACAGATCCGCGATCTGTCACTTTGATCTGGTTTGACTGAACAGGATCAAAGCTATCTAGTTTAACGATACTACGACGCTGGTTTTCTACTCGATAACTGAAGCTGGATTTATCTGGGATCTGCCTGTGCACGCGCATGTTTTTCGCTCGTGCACAGGCGCGCGTCCACGCGAAAGAGGTGCACTAGCCAATCACATTACAGCTGAGCATGAACAGCTGAGTTGACACGGCAGGCACACCCATTTCCTCATTCAATGATCAGAGTTTTTAGCGGATATATTTAATGTAGCCTATGTCAGAATGAAAATCCGCGTTGGATATAGTCTGCTGAAAGACTGTTTAAAGCTGCCGCTTGTATTCACATCAGTCATTTGATTTACTTTGATCAGCGATTTTTGTCTCCTACAGCAGCTTTTTGCGAGTGTAAATGTGTAATCTCAGTCTATAAATTTCCACAATCTGTAAGCCTATTTAGACCATAGATTTAGAAACGCATGCTCAATGAATAATGATCTCTATCACTCATTATGTGTGTGGTTGCACTGATCGAATAATTCATATATAAAATAATTATATCCTAATATAAAAGAGAAAACTGCTGAACTGAATTGAGACGATGCAGGCATAGTTTTCATTGATAAAAACTAGCCTATTTTGTGGTCACATATATAGGCTATTGTCAGCAGAGTCGCATATCTCCATATTTCATATAATGATGCTGGAAATATGAAGTTCAATCACATCATACAGGCCAAAAGCAACACAGGACAAACACAGACAGGACTGAATGTGTGGACAAACACAGCCTGGACTGAATGTGTGGACAAACAGAGCCAGGACTGAATGTGTGGACAAACACAGCCAGGACTGAATGTGTGGACAAACACAGCCAGGACTGAATGTGTGGACAAACAGAGCCAGGACTGAATGTGTGGACAAACACAGCCAGGACTGAATGTGTGGACAAACACAGCCAGGACTGAATGTGTGGACAATTGGGGTTGGAATTGGGGGGTTAAATCACCATGTGATTCCCGAGCGCGGCGCACGCTGCCGCTCACCGCTCCCCCAGGGGATGGGTCAAATGCGGAGAACAAATTTCACACATTGTGTGACAATCAGTGGGACTTTACCTTTACTTTACCTTTACAAACACAGCCTGGACTGAATGTGTGGACAAACACAGCCAGGACTGAATGTGTGGACAAACAGAGCCTGGACTGAATGTGTGGACAAACACAGCCTGGACTGAATGTGTGGACAAACAGAGCCTAGACTGAATGTGTGGACAAACAGAGCCAGGACTGAATGTGTGGACAAACACAGCCTGGACTGAATGTGTGGACAAACAGAGCCAGGACTGAATGTGTGGACAAACACAGCCTGGACTGAATGTGTGGACAAACACAGCCTGGACTGAATGTGTGGACAAACAGAGCCTGGACTGAATGTGTGGACAAACAGAGCCAGGACTGAATGTGTGGACAAACACAGCCAGGATTGAATGTGTGGACAAACAGAGCCAGGACTGAATGTGTGGACAAACACAGCCTGGACTGAATGTGTGGACAAACACAGCCAGAGGCCTATACAGTACCACGAAGCGAGATTAGTGGCTTAGCGAGGTAACTTCAGGTTTAAACCTAGGATTGCCGTACCACAACGCTAGTTAACTTCTTACCGAGATAGATCACCATAGCAACTTATGCTCTATGGCTAACCTGCTTTGTAGCAGGTTAAGTTCAGAGGATAAGATCAAAACCCATGAAAGACCCACCTGCTTACCAATCAGCTCTCTGGAAACAGCGAGTTGCCATTCATATGGTCCCCATATGAAAAATACATTGCATTCAAATGAAAAAGAAAGAAAAACATATGGGTCCTGTTGAATTAATCGAGGACTGAAGTCTTGCACTTGTTGCAGGCTACATTTAAATTAAGCTCTACTTACCACTTTGGAATATGTTTTTATATTAATTTTGTGCTCTCAAGTAGCCTAGATACATTGTTTGACCCCGCCGATCGATTGCAGCTGAATGGTGAGTGGAGAAATATCACTAAACCGGCTTAAAAAGGTTACATAAACGTCTCCAAAGCGCATGGTGCCGTGTGTGCAACGGAGCTGAGGCTGACGTTGGTTTGGACATGGTCATACATGCCAGAATAGCTTACTACATCTAAGCAATTTAATATGGGATCGCCTGCACACAGATGATTCATTTCTATTCATGATTCATTCATTTCTTCTTTGCTTTTGGCCTGTATGATGTGATTGAACTTCATATTTCAAGCATAGTCCTTGTATTATGGAGATATGCGACTCTGCTGCCAATAGAGAGCCGCAGTAACGAGTCCGGAAATCATCGATGCTAACAGCCCTGGTTCTTCACAGTTTTCGCCTATGGGAGTTTTGAATGGGTTTTTGGCGCGATGCTTCTAATAATCTCTCTGGGCAACGCTGGCTTAATCAAACGCGAACCAGTGTTTAGTAATATCATCTTCACACGAGGACCACTTTTACGAGTTTTGAAGCTTTTACTTGCCGTTAAAAGGACGGCTAGCTAGCAAACGGCTAAATGAGACTACACTTTTGAGTCGATGGGGATATATACGTCAATAACGTCACCACTTCAAAGGGCGAACACGGAAATTCTCTTTCCCTCACCTGGTTCAGCCCCGTTCAGCCCGGGGTAATCAGTGCACACATCAACAACAGTCCAGGTTGAGTGCTGACGTGACGTGGAAGCCTATGCGACAGTGTGTAGTTCTGGATTAGCTTAGCTCGAGCATTTTACTTCTAGGGCTCGCATTTACGCTACAAAACTCATGAAAGTGGTCCTCATGTGTGAAGATTATCCGACGGAACTCTGGTTCGCGTTTGATTAATCTTGCGTTGCCCACAGACATTATTTGAAGCATCGCGGCAAAAACCCATTCAAAAATCCCATAGACAGAAACAGTGTAGAACCAGGAAGTTCGGGACTTCCGCATTCTGCCTACAAAAATACGTCATCCCTGCGGCTCTCTATAGCCTATATGTGACCACAAAATAGGCTATTTTCTATAAATGAAATCTATGCCCGCACGTACCATGTCGATTCAGTTCAGCAGCCTTTTTTAATTTTATTATCATTATTTTTTTATTGATAGCCTATAGGAATTATTCCATCAGTGCGACCAAACACATGAGATCATTATTATTCATTGAGCCTAAACGGTCTAAATATGCCTACGGATTTTGGAAATTTAGACTGAGATAGATCACACATTAGTCTACTTCCACTTGCAAAAAAGACTTGCAGGTTTTATTGAGTTTATTGAGAGGGTGAATTGAGCCGCTGTATAATATGTGGAGGCAGAAACCGCTCTTCAAAGAAATGACTGAAATGATGTGAATAAAAGCGGTAACTTTAGACAGTCATTCGGGAACAGACTAATAATATCCAATGCGGATTTTGATTCTGACATACATAGTAAAGCTTCACGATTTGCGCTTTGAATGAATGAGGAAATAGGCGTGTCTGGCGCTGTAAAAGCTGGAGCAGTCCATATTGCATTGTGATTGGCTAGTTGTTAAAAACCACGACGCGGGCGCGAGCTCCTGTGCACGGGCATTTTCATGTGCATGCGTTCTCAACTTGATTAGAAAAACCTGGATTCACTTAACGATTTGATAACTTTCGTTGAGATTAGAAGATTCATGGTATGAGTTAGCTAGAATCTAGCTACTGTAGATGGCAATGATCTGGTTAAGCCAAACCAGATCAAGGGACAGATCCTGGATCTGCTTATCCTACATTCGTGGTATGGGCCCCGGGACTGAATCTGTGGACAAACACAGCCATGACTGAATGTGTGGACAAACACAGACAGGAATGAATGTGTGGACAAACACAGACAGGACTGAGCTCGGAGAAAAAAGTTCTATCTGGCTTTCTATCCATCATACAGTAGCACCATGGAAACTCAGTTTGTCCTTTCTTTTTTTAAGGAGTTGGAGAAGGTCAGCAAGGACAGTGAGTTTGGCTCGAATCTCCTCATGACGTTATTACAGTATTTGGTTTTGTGTTGCTTCCTTTGTGCTCTGTCCACTCCTGACTGATTACAAGTGTTGAACATTCACACAAAATGTCTGTGGGAAATGATACAAGAGCCGCTAACCCTGAACAGTGTTCCAAATAAAAGTTTTCATTCTAGATGAATACTGTCTGGGTCCATGACAGTGTTTGCATGCTAGTGTGTGGCTGCAGCCTATGCCAGTCTGAGTCTTTGAGTGTCTGTTAATAGTCTTTAAAAAAAGTGCATAAAAATGTATAAGCACTGAAATATAGAAATGAGGTTCTAATGGTGTGCCATTATTGGATCCAATTAGTTAATGGGTTGATTTCTTAAGTCTTGCAGTCAAGATGGATGTCTCTTTCCTATGAGATTTTAAGCCATTAAACCAAAGATTCCGACATTCTCCAAGTGACAATGAAGAGTTTTAGCTCCACAGAGAGCAATTATATCAGTAAGACTTAATAGCTTTGTCCTCCAACTGGCTAAGTTAAATTCACTGACTCCATCCTACAGACTAAAAACTGGCTAAGTTAAATTCACTGACTCCATCCTACAGACTAAAAACTGGCTAAGTTAAATTCACTGACTCCATCCTACAGACTAAAAACTGGCTAAGTTAAATTCACTGACTCCATCCTACAGGCTAAAAACCGGCTAAGTTAAATTCACTGACTCCATCCTACAGGCTAAAAATCCTGGAGGACCTGGTTGTGGCACCATGCAATTTACATCCATATGGCACTCTTCACCCTGCACATCCTACACCTCTATGTGCACATGCATTTGTTCTGAGCTGTGAACATGCTTCTTCAAATAATGAGCGCTTCACGGCTGTGAGGATGTTGACGTGCTACAACACATATTGTCCTACTTCATTTGTTCCTTGCACTCCAGATGATAGACTGTATAAAAAAATATGGACGTAGCCTCCATGATGTCACCCATTGGCTTGTGGACTCCCATTTTGAAGCCTCAAGTTTGGCATTTTGAACATTGTTATCTTGGTTTTCACTGGACAGGCAATCTGTCAATCACGCCCCGACCCATAGACTGCTTTATCATCTATTTTACTCTAAATGGGACCATAATTTAAAGTTTAAATGGCGCCTTGACCAGGGTCTCCTGTCTTATGCCGATTGGCGAACAGGTACACCTCTGCCCTCCCATACCAGGATCAAATCTGGTCCACCACATGAGGTTGAATTCTCCACTCCTCCGTCAGGTGGCCACCTCTGGACATGAGGTCGGTCTGGGATGTGGAGAGCCTTGAGATAACCAAGGTGCTCTGTGGCCCAGAGCCACAGTGCCTGGCAGCCCTCACCATAGGTGTGGATCTCACTCCGCCATGCCTTCTGATCTAAGTCACCGTTGTGCGGTTGTCGGTTGTAACCAGCACATCCTCCCCTGTATCAGTGGGAGGAAGTGACACAGGGCCAAAATAACCACAGACAGCTCCAGTAGATTGATGTTTTGGTCTGTCTCTGGCTGACCACACCGTACTGACTGATAGCCCCAGACAGGTGCCCCCCCCAGTGTCTGTGAACACTGACACATAAGAGGTCACCCTCCCCATCAGTGTTCCTTGCATCAGTATATGGGGGTCTCCCCAATAAGCCAAGTCTCCTCTGGCAGATTGGGGGATGGTCACCCATCGGTGTCTGTGAAGACGCGGGTCTAGGTGTAACCTGCCAAACCACCTCTGGAGTTTCCTCCTGTGGAGCAGGCCCAGTGGAACCACTGAGTGAGCTGCTGCCATGAGACCAAGGAGCTGCATGAGAGGCAAAGCCATGACCTTCCTGCCTCACCACTTGCATCGCCAACAGCACTGTCTGACATCTGCCAGATGCGCTTGCCATGTGGGGGAGTCCAGAGACTTCCCCAAATATGCCGCCTGCTGGCTGGGTATGGGATCGCTCTTTTTCCAGTTGACGGCAAAACCCAATCTTTGTCAGGTGGCACATCAGCTGTACTGTGTGGGAGATGGCATGTTCCTTGGAACGGGCCATGAGGATCAGGTCGTCTTTGTAGAAGAAGACCCATATTCCTTGGCAGCGCAGGGGCTCGAGTGCCATGTCCACACATTTGGAGAAGGTGCTAGGGGCCACGGCATAACCAAATAGAAGTACATTGTACTCGTAGGTGGTCCCCTGGAAGGCGAACTGCAGGAATTTCCTGTGGGTTTTCATCACGGGGACACAGGCATCTTTCAGATCCACCTTGGTGAATCAGTCGCCTGGTTGGGCCAATGTCAGCAGATGCATGTTATAAGGTCTTGCAAGCCTCTATCATTATAACATATTTCTAGGTATTGAATAATCAAGATTACCATAGGAATTAAAGTTACCGTATGCTTGTAACGCCAAAAATCGATGTATTCTTATATACATATCAATTGATCCCCTCTGAAAAATGCTCAAAGGTCAGCAGGTGGAAATGTATTAATAGGGTATAGAATTAGTTACATCGGCCCAGGCAGGGAGAGGAGAGGCACTACTGATCCATGGCAGCAGGAAGCTTAGGCCAGCCTATCAACTCTCTTATTCCAGAACCACCTTTCAAAAAAACGATATACTCGAAGTAAGGTTGCCGCTTGCTCCAGACTCAGAATTCAGGTTAAAGACTAAATGAAGACAAGATTCGTTGACTATGATTTATTTTTATTTTTTATGAAATGTTTCCAAAATCAAGCCACTTGTCCCCTTATTCTATCAACAGCTACCTCATCACTGAACTCCCAGCTCCAGCACCTGCAACAGCTCCAACAGATCCAGCAACACCACCACCACCACCACCACCAGCACCAACAAACCCATGCCCAGAGCCAGCTGTCCTCCCAGCAGCACATGACCCCACCCAGCCAGCTGTCCTCCCAGCAGCACATGACCCCATCCAGCCACTCCCAGAGCCAGCTGTCATCCCAGCAGCATATGACCCCACCCAGCCAGCTGTCATCCCAGATGACCCCGCCCAGTGTCCCCTCCCCTGGCTCCACCTGCTCCTCCGCCTCCGGCCAGCTGCCCCATTCTCCGCCCCACCGGCCTAGCCAGTCGCCCGCCCGCAGCCTGCCTTCACCCGTCACACCGCCCATGCCTCTGCAGGTGAGTTCAGTGTTTACTTGCTAATACAACCGGATCAAGTTCAAAATCCTGGTCATCACTTACAAAGCCCTTCACCATCTGCCTCCCCTTACCTCACTGACTTCCTCCCCCCCTACCAACCCTCCCGGTCCCTCAGATCCACCTCAGCCGGCCTTCTCTCCACCCCCAAGTCCAACCTCCACAATTTTGGGGACAGAGCCTTCTCTTGAGCAGCTCCCAGGCTCTGGAATTCCCTCCCCCAATACATCAGAAACTCAGAATCCTCAGGTGCGTCCACACCGACCTATTAAAGTTTTTCGCTGGCATTGAGTTTACATACAAAGTCAATGCAAACGAGCGATTGAGCATATATTCGCCCGGGAGAAAAATCGCTGGGCGTCCGTACGACAGAGACAGAGCGATAGGGCGAAAATTTGCTCGTCGCCCGAGATGAAATATCCCAACTCGAGCGAAATTTCGCTGCCATCAGTCGCTCGCTGTTCAACGCTGATTGGCTGCCGTGTGAGAGTGAGTCAAGGACCACACTGGCTTGGAACAAACCGCTGGTTTATTGTGTGGCAACAAACCGCATTGACAGCTGATTGACAGGCTGACAGCTGACATGAAGTGAAATCTGTACTACCGGTATAGAGCTTGCGTTAGGAGCACGCTGATAGGCTTAGCTTATAAACAACTACGGTGGCTCGTAGTGGACAAACATCACGACATTGCGTAACGTTATAGCCCCCAGATGTCCGTCAATTATTGTGCCTGTTGACGAGCGATTTAAACACAGCGACAGAGCGATTCCAAAGGGTTGAAACGAGCGTCGGAGAGAAAAATAAATATCTCGGTGTGAACACAGCTTTACAATTCCGCTCCCGCCTCAAGACCCATCTCTTCTCCCTTTTCTTAGTTCCCCCCAACTCTCCCCCTATCCTTCCTTGTGTGTCTACAGTATGCCATGTTTGTTCGCTGTCTGTTGCACCAACGTTGCCACCCCATAGTGTTTAGTGTATAGTGTCATCTTTGTCCGCAATTTGTTCACTAATGCCCCCCCTTCCCCGTTGGCTGGAGGTTGTGTTTTCTGTCTGTCTGTCTGGTTGTCAGCAGGATATCTCAAAAAGTTAGGATGGATTTGCACGAAATTTGGCAGAAAGGTTGGTAATGGGCCAACTTAGAAGTGATTAACTTTCCACGCCCACTGGCCAACAAGGGTACTGTAATAGGCTGGATTCGCAAGCGGGGCTGCGCATAAATTCAGCTCGAGCAGGAGCCTGACCATTCATACCAGAAGCGCTCTGTTTTGCGCCATGCCGGTCACAACTTGTACTGACTTCATGCCTGGCTGCACGTGGCTGCTCAAGTCAAAAATAGACCAGACGCAAAAACTCGTCCGATGTGATCGGTCTAATCTGTTAACAAGGACATCAAAATGAAACTGCCTGCACTTCCAGGTGTTTCGCCTTGCTTCCACGTCGGTTCGATTTCCCGTGTGTTTGCACCATAACTCCTTAACTTTTCACCCCCACTAGGGCTGTCACTTTTTCCCAAAATAAAATTCGAACGAACTTTAATTGCCCGAAATTCGTTCGAATATATTCGAAGTTTTTTGGTTAATAATTTTTTTTTTTTTTTTTTTTTCCAGTCCAGCAGCCTGTTGCACCAGCTGAATGTAAGTTCTGTCTTAAGTTAGGGTGTAAAGTCCACACTAACTGCTACGTTCAAACTACCGTAGTTAGTTTGACACTAAAGTTGTGTCTTTGTTTGGTTGCACCACGGAGACGTAAGGTACATCTTAACTAGTAGACCCTAAAGTCCATACTAACCAAAATAGTGTCGCAGACAATGACGTGTACAGTATCTGTGACCAATCAGTGAAAAGCACGGTGGAAACGGTGTTTATTTACGGTTGTTTAAGTGGAGTGAAAACAGGACATGTTGCCCACCGCAAATTAGTGCTTTCATATTTCATCAACACTAATCAAATGAGAACGTTATTGAGTAACGTTCGTTCAGGTTCATATTACTGTTAACGTTTATCTGTGAGCTCTTCATCAGTATTGTAGGCTATACCACCATCCTGCCTCACTAAATTGTTGCGGTTATTTTAATTTGTATGCAGTGCTGCAGCTTGTGGGAAACAAAAGCGTGAGTCATAAATATCAAAGGGTGTAATTTATCACGGAGAGCGCGTTGCGGACGCAAAACAACGATGCGCCACGGTGCCAAGTTGCAATCCGTGCCAACTGCTATTTTACGGAGGACTTTACACCTAGTAAGACGTAGGTGTAAATTTTAAGTTCTAACTTATGCCTACGTTGTAACTATTTCACTTGGTGCAACCCAAATATTTTTAGTAGTGCGTAAACTCGGACTTAGTGAGACTTTACGTTCAAACTAGCTTACGTTTCAACTTACGCACAGCTGGTGCAACCCACTGCAGGCCACCGGGCATCAGCCCGACGTGTTAGCTTGGACGCTCACAGTCACAACACTGCCTCACAAACTTGGCTGCATCCAACTCGAGACAACTTTTCAGACCCTGGAGACAATCTTTCTCAGAAGAGACTAACGCGACAAATCTGGAGACTTTTTCTGACATGGGATTAACATTACCAGCAAGCAGCAGTTGGTTAATTTTGGTTCATAAAAAAAAAATATATATATATATATATATATATATATATATATATATATATATATATATATATATATATATATATATATATATAATAAAAAAAATCAAAAAAAATCGAACATTCAAATTACATTTCGAAAACGAACCCCTCCCCCACATTCGAAGTTGCATTCGAATTTCGAATGAAAAGTGACAGCCCTAACCCCCACTAACCAAAAGGGCGCGTGGCAATGACCGTGGCCAATCACAAAAAGCACTTAAGTTCCACACGGATTCATGTAACACCACGCAACTTTGCAGATAGGTCGGTCATGGGCCTAAAGATGAACTGATTAACTTTCCATGCCCATTAGCCAAAAGGGGGCGTGGTAATGGGCGTGGCCATGTGAGTGAGAATTATTATTTGTTGCTAATTAAGGTATTTAAATAGCTTAATTAGCAATGAATAATAATTTGCACTCAGCCAATCACAAAAACGGGCTTACAGTAACTTCCACACAGACTGGCCAAAAGGGGGGGTGGCAATGGGCGTGTCCAATCACAGAAAGGCGCCTAACTAACGGATTTGCACCAAACTTGGCAGGAAGGTTGGTCATGGGCCAACTTAGAAGTGATTAACTTTTCACGCACACTGGCCAAACAATACAAATCTGCTTAGATTTGGATCCGAGAGACAAATGGGGGTCCATGGCCCTATGTGTAGTAACTTAGGGGTCCTTGATATTAAAAACGTTGAGAATCACTGCTTTAGCACCTTTATTTCATTTTGTGAGGCATTGCATTCAATCTGATACTAGATCTTAACACTTTATTTTGATCTTTCACTTGAAAATTACAATTGAAGAGAGGAAATGAGATAATGCAATTAATTCCTATTCATAAAAGGCAACGCTACCAAGTGAAGAGGTGGATGGTGGATGAAAAGTGTCATTGGTGATGGTGTGATTTTGTAGCAGGGCAGGTCAACCTTGAGAAAACACAATGCTTAAGCAGTACACCCCACTACTTGATTCCCTGTCAGCACTTGATCTTTATCAAGTGACTGTGTTTGAATGGAGGCTGGCAGCTCTTCTGTCTATGTGGAGCTATTAGAATATGCATCTCAGCCTTGATACAGCAAGACGTGCTTAACATCAAACCTCTCTGCAATTCACAGCCTCCTACGGCCGATTCAACAGAGATCCCGGGGTTATCTGTCCCACTGCTTTTCATCCGTAATCACTCCCTTTATCTTTGCTGCTCTTTCTACTCAACCTCCTTTTTAGTCAGTTTGTCTGTCCATCCATCTCCCCCCTTCTGTCCGTCTGGCTGTCACTGTGTGACGATAATAACCTATTTTATATCCCTGTGGTTTCATTTCTGGTGGAGACTGGCCAGGGTCGCCTCTCTGTCCCTGGTCACATTCATCAGCGTCAGACCCTTATTGGGTTGTGGTGCAACCTTCTTTATGGCCAGGATGAGTTGGGCTATTTGTTTCCCCCTTGCAGCCCTCTCCGGCCCTGTCACGGCCTAGTGAGACTCAGCAGGAAAAACAGCCTCTGGATTTAATGGCCTCCAAAGGCACCAACACACTGCCCACTCCAGCCATGGGAACTACATGGGAAGAGCTACTGACCAACACACAGATTCACGCATTAAAGCCTAATTTATACTTATACTTATTATGGTCACAGACAATAAAGAGTGTCATTCATGTTGCTGCATTTATGGTTCTCTCCTCAGCTCAACGTCACGTGACACTCGAACGCTGCAGACAGCCAAGAGAGGGAATGCTGTATGCTGGTTTGTTTGTCTAGCCTGATGTCTAGCCTGACATTGCCAGACCAATTCCCAACTGTCAAAGCAAATTAAACATGAGCTCACAGATTCATCAGGTTCCCAGGTGCTACAGTGAAACTACGTCGGAGGCAAGATGTAACGTACTTGGCTGCAGCCGCATATAACGACACACAACCACACAACTCACCTCTCTCTCTGGGAAGTGGTCACGGTGTTCTTTGTGATTTTCACAAAGTCATATATCAAGGACAGGCTGATAAAAATAGCGGGGACACGTTCATTCATTTCAGCGAAAACCAAAACAAGGAAGTCAACTGCGCGTGCCTTCTATATAGCCAATCAGACTTGCGCAAAACTATGTGACGTTAGAAATTTCACTTGGTAGGAGACACTATTCAGCGACACTTGAAAGTGTCGACAAAGACCTAATTTCTGTCGGCAACGGTTTCAAAAGTGTTGACAGACCAAGTATAAATGGGCTTAAGCCTGCATCCAAAGGCCTTACTTTCTACATGATAGATACGATTTTTGACCAGATACGCTGTGATCAGACTGTCTTACTCATCAATTTGTGGTTTGCGAGGGGAAAACGCCACACAATCTTTGAATATCTTCCTGTGGCACAGTAGCAGACACAGACACACAGTAGAGGACACAAGTTGGGTTTCCATCCAAAGGTATCACAAATTTTAATAGAATCTTCAGAAAGTCGGCAAAAGAAAATGCGAAATAATTTGCGTTTCCATCCGCTGCTATTATGCGAATTATAGAGCTGTCAGTCACCTCGTGTTTGAGGCTGTCGACTGCCTCTGCTGATCAGCTGCTAGATAGAGCAGATAGTAGTGAATACAATGTCATTCAATTCTAGAAGTGAGTCGCCTTAAAGTTAATATCCCAGTCTTCCTCTGTTTACCACGATGGGTATTGTGCTACGTATTTATGGCATTATTTACCGTGTAGCCCTATTGTGTTGGCTACATGGCATGTTTTGCAGTGATCAAGGCAAACTGCGTGGTTTTTGAATGGAGAGACAACGGAATATCGCTTAATCTGTTCCCACTGCACGTATCGCATTTTCCTTTTATCGATACACCCGACTTTTCCACCTCCCCCAAGCGTGAAAACTTTTTTTGCGATATTTGGAGGTTTTTGCGAATTTTGCAGCGTTTCCACTCAGTTTTTTAATGTGCAAATTGAAATTTCGCATAAAAACAGGTGGATGGAAACCCGACTACAGACACACAGCAGAAGCAGGATTATTTCTAGCAAGCTGACAGCATGAATCAAACTGAGAGCTTAGCTTTATATAGATTGTCTTTTCTACAAGAAGCAGCGGGGCTGATTATGATGACTGAGGACAGACCTCCCTTGGGGGGGGGGGGGGGGGAGGGGGCAAAGGGCCCACATCAGGCATCATTAAGATATTGCCTCATCAAATAGGATTAAGGAACTGTGTGTGTGTGTGTGTGTGTGTGTGTGTGTGTGTGTGTGTGTGTGTGTGTGTGTGTGTGTGTGTGTGTGTGTGTGTGCGTGCGTGCGTGCGTGCGTGCGTGCGTGCGTGCGTGCATGTGCATGTGTGCGTGCGTAGCAGGATGGATGTAAAAGGTTTAGTTTCTCTGCGTCAGTGCTGGGGGTTGTCAAAGAGTGTGCAGCCATGTCGCTCAGTGAGGGGCTCTCTCTCTCCCAAGGACAGGCCGCAACCTCGGCACCCACCCAAGGCTGCATGGACTCCTTCCAGCCCCTGGGTCAGTGATTGGCTCCTTCCAGCACCTGGGTCAGTGATTGGCTCCTTCCAGCACCTGGGTCAGTGATTGGCTCCTTCCAGCACCTGGGTCAGTGATTGGCTTTTCAGTCACACAATCACCAAGCAAGTTTTGGGCGTCTGGGTAGTGTAATGTAAAAGCATTCGCCTACCACCGCGTAGACCCGGGTTCAATTCCCGGCAGCGGTACTTCCGGCTTGATCAGACATTCCTACAGACACAAGTGGCCGTGTCTGCGGGTGGGAAGGCGGTGCCTCCTCTGGTCGGGCGGGAATTGTCCAAGTCCAACTGGGGAGAAAATGGGAGAAGATTCAGAAAAAGAAAAAAAAATTGATTAAAAAAGAGAAGAAAGGAAATTTCCACCCAAGAAGAGTCTAGTATTGGCTTTTTATTTGTTTTAATTTAAGACAGTGTGGACTATTTCTGGGCCGCTTTACCCAGAGGAACTGGTCTATACAGCAATGTCAAGTCATAATTACCATAATACAATCACTATTAGACAGATAACACCCCTTTTTCAGACTGTCATTATCCAGACACGCAAGAGCACTCAGCCATTCAACTATTTATTGAAAATACAGTGCAGAGCCACAGAGAGACAAACACTCATTATGTTCCAATTAATGTCCCATTGTAATTCTCCTCTCATGGGAGGTATTGTGTTGTGTGATATTCTTGGTAAACTCACGGTGAAGAATTCCTGAGCATTCATTACATCCCTCGAGAGTCTTCGGTGTCTTTAATTTGTGAGACAATATTCATCAGTTGGCTCGTTAATATCCCTGTTAGAATAGAATACACACTACAACTGACTGTCTCTTTGAGTCAATGGTCTAAACTCAGATTACTACCTCTCTGCCCCCCCCCCCCCCCCTCTCTCTCTCTCTGGTCCCCATCATGCAGAATACAGTGAGCGGCGGCCTGTGGCTGACTCAAATAGCCACCACAGTGATGACAAATAGACTGAGGAGATTATGAAATTTGCTTAAGTGTGTTAATGGGCTGATTGTGGGAGCCCGCTGGATTTTGCTGGGAGCTGATTGATTAGAGCTGCAGGTTTTCTCTCCACGCCCAGAGAGCTCAGGGATTTGAGGGGGTGAAGGCGCTCGCCAAGTCTGTTACACCGGAATTGATCTTAATTAGATCTGAAAGACCTGCCACAGCAGAATGGTCGCGGCGATTAAAATGAAAAACAGGAGAAATTACTGATCAAATTAATCATAATGTCGGGCTACAGCTGTAGGTCTGGTGTAATTTGCCACTCCAGTGAGTTACATCGGCCCAGGCAGGGAGAGGAGAGGCAGTACATACTGATCCGTGGCAGCAAAGCTTAGGCCAGCCTATCAACTCTCTTATTCCAGCTCGTACGCCCAGACCCCCGCCCCCTCCCCCCGAGCCCGCTGCGCCATCCAGTGGAGTCCCACCATTTCTCTCTCTCTCTCTCTCTCTCTCTCTCTCTCTCCCCCTCTCTGTCTCTCCCTCTCTCTCTCTCTCTGATGTAATTAGTCAATGTACAACATTGTTATTGTCTTCATCTGTTTTTTGTTTCATTGTCTGTGTTCATGTTAATATCCTTTTTGGGTGCCAGGGTAGGGCCTGGTGCCATTTATTTATTATAGCTCTGGCATTTCCAAATGTTTGCACACAGATACAGTATGATAATACAGTTTTTCCTGGTTGTTTAAACATATTCCCTGATTCACTACCTCACTTCCTCAAAATCCTAAACACAAATCTCAAGACTCACACACAAAATGCTAAATCCTACACTTCCTTTGCACAAGCACACTTTGCCCTCAAAACTCAAGCACAAAATGCTAAATCCTATACTTCCTTTGCACAAGCACACTTTGCTCTCAAAACTCAAACACATACATCATACGAGTAGACATTCCAAGCACTCATTGAACACTGATGTGCAAAATGGAAAACACTATAGTATGAATGGAAAACACTTTATGAATGATCAGGAGAATTATACCTTTGCATGTTCATGTTGTAGGCTAGCATTTTCTCCTTTCGTAAAATACCCAAATATAAAGCAACAGAAATGTAGTAAAAAAGAAAATATTATACTGTATCTCAGACCCAACAGCAAACTGAATGGAATGCAATACAAATACATTCTTCCCCAATTGCTAAAACACAAAACACGAGTGATTTGTGCTTAGATTTTTGGGGAAACAGACACCATTGAACACTGATGTGCAAAATGGAAAACACTATATATGAATGGAAAACACTGTAGGAATGCCTTAGCAGTGGAATCAGGACTTTGCATGTTCAGTGTTTCACCTGTTGGATGTGAAATATCGACATATATTGTTGTATGTACTGTAGTGTATACCCAAAGAGCAAATTGCACAACAGCCTTTGGAGTTTAGGAATGTGATTGGCAGTGTGTTCTGAGTGAACATCAGGAGTGGAAAATCAGGAAGAGTGTGCAAGATATGGAGAATTGTGTTTAGTGAGCTGAAAGATGTGTGGTATGGAATGGGAAGATGTGTCTAAAGCAGGAAAATGTGTGGTATGGAATGGGAAGATGAGTCTAAAGCAGGAAAATGTGCTTGGAGTTTAGCAGAATTGGTTTAGCAGTAGGTAAATGAGTTAGAGATTGTGCACATTGTGTCTGATGTTCCCAAAAATCTGTTTAAACAACCAGGAAAAACTGTAATAATGATCCCAAATTATCTGAAACTGCTTCTTTTACTTACTTTTTTTACACAAAGTTTTCTACCCCTAACCCCACATCCCCTCACCACCTCCCCGCCGCAGCCAAGGGAAACCCAGCGAGGTGGAAAGAATCGGCTCGCTGGCGACTGCACATGTATCGGAGAAAGCATGTGCTATTCTATAGCTCTCAGTAGATCGGCAGAGGGGGTGGAGCAACGACCGGGACAGCTTGGGAGGGGGAATTGGCCAAGTAGAATTGGGGAGAAAACGGGGGGAAATCAGGGAAAAAAAACATTCTACATTGTGTTTTTCCTCCATCCATCCCTTCTCTGTTGTTGCTTTTGGGAGCATCTTAGCAGCGTCTTGTGTCACGTTGTCCCGTCTCTACTCTGCTGTTCTTATCCTCACTCATCCTGCTGAAAATCCCCAAAACACATTCTGTAATCGGTCAATCGTCATTTCAATCTGCCGTGCCCACACACTGGAATAATTTACAAAAAAGACTAAAACTGGACAATTTCAGCTCCGAGTCAGCTTTCAAGGACTCTATCATGGACATTTTCACTGACACCTGCAACTGCTTCCTAAACTAGCACTTCTAGCAGTCTCCTGCCTGTCTGCTCCGGCTGTTTTGTTCTTGCTCTGTTTGTCTTGCCATGTTTTAACTGTGTTTTAACTTTGTTTTAACTTTGTATTTCTTTTACCCCCTATCCCTCAAAAGGCTGTGCCTTTTGCCAGGTCGCCATTGTAAATAAGACGTTTTTAATGACTTACCTGGTTAAATAAAGGTTAAATAAAGAAATAAATAAAAATAAAAACCATGCTGTCTGGTCACTGGCATGTTGCGTGTTCACTAATAGCCTCTGACCTTACTCCAGTCTCTTGCCGGTTGGTTTAACAGCCTCTGACCTTACTCCAGTCTCTTGCCGGTTGGTTTAACAGCCTCTGACCTTGCTCCAGTCTCTTGCCGGCTGGTTTAACAGCCTCTGACCTTGCTCCAGTCTCTTGCCGGCTGGTTTAACAGCCTCTGACCTTGCTCCAGTCTCTTGCCGGCTGGTTTAACAGCCTCTGACCTTGCTCCAGTCTCTGGCCGGGTAGTTTAACACCCTCTGACCTTGCCCCAGTCTCTTGCCGGCTGGTTTAACAGCCTCTGACCTTGCTCCAGTCTCTGGCCGGGTAGTTTAACAGCCTCTGACCTTGCTCCAGTCTCTTGCCGGCTGGTTTAACAGCCTCTGACCTTGCTCCAGTCTCTTGCCGGCTGGTTTAACAGCCTCTGACCTTGCTCCAGTCTCTTGCCGGCTGGTTTAACAGCCTCTGACCTTGCTCCAGTCTCTTGCCGGCTGGTTTAACAGCCTCTGACCTTGCTCCAGTCTCTTGCCGGCTGGTTTAACAGCCTCTGACCTTGCTCCAGTCTCTGGCCGGGTAGTTTAACAGCCTCTGACCTTGCCCCAGTCTCTTGCCGGCTGGTTTAACAGCCTCTGACCTTGCTCCAGTGTCTGGCCAGGTAGTTTAACAGCCTCTGACCTTGCCCCAGTATCTTGCCGGCTGGTTTAACAGCCTCTGACCTTGCTCCAGTGTCTGGCCGGCTGGTTTAACAGCCTCTGACCTTGCTCCAGTCTCTTGCCGGCTGGTTTAACAGCCTCTGACCTTACTCCAGTCTCTTGCCGGTTGGTTTAACAGCCTCTGACCTTGCTCCAGTCTCTTGCCGGCTGGTTTAACAGCCTCTGACCTTGCTCCAGTCTCTTGCCGGCTGGTTTAACAGCCTCTGACCTTGCTCCAGTCTCTTGCCGGCTGGTTTAACAGCCTCTGACCTTGCTCCAGTCTCTGGCCGGGTAGTTTAACACCCTCTGACCTTGCCCCAGTCTCTTGCCGGCTGGTTTAACAGCCTCTGACCTTGCTCCAGTCTCTGGCCGGGTAGTTTAACAGCCTCTGACCTTGCTCCAGTCTCTTGCCGGCTGGTTTAACAGCCTCTGACCTTGCTCCAGTCTCTTGCCGGCTGGTTTAACAGCCTCTGACCTTGCTCCAGTCTCTTGCCGGCTGGTTTAACAGCCTCTGACCTTGCTCCAGTCTCTTGCCGGCTGGTTTAACAGCCTCTGACCTTGCTCCAGTCTCTTGCCGGCTGGTTTAACAGCCTCTGACCTTGCTCCAGTCTCTGGCCGGGTAGTTTAACAGCCTCTGACCTTGCCCCAGTCTCTTGCCGGCTGGTTTAACAGCCTCTGACCTTGCTCCAGTGTCTGGCCAGGTAGTTTAACAGCCTCTGACCTTGCCCCAGTATCTTGCCGGCTGGTTTAACAGCCTCTGACCTTGCTCCAGTGTCTGGCCGGCTGGTTTAACAGCCTCTGACCTTGCTCCAGTCTCTTGCCGGCTGGTTTAACAGCCTCTGACCTTGCTCCAGTCTCTGGCCGGGTAGTTTAACAGCCTCTGACCTTGCCCCAGTCTCTTGCCGGCTGGTTTAACAGCCTCTGACCTTGCTCCAGTGTCTGGCCGGCTGGTTTAACAGCCTCTGACCTTGCTCCAGTCTCTTGCCGGCTGGTTTAACAGCCTCTGACCTTGCCCCAGTCTCTGGTCGGGTAGTTTAACAGCCTCTGACCTTGCTCCAGTGTCTGGCCGGCTGGTTTAACAGCCTCTGACCTTGCTCCAGTGTCTGGCCGGCTGGTTTAACAGCCTCTGACCTTGCCCCAGTCTCTGGCCGGGTAGTTTAACAGCCTCTGACCTTGCTCCAGTCTTTGGCCGGGTAGTTTAACAGCCTCTGACCTTGCTCCAGTGTCTGGCCGGCTGGTTTAACAGCCTCTGACCTTGCTCCAGTCTCTTGCCGGCTGGTTTAACAGCCTCTGACCTTGCCCCAGTCTCTGGTCGGGTAGTTTAACAGCCTCTGACCTTGCTCCAGTGTCTGGCCGGCTGGTTTAACAGCCTCTGACCTTGCTCCAGTGTCTGGCCGGCTGGTTTAACAGCCTCTGACCTTGCCCCAGTCTCTGGCCGGGTAGTTTAACAGCCTCTGACCTTGCTCCAGTGTCTGGCCGGCTGGTTTAACAGCCTCTGACCTTGCTCCGGTGTCTGGCCGGCTGGTTTAACAGCCTTTGACCTTGCTCCAGTGTCTGGCCGGGTAGTTTAACAGCCTCTGACCTTGCTCGTGTCTGCTTGTCTGGCTTGTTGCCCCTCACCCGGTCGTCTCCTCGGTCGCTGTCAGAACCCCACACTGGTCATGTCCACTCTCCACCCGCACACTCATGGGGGTAATTACAGCCTTAGGGACCTGCATTCTACTCCCCGTGCTCCACAATTTACCACCGAAACGTCCACAGACATCACTCCTTTTCCCCCACTGCACCCCCGACACCGCAGGACCGCCGGGCCTCAGACCCACAAGTGGTGCAATTACCTGGGCCTCTCCTCTCTCCCTTTCTCCCTCCCCCTCTCTTCTCACTCTCTCCTGCTCTCTCTTCTCCCTCTGTGCTCTTCTTGACCCCCCTCTCTTTTCACTCTCTCGTCCTCTCTCTTCTCCCTCTCTGCTGTTCTCTCTCCCCCTCGGCTCCCCTCACTATTCCCTGGCAATCAGCCTTCATTAGAAGCCTCTGGTGAAAACCCATCGTCACCAAGGTCAGCGGATGCCAACCACAACGGCCTTTCAGAGGCTTGGCTGTCTGCACTCTGCATCTCTCCTCTCCTCTCCTCCACTCCTCCTCTCCTCCCGCTCCCTCCACCTTTCCTCCTCAGCCTCAAACGCATCTCTAATGCTTTTGTCTCCAGCTGAGGCCCCTTCAGACACCCATGTCACCGTTTTCCGCCGCAGTGCACTTGTACTTATGTCAACTGCTGTTAAAATCACCACTGTCCAATTTGCTCCTAAATGTCTCTTTTTATGAGCGGTGGGTGTGTCTCCCATTATATTAACATGTGTATTAAATGAGCCTTGCACATCGATTAATTGATTTTCCAGATCAGCTACACGTCTATTCAATTTAGTGAAACAGGCCTCCATCATCCCACAGGGTATTAAATCAAAATTAAAATGACATGCTTAAATATAAACCCAATGGCTCATACTGTGTCTTGTCAATGAGACAGGCAACACTTAAGCTGAGGACAGAGTCCATTATCTATCTCTTAGAAACCATCAGTGGTATCAGTGCACTGGAATAAGATGCTAGAATTTACTATAATCAAACCTTAAATTTATATTTTTGGATATTCCACGACTTTTCAAGTGGCAGTATTGGTAAACCTCACCATGGACTTCTTTTTTGTTTGTTTTTTTCTGCTTGAAAATTTAATGGATGGAGAATGCACAAGTAATTTCACAACATGTAGTAATCTACTGTGCACAAGTGAGTGAATGAATATCAAATAAATTAGGGCTCGTCAGGATTTTTTCATTTTGAAAAGGCAAGATGCTAATCTTATGTTTTACATTTAGGTTAAGCATTTATCATCTTATACATGTAAAGTTGTATTGTAAAGGTATATTTAAGTCTTGGGCATTCTTACATCTAACTATTATCAGGATAACAGCTGTTTTAAAATAATAATAATAAATCTTAAAAAAAGGTACTTGATTTAAATAGCAGTGCTGCTGGTTGTGTGGTTCAGAGCATGAACAGGCCCTCTCCAGCAGCTCAGCCTATAGCCTCTTATTAATGCACAGGAGATCCGGCTCTTAAGAAGGCAGAAAATTGCCTTACATAACAAGCGCTCCACAATTTAGAAATACAAATGTGCACTGTTGACTGAAGCAGAAAATAAGACTGTTGCCCATCAACAGCAGCACATTTCATATGAATAATTATAAAGCACAGGAGCTAGATGAGGAAAACAACCTGACCATGACAGCTCTACTACTTTTATTTACTTCAAATGAGGGATTAGGCAGAGAGAAAATCTACAGACTTAAGGACCAACGATGGCCCCTGAATTTCTGAATAAGGAGGAACTCAAATTTATCATATTTCAGAATGACTAACAGGATCATTGGGAATGTGTTTCTCTGTTTTACTGTATAGGCATTTTAGCCTGTCACTTTTCAAATTACCTCACGCATACTTTTCGGCTTCACATCCAGCGCATACTTTTCTGTTCCGGCTGTGTTTTCAGAACCCACTCAGTTGATATTTTCTTAGCTTTTCAACATCTTGTTTCCTGTTTTCTATACCTGGCATCGTAACTCTGGGTGGGCAGAGGGCTTCGAGCTCCAACACCCAGTAGAAAGAAAGTTCTCTGCTCAGCCCACATGCACACTGGGGCCAACACGCATTAGGCACCCACAGGGGAGCCCTCAGACGGAGCTCCGAGCTAGGGCTCACCTAACAGTGGATAAGGAATAGGGTTTCTTTAATTATGAGGCAGGGCTGTGACATTGAGTTCCCCCCGTCCTCCTCCAGCAGCCTCCCAGACACTGTCTAAGTGCTCCGCTCCGCTGAGGAGGCCAGTCCCCCCGCGGGGCGCGATTCCACTGCCTGTAATTTCTGATGCCCATTAGTGACCGCAAACAGAGCACCGGGCTCACACAAGGAGCACAGCCGCGCGGCGCTACCACGCCATAAAAAGAGCCTTTTAATGCAATGTTATTGCATTATGCCCTCCTCATAGACTGCAATCAAAAGACCTATTTGTGGTCCTGGCAGAATATTATCAGAAAATTCTCTCCACCATGTTTTTTGGGGGCGGCATGGTTAGCTGAGGCTTATTTGGTGTATGTTTTGTAATGTATAGTGTGTGAGGAATGAGGATGTATAGTGTATAGTGTGTGAGGCGTGAACTGAAATTCCTCTGAACTCTTACTCTGAAATGCTAATCCACAAGTTCAAGCCGAGAAATGTGAGGAGCTTTTTTCTCTCCACGTGGATGATTTTATGGCCGATTTGATTAGCAAAGGGAATGTGAAATTGATAGTTTTGTAAATGGACTAGACTAGAATGCAAGAACACTGCATTTTTTTAAGTCGACTCCTCCAAGAGGGGGAGCCTGGGAAGTTAAAAATCAAGTAATCAATAGGCAGACGTGTGTAAATGTCATCAATGCATCTCTCCACTTATGCTGATTCACTTTGTGTTCGAGTGTGTATCTTTTGGAGAAAAGGAGCTGGAGAACGAGGGGGAGGCGGGTTTATCGATCAAGGGTGAGCACATGTTAGCCACAGAGCCCCTCTCTCGTGATTCATCTTAAGGCTCAGAGTTGGGCCAATGACACATGACAGACCTCCCCCTCAAACTCCTCCATTTCTCTTCATTACCCGCCGTCTTTTTGGACACCACAGTGGAGAGTAATCACTTACCTTTATTGTGTTTATAAAGCTGCGGCATGGATGACCCTTCCTATATTGAATTGAGGACATCAAAAGATCACTGGACATTGATTAGGAGGATATTAAAGTCATTCAAATGCTATATTTATATGTCAAACAACAGCAGAGTGAAAAGAGATGGCATTTCCCCCCTAAATGAAAATGAATGGAATGTGTTTTGTTCAGCTGAAATAGATCTCCTAAAATCAAGAAAGATTCCGTTTTATTGCAGTGAATCGTTTAGTTAATTGCTGTCCGAAGGTTTAGAATAGCTTCTTTGACTGTATAGCAAAATAATACAGTGTTCATAATTTTCTTCATAGTCTGATCCTGTGAGTATGGATTTTTTTTTTTTTTTTACTTTCTGCTTTCATGTTCACACACAGTAACCAAACAAAGAGCCATATGTATCCACTTCACAGTCATAGCACTACATCTACTGCAACACTTGGTTAAAACTGCTAGGATTCTCAACCCAACACTGGTATGGTACAGAAATAACTGCACCAAATATGTCACATCATGAGCCCAAATGGTCAGCACTTTCTCGCAGATACTTAATCACCAAGTAGTCTCAAATTTAATACATCTGGAAACAGCTAAATATTATAGATCATTCCTCAGGAAGAGAAATAGTGTAACAGGAGTGTAGTATAACTTATATATTTTTACTCACAGTGTCCCCTAACCAGAGGAAATATCCCGCTGCCGTGATTGATGAGAAGGAACCCACTCTGAACCTCGGTGCCTCACAATTATCAACAAATGGGCCAGAGCAGATTTGATGTAATGATTAAAGCAGCTGTTAATTTCACATGAAGGTAATGAGAGGAGAGATTGACGGCCACTGTCCGGCACTCCATCACTCCTTTATCGTTAGTTTGAACGTTTTCACGACTCTTTTCTAACTTCATTTGCATTTTGCCTCATTAGACGCGGCCATTTGTGAGGCTGCCTGGGATATCCATTTCCTGGAGTTAATGTGTTTTATTTGATCAGCCAAACCTCCTTAGTTAACTAGCTGTCATTCTGCCGTCTTCATATGACATCACTCCATTAGCACGCGCCGCACCGCCACCTCCGCACACCCCCTCGCCACCTCCGCCGCCGTCCCCTCCTCTGCCCCCGGCAATTACAATGTCCAACCGCCACCTGAAGCAGCGTTATTGTATTTTGCTGGGTGTTATCTGTCCCAGTTGTTCTATCTGTCTTTCACTTCGCAATACTTTTCCCTCAAGAATGGGCTTCGCTTTAAGGTTTGTTTTTCACAACGGCTGCAGCAGAGGCCCAGCGGTGAGCTCAGCTCAGAGGGGCTGAAAGTGCACGGCCACAGCAGCGCTGGGCCACAGCGCTGGGCCCTCGCCAACCTGCCAGGCCCCGGCCAACCTTGGGAGCAGAGGTGTTTTGGAGGGCCTAATGGCATTTTGATGTTCATAAGCACAGTGGATGTGGGGGGAGGGGGAGACAGAGGAGGGGGGCGGGGCTGTTTGGAGGAGCCAACAGAGGACTGTCAACGGACGACTAGCAGAGTCCTGACAGACAGAGAAGGTGTTTTCTCATGTCACAGCTGATTACATTCACTCTGGAGTGGGAGAAGAGCAGGGAGGAGACAGAGACGTGCGGCCGCCATGAGCCAGGGAAACTTCCATGTTCTTCTGGAGATGGAGGACATCCTTCTCATCCAGAAGCTATATCGCTATTGATTGTTCATTTTGCCTGCTCACTCCACTTTGTCGCAGTTTTGGCTGAGTGATGACAAGTGACGCAGGGAGACTTTGACGGATGACTCACATCTGGCTGCATTCGGCTGCACCACCTTTTCGCACTTCCATCAGCTGCAATCATACTTACGTCCACTTCTGAACATCTGAGAGACTTCTGGGACAGGATGCGGTCTAAGTCTCAATCCCATGTTGGACACCAGTTTACTGTCTCTGGAGCCGCATTCACTGCCAATTACCAACATTATACTGTGCCTCTGGGTGGTTAGGACTAGAGCCGGGCAATAATTCAATATTATGATTTATCGTTTTTCAGTGGAATCATGTGGGATTTTTTAGATAATTGTGATGCACAGTTTTTAAGTCTAAATTGATGAGAATAACCAAATGTTATTTAAAAAACACAAAATTTATTGTAACCATGAAGCATTCCCCCCCTTCCCATTTTCTCCCTAGTACTTGTCCAATTTCCCCCTGCTGCCCCGGTCGCTGCTCCACCCCGTCTGCCGATCTGGGGAGAGACGTAGACTAGCACCATGCTTCCTCCGATACATGCACAGTTGCCAGCCGCTTCTTTTCACCTGACAGCGGGGAGCTTCACCGGCAGGACGTAGCATGTGGGAAGATCACGCTATTCCCACCAGTTACTTTCCGCCCCGAACAGGCGCCCCGGTGCTAGTGCAGCGAGCAGGACGCAGGCATACCCTGAATCTGGCTTCCCACCCGCAGACACAGCCAATCGTACCTGTATGGATGCCCATGCCAGAGGTAACACGGGGCGCGAACCTGTGACCCTCGTTTTGGTAGGCATGGAATCTACTGCTACACTACCTGGATGCCGTGAAGTATGAAGCATTTTAAAGAATATAATTTGAATATGTACACCTAACATTACCATTCAATAGGATGAACATTAATTTGATTATTCAACATGCATACATGAGCAATACCATGATATATATCAATATTTAAAATGTATATATATATTATGATTGCTGTGATGTTGATTTCAATCATATCAGTAAGGACCACTTAGCTAAACAACTGGTGATAATTACATTCCCAATGGTAATATACAGTATTATCTTACTATTTTCTCATTCATTGTGTGTTTGTGTTGTGGAGTCACAGATGAGTAGGTGATATGTTTCCCCCACCACAGAAGACTGAGAGTGGCCACACAATATCTGCCTACAGTACTTTTGGGGTCTGCACCAGTTTATCCATTTATCTTGGCTCTTTTTTGTTTTGTGCAGGCCAGAAAACCAATTAAGTTTAAAACGGCCACATGAAAAGAGCAAACCAAGAATAAACTCCAGTTAGTTTGTGTCAGACAATTTTAGCTTCCAGGGGCCTCTCCACGGTTGCGGGGACGCTATTTTTCCTCGATTCCTGAGATTACACGGGTTGCTGCACCAGGTGACCCTCATGGTCAAACAGGCAGCAGAGAGCCTGCTGCAGTTTAGATTC
Source organism: Poromitra crassiceps (assembly GCF_964638095.1). Lineage (NCBI taxonomy): Eukaryota > Metazoa > Chordata > Actinopteri > Beryciformes > Melamphaidae > Poromitra > Poromitra crassiceps. Next base: position 88,588,025 of record NC_139624.1, read on the forward strand.
AGTCCCCTTCATACCGGCCGGAGAAAAGATGCATTTTTAACAATTTGCAGGCTTTTTTGTGTCATGGACATTTATTTTGTATTTGCTGACCCCTGTGTAGCCCTGTATATTTGGCTATCTAAAAGCGTGATAGTGCACAGAGTGATAGTAGTTGTGGTGACTTAAAGGTGACAAGATGATGTCACACGGTGTAATGGAGCCTCAGACAGTGTGAAGGTTTGCTGCTGCCTGACTATAGATAACATGGAAGTCTAATGCGGAAAAAGCATAACTTGCTGAAATTTTCCTCTGCATTAGGACTGGGCGATCTGGACAAAATCAAATACAATATTTTGACAAAATACCTCAATATTGATAATATTGCGATAATATTGTAGGGATGACTATTGGTGCTTTCACAAAATATGTACACACTAGCCGTGTTCGGAATGGTTCACTCGTTCACTCACTCACTATTCTCCATGTAGTGTTTATCATATAGTCAACTATTTGGGGAACGATCAAACGAGATTCAGAAACTACCTCACTCTTCTTCTCCTTCGGCAAATACGACAGCATTGTGGTCTATGGGAGAAATTGTAGGGTACATTCTCTGTTCACTAGAAATCGCTGTGCATTTTGGGTATTTTATAGTGGACTAAATAGTGAATCAAATTAACAGTTGAGAATTCAGACACTATAAAAACAAATGGCGAAGCACTAAATAGTCCACTATTTCTGTCACAGGGACCGATTCCGAACTGGGCTAATGAGATTTTTGATAAATAATCCTCAGTAATGTGGCTATAATGACTGTGAGTAAAGGCTACAGCTACAACAGTCTGATGAGTTCAGAAAAGTACATCACTTTACTGTAATGCAGCCTTTAAAACCAGGAAAACACAACACTTATGCCATATCACCATATTACGATCTCCAAAATCTAAGATGATATCTAGTCTCATATCAGGAAATCGATATCATATTGATATACAGTATTGACCAGCTCTACTCTGCATGGTACAGTATTTTACAGTTATATTACACTCTTTAGCTTGTCCTCCAAGGTCTCAGCGTTTCTGTAATAATCAGACTCCTGTTTGGTTTGTATGTTACCGTTATCCACACGACTGTGCGACTGATGAGAGCGGTCTATCCTGTACTACTGAAATCTTCTCAACGCTGTATTCATGGGCAATGGGAAAGAATGAAAACACAATGGTTTACATGCGGGCTCTGCAAACTGGAAGATCACTGTTTATCTCTTCCAACACATGCAATCAGTACAAATGCTGCTAGGGCAAGTCTGTCATCTTGTGCCTCCTGCCGAGGTGTTGAGAGGAGTCACTGTGGCAGAAAATCACCTGTTTAGGTGTTGAACACAGCCTCACCTCTCCATATTCCTGTTGAGGTGTTGAACACAGCCTCACCTCTCCATATTCCTGTTGAGGTGTTGAACACAGCCTCACCTCTCCATATTCCTGTTGAGGTGTTGAACACAGCCTCACCTCTCCATATTCCTGTTGAGGTGTTGAACACAGCCTCACCTCTCCATATTCCTGCCTCCTCCTTCCAACTGCAGTCCATATTACCCAGTGCCACAGGATGCAGCAATAAAGCCTGCACTCTTTTTCACCTAGGTTTTACCAGAATAACAAAGGGCGTTCATTGACCAAAACACAATGATCATATTTCAAATACATCTGAAAGCTTCTCCAACAACCTATCACTCACACAATGACACTCAAGCCCAGCTGATCTGCAGGAAACTCTGCATGTGCTTGTCTGAGCGCATCACATGATCTGGATGCTCTGTTTAACTCCACGTGAAGCCATGTTGGCTTTCAAACCATCCCCACTCACTGTAACACAGCTATCAGCTATCATTACACCCACACTGTTGTATTTGCTCCAACATCTGCCTATAGGTTCTCTTTGTTCAATCCACTCATCGTGACACACTTTAGGAAACTGCTTAAGGCCTTTACTTTAAATTAACAAATCCTCTCTCTCAAATATACCATAGCATCTGGTCTAGGTCACATGACTTCTATTCAACAGTGAGATTTCAGTCAGAATGAAGGGAAATGATCTGCTGATTTGACCCTGTCCCATTTCGAAAGCAGCTCATCTCAATCGGTCACCTAAGAATAAGGTGGTATGTTAATAGAGAGCCAAAGTGAACATCACTTCCTGCTTTTCTCCCTGTACCAAGCTCTGAAAAAAAATGAATGGCGGTGAACGGAGAATAAGGTTACTTTTTTTATCCCGTTTGAATTGTGCCACGGGGTGCCAACGTTAATTTGATCAATTTAAAACATAACTTTGCATGTCAAGAAAGTCGCAGTTTGTCGCCAAACTGTTGCACTATAAGTTATAAATCAGAAAGACTACATACACTGTCGCCTAAGTGACGTCACTTTCTCTACCGGCTGTTGAAGTTGAAGACCGGCGACATGCCACGAGCTTCCACGAGCTATTTCGTTTTTATACAAAACTAACCCCTTTCTTTACATGCAAAGTTATGTTTTAAATGGACAAAATTAACGTTGGCACCCCATGGCACAATTCAAACGGGATCCAAAAGTAACGCTATTCTCCGTTCACTGCCATTCATATTTTTTCCAGTGCTGGTACAGGGAGAAAGCAGGAAGTGACGTTTCACTTTGGCTCTCGTTAATGATAGGGTGTTGCATTATATATATTTAAAAAGTATTGTCAATGTAATGTTTTTGCGCATTGTAGTATTTGCATTGTATTTTGTATGATGAATTAAAACTAAACAAATTGGCACGGCATTTTGTGAGAAGGGGTAATTTGGTCAGCAAATTCATCTTTTGGAGAAGATAACGACAGCTGATTTCTCCCCCCACAAGAGCCCATAGTAATGTTCTCTCTATCACCATCAACTCCTACGTATGTGATCAGAAATGAGTACAACTTGTTAGATGTCAATAGATACATGTATCACTGAAAATAAATACCCAAAATGACAGGTTTACTATAGTGTACAACATCTATCACAGTGGAATGACACGTTTTGGAGAAAAAATATCAATTGCCAAATAGAATTTAGTTGATTGTACATGTAATGTTCCTTAATTATTAGAGCATGAATGACCAACTTTATGTATCCCAGAGTACAATGACCAATATCAAAATGTGTGTTGCAAGTTGACTGTGATTCTATAATCCTGCTCTGTTCAATGTGAAGTCAGAAGGAAGGCTCGTGTTTCTTGAACGTCCCTCAGAAGGACGAAGCCCTCAGCACATAAAAGACAATCTTGCGATTATCGAGGAAAAACTGGATGACTTTCAGACGAGAGGAGGCAATATCAATCATGGCCAATTTGAGGCCACCGACATGAAATATGATTTCATAAGACAAATGCAGTGTCATTCTTAATGTGCTTAACCTTTACTGTCAATGAAAAAGTATTGATCGCTCGGTGGCATTTTTTCATCATTTGATTTGAGAAAGTGTAATAATATATGGTGGTGGGGTAAGGTAAAAGATGAATGGCAACTCAATGATCTCAAATGAACAAAGCTGAATTCCCCACAGAGCCCAAAGTGTGGGAAGAAGATGAGCCAAGTTTATGTCTTCAGTAAAAGAATTCCTGCTGACTTGACTGCTCCATAGCATTTGATATATAATGGATACTACATACTATATAAAACACATGCTGATCACTTTAAGTTAGGCCTGGGCAATAATCTATATTATATCCATATCGTCAGAGACTAGATATCCTCTTAGATTTTGGATATCGTATGGTGATATGGCTAAGTGTTGTATTTTCCTGGTTTTAAAGGCTGCATTACGGTAAAGTGATGTAATTTTCTGAAGTCACCAGACTGTTCTAGCTGTTCTATTATTTGCCTTAGCCACTTAGTCATTATATCCACATTACTGATGCTTATTTATCAAAAACCTCATTGTGTCAATATTTTGTGAAAGCCTAAAAATATACGTAGAGATCTTTTTTTTTCACATCACCCAGCCCTTTAAGTTATTTTAAATGTTTTGTGTAAACAGATTAAGCAGTCGTCGTGTTTTTGAATGATTTCCTCTGAATATGTATTAGCACACCAATATTAACAACCAGGAGTAGGCAGTGTTTTTCTAAACAGGGTTTCTATTATTTCTCTATCCTGTTGAGTAATTGGGAGGTCTCCTATCTCTGCCTGGTCTTTGATCTACTCAACCTAATACGACTTTGCTCTGCTGCACTACAACCAAATCAGCAGTGCATTTTCAGCCTCCTAATAAGTGGTTAGCTTGATTTATATGGCTAATCTCAGCTCCACAGCCTCTCCCCGACACAGGGAACCTCTTTTCACAACCACAGGCCAGACCAGATGAGTCCATTACAGCAGAGGTAAAGATGGTCATTTTAACCCTCCTCTCTCGCCAAAGTAACAGTGCGGTAGTGCATTATGACGCCGGAGTCATTCTGGAGGCGAAGTGTATTGAAGTCGTTGATGATACAGTGATGCATGGCCACATTGCTTTCCTCTATTGTGAGAGCTAGATGCTGTGGGGCCATTGCTTCTGGCAGAAAGACCGTGCTCAGCCCGTGGGGAGCCCCGTGGGCCAGAGGAAGCACTTAGAGTGGTAAAATGGCCACTTATTCACAGCCTCCCTCCCCTTCTCGCTGCACCTCCCTACCCTCCAGTCCACAGCCTCCCTCCCCTTCTCGCTGCACCTCCCTACCCTCCAGTCCACAGCCTCCCTCCCCTTCTCCCTGCACCTCCCTACCCTCCAGTCCACAGCCTCCCTCCCCTTCTCGCTGCACCTCCCTACCCTCCAGTCCACAGCCTCCCTCCCCTTCTCCCTGCACCTCCCTACCCTCCACAGCCTCCCTCCCCTTCTCCCTGCACCTCCCTACCCTCCACAGCCTCCCTCCCCTTCTCCCTGCACCTCCCTACCCTCCACAGCCTCCCTCCCCTTCTCCCTGCACCTCCCTACCCTCCACAGCCTCCCTCCCCTTCTCCCTGCACCTCCCTACCCTCCACAGCCTCCCTCCCCTTCTCCCTGCACCTCCCTACCCTCCACAGCCTCCCTCCCCTTCTCCCTGCACCTCCCTACCCTCCACAGCCTCCCTCCCCTTCTCGCTGCACCTCTCTACCCTCCACAGCCTCCCTCCCCTTCTCGCTGCACCTCTCTACCCTCCAGTCCACAGCCTCCCTCCCCTTCTCCCTGCACCTCCCTACCCTCCAGCCTGGGTTCGGGAGCACAGACCTCTGGGATCTGTATGATGGACTGCGTAGCCCTTGCTACCGGACTATACAGCCATCACCGCAGTTGACTTTTTCTGCTAACAAAGAATTGGAGTTGTACTGCTTGAAGCCCCCACACTGAGCTTCTGTGTTAGTTGTTGTCCTGAAACTTTCACAAATATGCATCATACTGGTAAACATTGACATGGGTGACAGTAATAGATGCGGTTTTGATGAGTGATTTCTTTGCCCTCACCAGCTGAATCCTCTGGCCAGCCAGGCGGCGGTGGCAGCGGCAGCAGCCATGGGCTCCATAGCTGGCTCTCAGGTGTTTGGCAACGCCCTGTCCAACCTGCAAGGAGTCACAGGACAGCTGGTCACCAATGCACAAGGACAGGTGAGTGAGCTGTACATGTGCTGCTAGCATGCTGTAAAACATTGTGCACAATAAATCATATATACACATAATTAAATACCACAGAGAGAAAACAGTTTCCTTGGTAACGGGTCCGCACAATCTGTTGGCCCTTAGAGCAGCATACTCTATCATGCTGTGAGTGTGCGCCTCCAAGTATCATGAAGTATTTGTATAGTATTTCCGATCTTTTCTCATGGGCTTCTGGCTGTTTGCCTGCAGCATGGTAGCCATCCCGCCATATGTTAAGCTTTTTGGGAATAAACAAAGCCCTTCTTCCTCTTATCCGCATGCGGCTGTCGCAGTAAAACGCTGACCTTGTCATATTTACAGGCTGGCTGCAGGATTGTTCCATCAGTAGCCAGAGGCTTGAACGATGACGCTTGTCAGAGTGGGGCCCTATCTAATGAATCATCTTATCGCAGGTGCACACAGCACACATTAAAGGAAAAGGGTATGGACAATGTGCCCTTTCATGCCACTCCATGTTATTTACCTTAACCCCGTTTCATCTTTTAACACTTACACTTAAAATACAATGCAACCAATAGCTCCATTTTCTGTTGGTGACGTTTTATAGGCTACTATATCACTGACCTCCGTTTGAGTGTGTACAAATACATATTCTAAAAAAAGTGTTTTCAAATATATCACTACATATTATTTAGACTACCGCAGTTACGTTCCGCACCAGTGCCAGCACACCAGTGAAAGTGTCCCACATTGTTTACAGTACAGTGTTGTGTGCGTGCAAGCCCTTGATGCTAAACGTAGCTAATGAGACAGTACGGACTTCCCTGGCCCACAAGGTGCCTGGAGCACTGGGGACATATCACTATGGTTATGGACCTGGAGCACTGGGGACAGATCACTATGGTTATGGACCTGGAGCACTGGGGACAGATCACTATGGTTATGGACCTGGAGCACTGGGGACAGATCACTATGGTTATGGACCTGGAGTGCTGGGGACAGATCACTATGGTTATGGACCTGGAGTGCTGGGGACAGATCACTGTGGATATGGACTTGATGGGACGCTCTGTGCTTTTGTAGTGTGTTGGCGGCTGACACTCCCTGACATAATGAGGTCAGTGAGACGGTCAGAGCCCTGGGCTACAGCCTTTGCTCCCCACCTCATTATTCCACAGTGTTATTCAGAAGGCTCTGTAACATGCACCACCTCCCTCCTCCAACATTGCCCAGATTATACAAGCTAATACAGTATACAGATTATACAGGCTAATACTACAGTATACAGATTATACAGGCTAATACTACAGTATACAGATTATACAGGCTAATACAGTATACAGATTATACAGGCAAATACTACAGTATACAGATTATACAGGCTAATACAGTATACAGATTATACAGGCTAATACTACAGTATACAGATTATACAGGCTAATACAATATAAAGATTATACAGGCTAATACAATATAAAGATTATACAGGGTAATACTACAGTGTACAGATTATACAGGCTAATACAGTATACAGATTATACAGGCTAATACAGTATCCAGATTATACAGGCTAATACAGTATATATATTAGACAGGCTAATACACTATACAGATTATACAGGCTAATACAGTATACACATTATACAGGCTAATACAGTATACAGATTATACAGGCTAATACAGTATACAGATTATACAGGCTAATACAGTATACACATTATACAGGCTATTACAGTATACAGATTATACAGGCTAATACAGTATACAGATTATACAGGGTAATACAGTATACACATTATACAGGCTAATGCTACAGTGTACAGATTATACAGGCTAATACAGTATACAGATTATACAGGCTAATGCCACAGTGTACAGATTATACAGGCTAATACAGTATACAGATTATACAGGTTTATACAGATTATACAGGCTAATGCCACAGTGTACAGATTATACAGGCTAATACAGTATACAGATTATACAGGCTAATACAGTATACAGATTATACAGGCTAATGCCACAGTGTACAGATTATACAGGCTAATACAGTATACAGATTATACAGGCTAATACAGTATACAGATTATACAGGCTAATACAGTGTACAGATTATACAGGCTAATACAGTATACAGATTATACAGGCTAATACAGTATACAGATTATAGAGGCTAATACAGTATACAGATTATACAGGCTAATACAGTATACAGATCATACAGGCTAATACAGTATACAGATTATACAGGCTAATGCAGTATACAGATTATACAGTATACAGATTATACAGGCTAATACAGTGTACAGATTATACAGGCTAATACAGTATACAGATTATACAGTCTAATACAGTATACAGATTATACAGGCTAATACAGTATATAGATTATACAAACTAATACAGTATACAGATTATACATGCTAATACAGTATACAGATTATACAGGCTAATACAGTATACAGATTATACAGGCTAATACAGTATACAGATTATACAGGCTAATATAATATGCAGATTATACAGGCTAATACAGTATACAGATTATACTGGCTAATACAGTATACAGATTACACAGGCTAATGCTACAGTGTACAGATTATACAGGCTAATACAGTATACAGATTATACAGGCTAATGCTACAGTGTACAGATTATACAGGCTAATACAGTATACAGATTATACAGGCTAATGCAGTATACAGATTATACAGGCTAATACAGTAGGCCCCTATTATCCCACAGGCCTTCGGCGCAAAAACGGGCCTTAAACGCAAAAAAACGTGCCTTGCGCCTGCCTCGGGAAGATATCAACAGGGCTTTAGGCTGCCAAATGCGCTTTAGGCGGAATGGGCGTGGCGCACTCCCTGAATGGGCGAGAATGGGTGTTTCGGCCTTAAAGGAGAACTTACCTCCAAAACACTTTTTTTCAGCTTTTAACCAATATATATGACTTTGGGGGTGATGTGTGAAGAATTCTGGTCAGAATTTCCACATTTGACACCAAACTGTTGCCATTTTACCATTTGTATCATTTTTCAGCAGCATATCTGGCATAAGCGCCCTCTAAGGGTCAAAGACTGCTTTTTTTTTTTTTTCTCAAATGAATGGGATATTTGACACGTCGTTACGTCACGGTGTTCCCAAAGACTATGGGATTTCAAGATAATTACTCCCCTACCCCCCCTGTACCCTTTCAGCTCCTCAGAACTCCAAGCCTATTCTTATTGAAGTTTGCTCTTAAAATACTGAACCAAACGTCGTCAAAGTTGGCACATGTCTTAATTATAGTTAGTTTCCCGCTGAATGTGTCATTACTTTATTGATATCTTACCTGGATAAGCTCGAATGATGATGTTTATATTATCAGTCCGAGTTGCAAGCACTGTCTCCAGCCCAGGCAGGCAGGCGGGAGCGAGCGGGAGAGAGTCGTACTGTAAACCTCATGCACTAGCTCCAAGCTCCGCGGGCGCGCGCAGCAGAGCTGGGCTCTCTCGGACTCGGCCAGAGCAGAGAGAGCACAGTCTGACATTTCCGCGGCTATCAGTCCGACTTGGAAGCACTGTCTCTCGGCCAGTCAAACGGGAGAGGAAATGTCAGCAGAGTAGAGCGACTGGGGACTGGGGGGGGGGGGGGGGGGGGGGTTGACTCTGTGTGCGAGCACGAGCTGCTGTGTGCTCAGGCAGCGGGGACGCGCGGGCAGTGAGAGGCGGGGGCTTTGAAGAGGAGAAGAGCTCTGCGCTGCCTCTCCTGCACCCTGAGAGGAAAAATGCTGCTGTCATGCTGTAAATCACGAAAAGCCCCAAAACGCAAATTAAAAACGGATTTCATTGCGCGGTTTATCTCTAGTTAGACGAGGGAATTACGTGGAGAAATCTCGCATTGTGTTACCCCAGAGCGAGAGGTTTGTCCTATTGTGGGTGTGCTGCTGTTAACGAGCCCATGTCACTTTGCTCCCGTAACGTAGTTTGAGTAGTTTCCATAGAGATACATGCAGAAAAATAATTAAATTTCTAGTTCGCCACTGAATTACCAAATTGATATAACTTAAAACCATTTTCAGATTTTCTGTTTCCATACAGACCAACAGCGTTGGTTAGTTGTTGATATTTATAGAGATATTGCCCCTCTCAAATAAATTATTTTTGAGGCAGTAGGCAAACTGTAATGGCGTCGATTTCCGAAAAAGAATCTCGACTCGAACACAGCCAAAGAGTCCAGTATAGACAAGAGCATATGTCATTTCTTGGTTTTTTCCATAGGTATTTTCAAATCACTGTTCTAATACATATCTAGGGGGTAAGTCCTCCTTTAAATATCGGCCTAATGATATCTTCCGACCTGGCGTTAATTTAGCGCTTTGCGCTTTTGAAAAGCAGGCCTATTCAGTGCGCTGGTTGCGCGGAGCTCTCCTCTGTCACCCTTCTCTGTGTCACTCCCTCTCTCTTGCTCATATCAGTCTGACAGGCACAATACGACTCTCTCTCTCTCTCTGACTCGCTCGCTCAGACAGACACAACACACGTCCCATAGGAAAAAGAAGTTGTAAGTTCACGATTTCAGACGGCAGCCCGTCTTTATTGTCACACGAACACACTACAACACATGCATGCGGCCACTACACACACTCATGCTGACGGTGGCCGGTGAAATATGTCCTCTGCATTTGACCCATCCAGGCTTGTCCTTTCCTCCAGGGGGCAGGCCAGGAGCAGTGGTCGCTATTTCTTTCCAGCGCCCGGGGACCTTCATTGGACCATCATTGGACCAACTTCAGATGTTGTCGTCACTGGTCGGATGACGATCTTCTGCATGTTTTTAGTGGGGGGTTATGTACGGAGGAACCCCCTGGGTTCACTGCCTGGCTTGTGAAATCTCCCACCATGCAATGGGCTACTCCATTTCGCTACTAAATAGCAACCAAATGAGGCGAAATAGATACAAAGGTAGATCTAAATAATGTGTAATGGTAACACAACCTGCAATTGTAGAACATTTCAATATTGGACCAAATAAAACATCGAAATGAAAACACCACCCTATGTGAAACATATACTGTCATGTTGTCATGTCATATATATGTCAATGTCATGTCAATATGTCATATTGGGGCTATATATATCCCTTGTAGATTTAACGTGATTTAGATAAGTGACAGCGTAAGGCGCTTCTACTGTCATGTGCTATACTGTGATGTCTGCTCCAATAACTTGGCCCTACTTCACATTTAGTTTTACAATAAAAACACATTTCTGCAATGACTTTACATAATGTAGGCTATATTTATGTGCATCATCCTACCTGCAGCAGGGGAGAGAAAACGATATCTTTCTGGACAAACTTTCACCAATCTAATTAATCTCATCATGACATAGGGATAGGCTATATTTTTCTAGCTGATGCGTTTAGAACATTCTTTTCACTTTGATCTTGCTATAGTGTAGCGTATTTACATGCTTGCAGTATTTAAACTGCAGTTAGATTGGTTTGAGAAGCATAATAATATGGAATAATAGCCTATATATGGAGACAGACAGACGGGATGAAGGGAGGGGGGGGGAGCAGAGCGCTTGGCTTTGTCTGGTTTTACTGGATTTCTCCTGGAATTGGAGCTTAAAAGGCAAGCGTGTGACTCTTTACTGCACTTCTCCAATGAACAGATGGTGCATAATTTTATGCTTAAAAGGCGTGGTTATACTGGTTGAGGCCGCGTGTAGCGCCGGCACCAAGATATCGAGTGCGCTGGTCCACACCCACTAATCTGGGCTGCGCCAGGCCATAAACGCAGTTTCTACGCCGATGCAACGATAGAGCCCATACAGTATACAGATTATACAGGCTAATACAGTATACAGATTATACAGGCTAATACAGTGTACAGATTATACAGGCTAATACAGTGTACAGATTATACAGGCTAATACAGTATACAGATTATACAGGCTAATGCTACAGTTTACAGATTATACAGGCTAATGCAGTATACAGATTATACAGGCTAATACAGTATATAGATTATACAGGTTTATACAGTATACAGATTATACAGGCTAATACAGTATACCGATTATACAGGCTAATACAGTATACAGATTATACAGGCTAATACAGTAATAATAATAATAATAATAATAATAACTTTAATTTATATAGCGCCTTTCATAAAACCCAAGGTCGCTTCACAAGAGTGGGATACAGATAGGGGAGAGAGGGGGAGGAAAAACAAACAAACAAAACAAACAACAGGGATGGTTGAACTAAACTGAACTAACTAATGTGGAAAGGCCATGGAAAAGAGGTGTTTTGAGGTGTGTTTTGAAACTGTTCAGGGTCGGGGCATTACAGATTTCGGCAGGGAGAGCGTTCCAGAGGGTGGGGGCAGCCACGCTGAAGGCTCTGTCCCCAAAGGTTTTGAGTCTGGTACGGAGGATGGATAGCAGACCCGCGTCTGAAGACCGCAGGTTCCGGGATGGAGTGTGTTGGTGAAGGAGGTCGGACAGGTATTGGGGGGCAAGTGCGTGAAGGGATTTGTAAGTGAGAAGGAGGAGTTTGTACAGGATGCGGAACTTGACCGGGAGCCAGTATACAGATTATACAGGCTAATACAGTATACAGATTATACAGGCTAATGCTACAGTATACAGATTATACAGGCTAATACAGTATACAGATATACAGATATACAGGCTAATACAGTATACAGATTATACAGGCTAAAGTATACAGATTATACAGGCTAATGCTACAGTGTACAGATTATACAGGCTAATACAGTATACAGATTATACAGGCTAATACAGATTATACAGGCTAATACAGTATACAGATTATACAGGCTAATGCAGTATACAGATTATACAGGCTAATACAGTATACAGATTATAGGCTAATACAGTATACAGATTATAGGCTAATACAGTATACAGATTATACAGGGTAATACAGTATACAGATTATACAGGCTAATACTACAGTATACAGATTATACAGGCTAATACAGTATACAGAGTATACAGGCTAATACAGTATTAGGGCTGTCACTTTTTCCCAAAATAAAGTTCGAACAAACTTTAATTGCCCGCAAATCGTTCGAATTCGAATTGGTTAATTTATTTATTTTTTATTTTTTTTTGCAGGCCAGGCCACCGGGCATCGGCCCGACATGTTAGCTTGGACGCTCACAGTCACAACACTGCCTCACAAACTTGGCTGCATCCAACTCGAGACAACTTTTCAGACCCTGGAGACAATCTTTCTCAGAAGAGACTAACGCGACAAATCTGGAGACTTTTTCTGACATGGGATTAACATTACCAGCAAGCAGCAGTTGGTTAATTTTGGTTAATAAAAAAAAAATAATAATAATAATAAAAAAAAAAAAAAAAAAAAAATCGAACAGGTCAATTATACATTCGAACATGCCCTCCTCCCCCACATTCGAAGTTGAATTCGAATTTCGAATAAAAAGTGACAGCCCTATACAGTATACAGATTATACAGGCTAATACAGTATACCTCGTCGCCAACTAAGTGCATGCTCTTGTTGGGAAATTGTTTCAATTGCCACATGACCTGCAGTAAAATCGCCAGTGCATGTGAGAAGTGTTTCAATTGTTGGTTCTAAAATAAAGACCCTGGTCTTCTACCTGCTCTATTTGTAAAGCACCTTGATCTTGTTGTGACTTGGCAGCACTATATAAATATACAATTTATTAATTGATTGACCTCAAACTTGGCTGCAGCACCAACAAACACACCCTCAGAGCTACGGGTGTAAGAAAATATCGATACACTCGAGTATCGCGATATTATGTTTTGTGATCTTGTATTGATTCTCAAAAACAAAACAAAAAACGATTTTTTTCTGACCTGGAATGAGCCGGCCAAGACGCATCTCAAGGGCTTACTGACTGACTGACTGACTGACTGGCTGGCTGGCTGACTGACTGACTGGCTGGCTGGCTGGCTGACTGACTGACTGACTCGCTGGCTGACTGATTGGCTGACTGACTGACTGACTGACTGACTGGCTGACTGACTGACACCCCATTGTTGAAACACACACGCGCAAGTGTTGAGCAGCCACAGCAGTCCAGGTCCAGCTTAACTAGTCTCGCCTAGTCTTGTTAATTAATAGTTTACACGTAAAGATTTGTGGCAGTGGTTCATTTTGTGTTGTTTTTAAACTTCCAACCGCCAGATAGCAGTGTTGCATCTTCAGCTATTTTACTCTTTTTTTACCCTTTTTACTTTTTACCTATTTTATTAATATGGTGGTGTGTCCTTCTTTATACTATGACTGTTTTGCTCAAATTTGATTTAAAACAAATCATAATGTACAGCAGTGTTTCCCCTAGAACATTTTTCAGGCCTGGAGGGATTTCGAAACATACCCCGACCGCAACGGTGGGGGCCCTCTGCTGGCGACGCTAAACTTTTAGCTAACCTGTTTGCATCTATGTTCGCAATGGCATCCCAAGTATCATCATACTATTATGGGATGCGATGCGAACAGTTGTATTATGGGATGTGCGTTTCCCAGGCAACAACACACGTTGACACGTTTTGGAACAGCGCCGCACGTTGGCACAATGCTCCTAAAAGCAAAATGCTTATTGTTTTGAATGATTTGGCATCTTCTATTACTGTCAACAACAGTATTGTTGTATTGTAATAATATGCCATAAAGGTTTATTGAAATTTTGGGGGAAGCATAAAAAAAAAAAAAAAAAAAATCTGGCCTGGCGGTGGCGCCGATGGCCTGGCAGGGCCGCCAGGCCTGTAGAATGGTAGGGGAAACACTGATGTACAGTATCTCCTTGCTTACAGTATCACAATATATTGAACCATAACCCCTGTATCGTGATACGTATATCATATCTCCAGATTCTTGCCCTACTCAGAGGCTCACGGCATGAAACAAAAAGTCATCAGTGGGGATAAACTCCTCAAAACGGGAGACAAAAAAACAGCATCTATCAAACTATGGTTTGTACCTCACTTGAAACACGGTGTATTAATCTTAATAGATTCTGGAGAGTGTTATATATTGTGAATTCAGGTGATTATGTAGCAAAATTCACACTAAATGTGATACACCTTTCCGTGAATTTAAAACACGTTGAAGTCTTTGACCTCCTAATTTCCTCTGTCACTCTCTTGAAAGAGACCCTTGCTTGAAAGGCAGCTCTGGAGACCTTGAAAAGTGGCAGGTTTGACAGACTTTTATGTTCACAACATATAAATATATATATATAGCTTATAAAGCATATAAAGCTTAATTATATTGGTCCCAGGAGAGTCACTCTTTTATCCTCACTGCCTCTACAACAGTGATTAAGGCTGTGGAGAAAAGCCAGAAGTCACGTCTCGCTACAGATTATTTCTTTCTTTCTTAATTTTTTATGAATCTGCAGTATTTTTGTGAACAACTTCTATGCAGTACAAATGTTACTTCCCCCCCAGCTTTATTCTCAGATGGGAAACAGGAACATTAAGGTTGTTTCATGTAGACTATGGCCCAGGGCCGCTGCTGGCCATTTGGGTGCCTTAAGCGTAATTGTTTTGTGGTGCACAACACCACAGGCTAATGCCCCCCCCCCCCCCCCCCCCCCGCAAAACTTTCAATAACTGTCAAACGAAAGACTGCAAAATCATTAATTATCAACGATACTAGTGTATCTCACATTACATTACATGTGACAAACAAACAATTGTTAGAATTACTGTACATGTCAGCAAACAAGCAATTGTTAAACTGTACATGCAACAGGGGCGGACTGGGATCATAATTCAGGCCGGGCATTAGATACCAAGCAGGCCAGGCCGATATGGGGTGATGTGCGTGCCGGCGTCCGAAGGGCGGCGGCGAAAAATTTGGGCTGTTTGAAGCCCAATTTGGGCCGTTTGAAGCCCAATTTGGGCCATTTGAAGCCAGATTTGGGCTGTTCGTTTGAAGCCAGATTTGGGCCAGTTGAAGCCAGATTTGGGCCGTTTGAAGCCCAATTTGGGCCGTTTGAAGCCCAATTTGGGCCGACTCCAATGAGATGCACCCTTTAACCCTGAATAAAGTAATAAAACCACTAGTAAACCAGTAGGCGGCGCCTGGCCTGCTGTTCAGTGAGTGGCCTGACTGAGGGCACCAATTTTTTTTTTTTTTTTTTTGGTGCCCTCAGTCACATGATGCCCTACGCAGTCTGCGTACTCTGCGTATAGGGTGCAGCGGCCCTGCTATGGCCCCTATTCTCCCACAGGCCTTCAGCGCTAAAACGGGCCTTCGGCGCTAAAAAACGTGCCTTGCGCCTGTCTCGAGAAGATATCAACATGGCTTTAGGCTGGTAAATGCGCTTTACGCTGAATGGGCGTGGCGCACTCCCTGAATGGGCGTTTCGGCCTTAAATGCCGGCCTAATGATATCTTCCCACCTGGCGTAAATTTAGTGCTTTGCGCTTTTGAAAACCAGGCCTATTCAGTGCGCCAGTTGAGCGGGGCGCTCCTCTGCCTCTCCCCTGTCACCCTTCTCTGTCTCTCTCTGAAACCAGGCCTATTCAGTGCGCCAGTTGCGAGGAGCGCTCTTCTGCCTCTCCTCTGTCACCCTTCTCTGTCTCTCTCTGACTCCCTCGCTCAGACAGACACAACACACGTCCCATAGGAAAAATAAGTTGTAAGTGCACTGCCTGTGAAATGTCCCAGCATGCATTGTGCTACTCCATTTCGCTACTAAATAGCAACCAAATGAGCCGAAATAGATATAAAGGTAGATCTAAATAATGTGTAATGGTAACACAACCTGCAATTGTAGAACATTTCAATATTGGACCAAATAAAACATCGAAATGAAAGCACCACCCTATGTGAAACATATATGTCATCCTGGGCCTATATATATCCCTCGTCGATTTAACGTGATTTAGATAAGTGACAGCGTAACGCGCTTCTACTGTCATGTCCTACTGTGATGTCCGTCCAAATAAATTGGCCCTACTTCACATTCTAGTTTTACAATAAAAACACATTTCTGCAATGACTTTACATAATGTAGGGTATATTTATGTGCATCATCCTACCTGCAGCAGGGGAGAGAAAACGATATCTTTCTGGACAAACTTTCACCAATCTAATTAATCTCATCATATAGAGATAGGCTATATTTTTCTAGCTGATGCCTTTAGAACATTCTTTTCACTTTGAGCTTGCTATAGTGTAGCGTATTTACATGCTTGCAGTATTTAAACTGCAGTTAGATTGGTTTGAGAAGCATAATAATATGCACGCGGCCTCAACCATTATAACCACGCCTTTTAAGCGTAAAATTATGCACCATCAGCTCATTGGTGAAGTGCAGTAAAGAGTCACAAGCTTGCCTTTTAGGCTCCAATTCCAGGAGAAATCCGGTAAAACCAGACAAAGCCAAGCGCTCTGCTCCCCCCCCCCCCCTGCTCCCCCCCCCCCCCTCCCTTCATCCCGTCTGTCTGTCTCCATATAGGCTATAGGCTATTATTCCATATTATTATGCTTCTCAAATCAATCTCACTGCAGTTTAAATACAGCAAGCATGTAAATACGCTACACTATAGCAAGATCATAAATGGTAAATGGCCTGCATTTATATAGCGCTTTTATCCAAAGCGCTTTACAATCAGTAGGTAGTCTACATTCACCCATTCATACACCGATGGCGGCAGGCTGCCACGCAGGGTGCCTACACACCAGCAAGGAGGGTTAAGTGTCTTGCCCAAGGACACAACGACAGCAGCTGGGAGGGAGCGGGGATCAAACCGCCAACCCTTGCGTCATTGGCCGACCCGCTCTACCTCCTGAGCTAAAGCCGCCCCAGATCAAAGTGAAAAGAATGTTCTAAACGCATCGGCTAGAAAAATATAGCCTATCCCTGGATGTCATGATGAGATTAGATTGGTGAAAGTTTGGGCAGAATGATATCGTTTTCTCTCGCTACCTTTTCTTCTCCCCCACTGCACAGGTAGGATGATGCAACAGCCTCTGAATGACAGGGGCTCAAAACTACGGTATAACAACTTTTTTTTCATCGGTCATTGTGCCTGTCTGACGCGCGAGAGAGAGGGAGTGAGAGAGAGAGAGAGAGGGAGAGAGTGTGAGATCGGCAGAGGAGAGCTGCGCGTACTGTAATTACGCACAGTAATATCCGCGGCGCACTGAATAAGGCCTGGTTTTGAAAAGCGCTAAGCGCTAAATTAACGACAGGGGGGAAGATAGCGTTAGGCCAGTATTTAAGGCCGAAACGCCCATTCTGGCCTATTCTGGCACTGCGCCATGCCTCTTCGGCATAAAGCGCATTTCGGGGCCTAAAAACATGATGCTATCTTCCCGAGTCAGGCGCAAAGCGCGTTGTTTTGCATTTAACGCCAGTTTAGCGCCTAAGGCCAGTGGGAAGATAGAGGGGCCTTTAGGTGGGTTTCCATCCACCTGTTTTTATGCAAATTTTCAATTTGCGCATGAAAAACCTGCCCAGAAAACATTTTAACAGATCCAATCGTTGTCGGTTCAAGACGTTATTACCATTTGAAAAATCCTTAGAACGAGTTTTAAGGCTGGAACCAAGCCAACCCATGACCTACTGAATCGTGAGTGACCATAAAAGATTTCACTTGGAGCAACAACCTGGAGCAAGAGATGTCACACTCTATTCGACCGGCTATTTGAAGCCCACTTCTAGCCAAAACTGTTTCATTGTATTTTTTGCCTACTAGCCGTGAGATGGATAATCTCCCATCATGTTTGCAATGTCAATAATACCCAGTGAGCACCAATCGAGATTCAGCGTTGATTTCTAGTTGAAAAGATTTGGTCTGACTATCCTCTTTTCAACCAGCTAAAATGCAGTTAACATCAACATCATGTTGAGTCGTAGCTTGAAAGAAAGATGATATTGAGAAATGTGGTACCTACAAAAATATCTAATTTCAACACATTTAATGTAAAATTTTACATTATATAAATATGGAACAGGCAAACAGCACAACTGACTAATTGTCCGCATAATTATTAGTGGATGGAAACGCGTATAATTTCACATTTTCTTTTGCTGATTTTCTGAAAATTCAGTTCAGATTTGCGATACACTTCAATGGAAACAACTTATGTACTGGAAGGTGTAGACATCCCTGAAATGGTTTGTGTGTGAGAACTCCCACTTTGACTGTTACGTAACCGTGGTGCCTCGTCTTTGTGGTATGGAAACCCCCCTTGAACGTGTGCGATTGGGCCATCCATCCCCTTCACTCCCGGTCCCAGCCTCTGCTAAGGGCTAGAGCCCTGGGGCAGAGAATGCTGGTGCTAATACAGAGAGCAACAGGTAAATTAACCTGAAGCAGATTAGCCCGTAAAGCCTGCCAAGCTCAACGTGACACAAATGCACTGCTGTGTGCAGGTGGAAGCCTTTAGCACTATAGGTGGAAAATACCCAGATATGGTTTATTAGACAGTATCCAATTATTATATCATATTAGTTGAAAGTATGGAATCGCACACAATAGAAAGGTACTCACTATTTCAAAATTACACCTTGACAATGATCCTTGATGTCAGGATTAGATCCTGTATGTTTAAATTGTAAAGGGTATTTTGAAGCTTGTTTCTGCAAAATACTAGCAATCTCGCGTGCTCGATTTCGAGGATATAGACCATGGAGACGATGCGCCATGGGCGCAACATTTTGTGGGATTTATGACATCATTGATGATGTCACAATTTTGTCACAAATCACTGATGATGTCACTGTGTAGCGGGCACGCTCATTTTTCTATTGTGGAAACGATGCACCATGGGCGCAACATCATGTGGGATTTATGACATCTCTTATGTATTTGTAAGAGGTCATGTGTATGGGAACCCACACAAGGGGTCCGAGATACCCGCCGAGCGAACCATCCGTTACCCCCAACCTCAGTCACTAGTCATTACCTTTACCTCATCAAAGTAGGCTAAAAATGGGTCCCAGACAGCTGAGAACCTTTTAAGCGAGTTGGTTCTCAGGGGACTGAGTCTCTCCATCTGTACAACAGAGATCATGTCCATCAGCCACACCTGAAAAGAAGGTGAGGAGGAGGACTTCCATTCCTTCAGAATGAGTCTTTTGGCGACAGTTGTCCCTAGTGTCAGAGATTATTGCGCAGCTGTAGGGAAGTTCAGAGAGGACGAGCCAAAGATGGCGAGTTCTGCCTCCGGCTGTAGGGCCCAGAATCCCGTTAATGAAGGGCAGAACCAGAAGGCATGAGATAGTGTGCCCTCTGACACCTGACACAAGATCAGGTTGATGAGATCACCTGTGTCTTCCCATACTCCTGTAATCATCATCATCATTCATCATATAAAATTGAGTAAGTGGGCTCTGTCTGTCTGTGATTTTCGTCCCACATTGTGAGATTTGTGATGATTTTGGCCAGTAATGATGTCACTGATGAGGTCACAATGTCTATGACATCATCAGTGATGTCACTCAAGCACTTGATGTTGTCATCAGTGATGGTCACTCGAGCAATGTGATGTCACTGATGATGTCACAGTGTCTATGACATCATCAGTGTCTATGACATCATCAGTCAATGTGGAAACTCTTTTCTCTCACTACTGATCACTCACTGACGTCATCAGTGATGCGAAGTTGCGCAATTGTGCGCTGAGTGATGTCACTCGAGCACTCAATGATGTGATCAGTGATGGTCACTTGCGCAATTGTGATGTCATCAGTGAGTGATGTCAGTGATGCGAAGTTCAGCAAGTGTGCGCTGCACATGCCAATAGAGCAGGCGATAGAGCTGCGTATGTGAGGTCGCGCAGCAGGCGAGCTGCAGGGCATGCGAGGCGATGCAGCAGGTACTGTATTATTGAAATGGATACCCAAGACATGTCTTCTTGAGTTCAGTATACTGTTATGATCCTCTGGATTCAGGCTGTGATGTCCTCAGACCTTTATGCTTAGTTTTATGGACTTGTAAAACTTCCAAACATTTTCCCACTCAGGTCTCAGTTCAGCGCACGGACGGCAGAGGAGAGAAAATGGGCACAGATATTGCCTGCTGACCATGGCTAAAGTCACAGATTGGCCTGGCTGCAGAGATGAGATGACATTTCTGTGGAAACAAGAGCAGCATAATCTTAATGAGTTCTGCTGGGCTGAGAGAGGGAGGACGGCGCTCCGGACATGCCATACCACCTAGAGTGGAAAACAAACACAGGAAACTGAAAAATGGCAGAGAGACAGAAAGATAACAGAGAGGATTCCTGTTACAGTGAATGAGAGAAGTTTCTGAATGCTTCTCTGTAACCCTTAATATTACTACATGTATCTTCAATACTTCCAATTGGCTATTTTAAAGCAGAGCATCCTCACCCATCTTAGGGCTGGGAATTATGGACAAAATTAAATATCACAATATTTTTGACCAAATACCTCGATATCGATATTATTGTAGAGATGGCTATCGGTACTTTCACAAAATATTTACACTATGAGATTTTTTTTATAAATAATCATCAGTAGGCTAATGTAGATATGACTAAGTGGGTAAAGGTAAATAATAGAACAGTCTGGTAAGTTCAGGAAATGACATCACTTTACTGTAATGCAGCGTTTAAAACCAGGAAAAACACTTCACAATATTATTATCCAAAATCTTTTTCTGTTCTTTTCCTTTCTTCTTCTTTTTTAAATCAAGTTTGATCAAGACAGTGAGGCGCTTCACCCGCAGGATGTAGCTATAGCGCATGGGAGGATCACGCTATTCCCCCCAGTTCCCCTACCCCCGAACAGGCATGCCCCAACCGACCAGAGGAGGCACGAGTGCAGCGACCAGGACACATACCCATAATCAGGCTTCCCACCCGCAGACATGGCCAATTGTGCCTGTATGGACGCCCAAGCCAGAGGTAACACGGGGGTTAGAACCTGCGACCCTCGTGTGGGAATCTACCGCTGCACTACCCGGGCGCCCGATGTCCAAAATCTATTCGACGATACAATATCGATATATTGCCCTGCCCTAATCCATCTACGAGTTAATTGACTCCTCTAAAAACGACACCCTTCTAGCCTGAGAGCGTCCGTGTGACACCGCCATGAAACATCTGGCTGAAGATGGAGAAGCATTGCATTGTGGGCCAGGGATGAGAGCCGAGCTGTCAGCTACTTGCTCTTTTATTATGCTTATAGAACAACCACTTAGTCCGATGACGATGAATAATTGAGTGGAACGAGTTCCCCGCCACAGTGGCATGCAACGCAGGATGAGCGGGACCCGGGAGACACGAGCGTCAGGCAGGCCAATAAAATATGTTAAGTGGCAGGAGAGCATTACGGAGAATTTGTAGAGGCGACGCGGAGAGAGAGATAAATTATCTCTCCCCTAATGCGAAGCAACGTAAGCAAATGAGCCGTGGCAGATCACCTTTCTCTCATGGATCCCTCCCTATTATGTCAAAGGACCGGGGGAGAGAGGGGAGGGGAGGGGAGGGGAGGGGAGAGAGGGGAGGGGAGAGAGGGGAGGGGAGGGGAGGGGAGGGGAGGGGAGGGGCAGGCAGACCGGGAGCAGAATCAGATTAGCAGTGGTGGCAGCGGGGAGATGCTGTCTGTGTGGACTAGAGGGAGAGGAAAAGCATAGTTAATGGCATGTAAATATGGTTAATGCCATGTAAATATGCGGAAGTCGGACATAACATCTTGTTGTCTTTGAGTCTATGTACAGCAGAGGAGACAAATACAAAGTTAAAGCTCACTATGTTAAAGAAGTCATATTCAAAGGTAGGGCTGGGCGATATGGACAAAATCAAATTGTTGAACATGTACAGTACCGCAATATTGTTTTCACAAAATATTGACACAATGAGACTTTTGATTGATAATCATCAGTAATGTGGATATAATGACTAAGTGGGTAAAGGCAAATAGAACAGCTAGAACAGTCTGGTAAATTATGAAAATGTTTTACTGTAATGCAGCCTTTAAAACCAGGAAAAGACAACACTTATGCCATATCACCATATTACAATATCCAAAATCTAAGATTTTGGAAAATCTAGTGTAATATCACGATATTGATATATTGCCCAGCCCTAATTCAAAGGCGTGAGACACAGCGCAGTTTTAGGTAAAATAGTTTTTTGCCTGGTTGCCATACCCAGTTCAAATAACAGAATTTAGAGTGATGGGCGTCTCGTTTGCGGGAGCTGTTCCCTGGTGTAATGAGCCCTGGTGGAGGAGCACTGTCAGTGGGGGGGGGGGGGGGGGGGGGGTGGGTGGCAGCAGTCGTCCCTGTCCCCCACCCAGGGGGAGGGGGGTGCGTGCTGCCCCAGCACCAGTCCCCAGATGACATTAACCTTCATCATGGTGAAGAGGCGCTAAGTCCCCCCTAAAGCAGCACTCTGAGAGCTAAAGCACTGCAGTGACACTTTGATCTGCCCTGCCTGATTACAGCCACGGAGGAGAGGAGAGCCGGGGGGGGGGGAGGGGTGAAGGACCCCTGGGACCCTGGCCGAGAGTCGAATTAGAAAGGGTCTCTCTCTCTTTCTCTCTCTCACTGTCTTTTTCTGCCACTTTTCTCTCTCTACTTGTCCCTCGCGCGCTGTGCGCGCGTGCGCACACACACACACACACACACACACACACACACACACACACACACTGGCCCTGTCTTGGCCTGGAGATGGATCATACAGTCAGTGGTGTGACTGTGCACCATCACACACACACACACACACACACACACACACACAGGTGTTGAGAGCTGACCTTTGCAGTGCGTTCCCAGCAGTCTGCTCCAGCCTGTAAAACCACCTCAGTGGCGGACGAGCAGTGGACACTTCTACATGTCTCTCTCTCTCTCTCTCTCTCTCTCTCTCTCTCTCTCTCTCTCTCTCTCTCTCTCTCTCTCTCTCTCACCCAGGGGTGGGTAGTAATGTGTTACCTAACACACATGAAAGGAGCGAGTACTTTTCATGTTCATATGTTTAAACTGTACTACTTTTTAATACATTGACACCTTTGCTTCAAGCAGGACAAAAGACAAAGACGTTGACATGTCAATTCATTTAATTTGTCCACTCTGGGACATGGAGAAAGAGGGCTAGAGAGGAAGAGCTGGAGTGAGAGTGGGTGGGGTATATAGGCTATCCTTGTTTGATTAGCCTGATCTACTTCATTAAACAAAGTTTTATCAGCAAGTGCTGTTTTTTATTATTATTATTTTGCTCTTGCCCGCTAGAAAATATTAAAATTGAAAGTATAACTTGCACCGTACTTTGAATAATTGAATAACCAGGTACTTTTTACTTTTACTTGAGTAAGTTTCTCAAATGGTGATTTTCACTTTTACTTACTTACTTAGTCATTTCTTATGGGAGTAATTGTATGTATGTGTGTGTCTTTGACTTGAGTATAGATTTTCAGTACTCTAGCCACCACTGCTCTGACCCCACCCCCTCTCCAACTCACACGCGCAGGACAACTGAAGAGCAGAGGCCCCTGGTTATACTCATCATAACAAATGACGGCTTATGCTTTGTTTCTGATGAGTTCTACTGCCCGTCTGAAGCGTGGAGAATCACAGCAGCAGAGGTCATTAAGCCCGATAGCGTTTACCCCCTCTGCTCCCTCTTCTTTTAAACCCGCCTGGCTGATTTGGGCTCCTCTCGACCCCCTCTGTAGATAATTGGAACAATCCCACTGATGCCCAACTCTGCAGGGCCCTCCAGCCAATCAGGGGGTGGCAACCCAGCACTGCAGGTACAGCCAATTACACCTCAGCTCCTGACCAACGCTCAAGGCCAGATCATCGCCACGGTGATCGGCAATCAGATCCTGCCTGTCATCAACACCCAGGGAATCACGCTGTCACCAATCAAGCCTGGACAGCAGGTAACATATACACGGATGTACAAACACGCACGCGAGCGCACACACACAGACACACACACACACACACACACACACACACACACACACATGCACGAGCATACACACACAGACACACACACAGACACACACACACACACACACACACACAAAGGCAGATATCATGTGCTATATAGCTGTGATTCTCAACCTTTCTCATATCAAGGACCCTTAATTTAGTTCACATTAGAGTAACAGACCCCTATTTGATTTAATGAGATTTTGTCTTTTGAACCCACAATTAAGAATTGTTGGATATGATTTTGTCCAGAATTCAATGACTGTATCAAAATATTCAATCTCTAATCGTGTTCACTTCTTGTATATTAAATAATGCTGAAGTTTAACAATTCATAAATTTTCTGGGGACCCCCTGGAACCCCTCAAGGACCCCTGGTGGTCCCCAGACCCCATGTTGAGAACCACTGCCATATGTTATATACCGAAACTGATACACCCACTGCCTCAAACATGTAGTTTAATAATCTATAGTGAGTATGAACCTGCCACAAAACTGTTGAATAGGCAACGCTTAGTAGAGTCAGACTAGAATAGAGTAATTACTACTACTCATTAAAGGAATATCTATTTTTCCACATTTTGATCTCTTATGTTAAACGACAAAATTTTTCTCTTCCCTCAAAACTCATAACTTTCATTTGCTCCAATTCCTTTGTAAAAGAGCTGCTTTTGGTAGGCTACAACTTTTCGCATTGTGTGTGTGTATGCATGTACCTGTGTGTGTGTGTGTGTGTGTGTGTGTGTGTGTGTGTGTGTGTGTGTGTGTGTGTGTGTGTGTGTGTGTGTGTGTGTGTTTGTTTGGGAAGGCACTTGTCAGAAACCCTTTCAGACTCAATCTCGGGGAGTCTGCTGAACCCCCACCGAGCCCGATGAAAAAAACAACACATCATCACCCCACTTAAAACTCACACACTCTTCCTCTGTCCTCTTCACTCTCTCTCTGTATCTCTCTCTCTCCATCCCTCCTTCAATCACACTCTTCCTCTGTCCTCTTCACTCTCTCTCTGTATCTCTCTCTCTCCATCCCTCCTTCAATCACACTCTTCCTCTGTCCTCTTCACTCTCTCTCTGTATCTCTCTCTCTCCATCCCTCCTTCAATCACACTCTTCCTCTGTCCTCTTCACTCTCTCTCTGTATCTCTCTCTCTCCATCCCTCCTTCAATCACACTCTTCCTCTGTCCTCTTCACTCTCTCTCTGTATCTCTCTCTCTCTCCATCCCTCCTTCAATCACACTCTTCCTCTGTATCTCTCTCTCTCTCCATCCCTCCTTCAATCACACTCTTCCTCTGTATCTCTCTCTCTCTCCATCCCTCCTTCAATCACACTCTCTCTCTGTATCTCTCTCTCTCTCCATCCCTCCTTCAATCACACTCTCTCTCTGTATCTCTCTCTCTCTCCATCCCTCCTTCAATCACACTCTTCCTCTGTCCTCTTCACTCTCTCTCTGTATCTCTCTCTCTCCATCCCTCCTTCAATCACACTCTTCCTCTGTCCTCTTCACTCTCTCTCTGTATCTCTCTCTCTCCATCCCTCCTTCAATCACACTCTTCCTCTGTCCTCTTCACTCTCTCTCTGTATCTCTCTCTCTCTCCATCCCTCCTTCAATCACACTCTTCCTCTGTATCTCTCTCTCTCTCCATCCCTCCTTCAATCACACTCTTCCTCTGTATCTCTCTCTCTCTCCATCCCTCCTTCAATCACACTCTCTCTCTGTATCTCTCTCTCTCTCCATCCCTCCTTCAATCACACTCTTCCTCTGTCCTCTTCACTCTCTCTCTGTATCTCTCTCTCTCTCCATCCCTCCTTCAATCACACTCTCAACTATTTTGTTTTGATCAGACATTAAAAGAAGAATGTCCCTCCTGCACATAAAAAAAACATGCACACAAGTTGCCCCATTCTTTTGTCTTGGGTTTGGAGGGCGAAATGCTCAAACACCTCCTTAGTCCTGGTTAGGGATTTAACGATACACTCAAGTCACGATTCGATACGATTCACAATACTGAGTTCACAATACGATTTTCTCACTTTAAAAAACAAAAACAAAATTAGGAAAGACAGACAAATTATTATTAAAATTAAAATAATTAAAATAACTATTTCTTAGACAAAAACCACAAAGACTTATATTTTCTTTATCAAATTAAAGAATCCCTTTTTATTTCTGAGGTAGGGTATAAGTTATATGCTATATGCATTCTTTGCTAAGTTTGTGTTTTGCAGTTATACTGTGTAACTGCAAAACACAAACTTTGCAAATAATGAATGCATATTTCCTTTTCTTTGTAAAGGAAAAGCAAAAAAAGCATCGCGATTTATTTTTCATCTCAGCGATTTGAATCTTCACACATTTGTATTGATTTTTAACTGTCTGGCGATGTATTGTTACATCCATACTCCTGGTTCTTAGGATCTATACAGTGCAGAAGTGCAGAGCCAGATGCATGCGCATGCGCATGACATTGGAAATGTTATTGACTTGATAATGACAGTCAGTGCAGAATGACAGGGTCAAAGTTCACAGCGAAGGCCCTATGCAAGTGTAGAATGGCTGAACTCTCAGCAGATGGACACCTAATTGTGGCTCCACGAAACACCAGATCATACTCTTGAATGAATTAATGTGTTTGTAACAATGTTTATGCTTTTGTCTCCACTTCAAAGCCACATGTACACATTGTTCCATCGGGCATAATTTAGGGTTGTCAGAGCCTCTGCAGTCTAGAATATTTCCAGTGAAGCTAGATAATTCTCCCGGCCTGTCAACAGTCCTGACAGTGTGTGCATCGCTGTTGACATCCCCCACCATCCAAACAAACACATGCCACAGGAAAAATAATTAATAGCAAAGGGAGGAGAAGCCAGCCAGCCGAGTTTATGGTGGAGACGGCTCTCACTTTAAAAAGTGAAGACGTACTGTACCATCTTGATCTTGTAAAAGCAATTCAAATGTGCATAAAACATGAAAATACATTGTTTTTTCACCATCAGAGCACATAGCTGGTGTATCATGAATTATGTTTGATACGGGGGCTGCTGTGTCCACATGTTTTCTTCCCCCTCCGACTGCCATTATTAGGATCCTCTCCAGGCTGATGACGAGAGGGAACACTCTAATTGTCATGAGCTGTTTTTTTTGTACCAAGCTGCGTTATGAAGCTCATACAACAAGCAGCATCCACCTCCTTTCAGACCAGCACAGTCACCACAAGAAAATGTCAGCATTCTATGTTTCTGGAATCCACGGATATATAGAATATGAACATTGCTGAACCAAAAAATGTTGCATATCATGTTTCTAGATACCGGTACGTGAATATGAACGTTCTACTCATATTGAAGTACATTGCTTCATGTTGAAGTACATCGCTTCATGTTGAAGTACATCGCTGGCACCTAACGGTGAAGGGGTGGGCTTGGCGTCTCCATCTTAAAAGCAAGAGAGCGCATGTTCGACTATACCGAGCGAGGCACGTCGTGCTTTTACTTTGGGTTTTAACTCCAACCCAAACGATAATCCTAACATAGACCCAGTTGCTTTAGTTGCCTAAACCTAAACAAGTGGCTTTGTTGCCTAAACCTAACCAAAGTTGATTTATTTGTGTTTAACGTGGGAAAGGCAGCAAGCTTTTCAAATTAAGCACTGTTTTGTTTCAAATGTACGTAGATATCGTCCATATCCCTGCTTTTCAGACACGTAAAATGCCAAAATGTATTCTGGCGAGTAGATTGTTCAGACTCTGACTGTCTCCTACAATAAGGAAGTGCTGCTGCGGAGCATGAAGTGCTGCTGTGGAGCATGGACTCTCTTAGCCCACTGAGCAGACTATTGACATTAGATTCCGCTCTGTCAGTCTTAATACTGCAGGCAGTAATTCACATTTATTCATCCTCAGGTATATGGTCAATCTCATTATGTCCAGCTGTTAAGTGTCTAAATCTAATAGCTGTTATTGAATAGCAATACTGTTGCACCCCAATCATCATAATGACATGATTACTGTGAATGATTAGTATTTAAGTAATGATATTGTGCTGAGGGAAAAATGGAGATGTTTTTGTTTTGCTTGCTGTCAATATACAGTATTATATCAACTTGGGCGTCTGGGTAGTACAGCGGTAGATTCCCTGCCTACCAACACGAGGGTCACGTTCAAGTTCAAGCCCCCGTGTTGCACCAGTGCTTCCTCTGGTCAGTCGGGGGGAGGGGAACTAGGGGATTAGTGTGACCCTCCCATGCGCTACGTCCTGTGGGTGAAATCCCTCGCTGTCAGGTGAAAAGAAGCATCTGGTGACTGCACATGTATCGGAGGAAGTATGTGCTACTATTCTACAACTCTCCCCAGATCGGCAGAGGGGGTGGAGCAAGACCGGGACATCAGGGAAATTGGCCAAGTACAATTGGAGAGGAAAATGGGAGAAAATTCTGAATAAAATAAAATAAAAATATATATTGTATCAACTGTGTGTGTGTGTGTGTGTGTGTGTGTGTGTGTGTGTGTGTGTGTGTGTGTGTGTGTGCGTCTGTGTAGCTGCCTCAGGCTCAGCAGGCTCAGACAGGCCCTGCGTCGCTCCACATGCCCCACAGACAGAGCCCTCTGCACCAGGCCTCTTCCTCCTCCTCCACCTCCTCCTCTTCCTCAGCTCTCAGCGTGGGACAGCTGGTCAGCAGTAAGTGTCCGCACAGGTTTCACACACACACACACACACACACACACACACACACACACACACACACACACACACAGCTCTCACACACACACACACACACACACACACACACACACACACACACACACACACACACACACACACACACACACACACAGCTCTCACACACACACACACACACACACACACACACACACACACACACACAAAGGCACCAAAATTCATGTCATCAGAGATGGGAAAAGTACACAGATTCTTAACTTCAGTAGAAGTACAGGTACTAGGTTACTAGGTACAGGCTAGGTACAGGCTCTGAAATGTAGGAGAGTATAAAAGTAAAAAAAAGTATTTGTACCGGCTGTTTTGTGTGTATTTTTTTTACCGTTATTTATACAGGGTGAGTCTCACTGAGAGCAATGCTCTCTTTTTCAGGAGCGCCCTGTTCACACTCACACACACATTCATACCTGAAAGCTGACCAGTAGTACAACCACAGTCTCATCTGCTGGCCACTGAGCAGCTCCACTGGAGCGGTTGGGGTTAAGGGCCTTGCTCAAGGGCACCTCAGTGGTGGTAATGAGGGAGGGGCAAGCGCTGCCTTTTCACTTTCCCCACCCAGATTTATCCTGTCGGTCCTGGGGATTGAACCGACGACCTTCCGGTCACAAGCTCGCTTCTCTAACCTTTAGGCCACCACTGCCCAAGTAACTGAAACTCCCATCATATTAATATAATAGTTCAAAACTATTAAACTTAAAAGATCTCCTCCAAACATGTTTTAAGATCTATAAAGATTATACTTGGATTAATAATTTGTGATATGGTTTTTCCACAAAAAAGTGCACATAATGTGTCCAATCTGGGAGAGTGTGAGATAGACAAGCAACATTACATAATTTTTGTCTGTCGTGCATTAAAACTAAAGCAACTGCCATGTTTTGAAAAGGAGGAGAAAGTACAGATATTTCTGTTAAAATGTAGGAAGTAGAAGTAAAACGTCAGAAAAATAAATACTGAGTAAAGTACAGATACCTGAAAATCATAAGTACAGTAACGTATTTGTAACGTAAAGTATTTGTACTTAGTTACTTCCCATCTCTGGTAATAAAGATCAACTCCTCTGACTGTAGGTTGGTATGACAGCGTTAGTTTGACAGTGATGGTAAACTTGTACATTAACGTCACTACTTGAAGATTGAACCTGATGGACATGCACTAGTTACATTACTCCCAGTGTCGAAAGCTTTTGACTGATCCTCCGCCTCCGAAGAGCCCATTATTTTCCCCCGACTGTCAATTCTTTGGTTTATTAGACGATCAAAAGTGGCGTGTTTATGTAATGAACATAAGTTTCATTCTGCTAGTGCGTGGGCCTTTGGCAGAGCCTTATAAATCACTAGGCCACAGCCTGTCAGCATGCACCCATTGCCTTAAAAAACTCTGTTTTATTCAGATAAATTTCATTTGTCAGAGTCAATTCCCCTAAACTCCAGGTAAACTCATTTCAAAGGCAGCTACAAAGCCAGGGAATTTAATAAAAAAGAAGTTGCCATTGATCAACTTGTTGTAGACATTGTGTTTAGTTTATGTTTACTCGTAGCTTGGCAAATATCGTATAAACCATTTTTGAGGCTGCACAAAATCATTGTGGCTCGCTTCTGCTAGTAAATAGAATTAATGCTTTATGCTGAGTATGAGCCATATCATCTGCTCTCAATATCACTTACAGCGTACACACACTAAACTAAATCCCCTGACAGAATCTCATCTGCACGGGACAGAAGACGAAATGTCATTGCATCCACCGGCCACAAACAATGTAACAGATTGAAGAGCAGACAGTATAAACAAAGTAACAGATTGAAGAGCAGACAATATCTGTTACTGAGTTTGAAAATAATCAGCTCAGCAAAATGTCATTAAAAAAGAAAGAGGGCAGCAGTGTTTTGCATTGGGATCGTCTTTTTTAACCTTTATTTATCCAGGGAAATCAATGTGTTTCCAGTGCCTGTCTGCTTCAAATCCATACATTTACACACATTCACACCTGGGAGCTGTCCAGTACAACCAGACTCTTCTACTGGAGGCAACTGGAGCAAATTAGAGGTGAAGTGCCTTGCTCAAGGGCACCTCGAGCAGCAGTTATTGAGGGAAGAGAGAGCTGTTCACTTTCCGCAACCAGTCTGGGAATTCAATAGAGCTGCAATGATTCATCGATTAGTTGTCAACTATTAAATTAATCACCACCAATTTTGATCATCGATTAATCGGTTTGAGTAATTTTTTAAGAAAGAAAAAAAGTCGAAATCCTCTGATTCTCTGAATTATCTGTTTTTTTTTTTTACTCCTCTGTGACAGTAAACTGAATATCTTTGGGTTGTGGACAAAACAAAGACATTTGCAGACGTAATATTGGGCTTTGGGGAAACCCTGATGGTAATTTCCCCCCATTTTCTGACATTTTATAGAGCAAACAACTAACCGATTAACTGAGAAAAAAGATGAATCGACAATTAAAATAATTGTTAGTTGCAGCCCTAGTATTCAAACTGGCCAGCTCCCAGTCTCAAGCCCACTCCTCTAGACTGCTGCCACCCCACTTTTAAATGAGAGAGTAAAGACCTCCCACTCCCCTAAGTCTAGACTGCTGCCACCCCACTTTTAAATGAGAGAGTAAATACATCCCACTCCCCTAAGTCTAGACTGCTGCCACCCCAATTTTAAATGAGAGTAAAGACCTCCCACTCCTCTAACCTCTAGACTGCTGCCACCCCACTTTTATTTGAGTGTAAAGACCTCCCACTCCTCTAACCTCTAGACTGCTGCCACCCCACTTTTAATTGAGAGTGTAAAGACCTCCCACTCCTCTAACCTCTAGACTGCTGCCACCCACTTTTAATTGAGAGTGTAAAGACCTCCCACTCCTCTAACCTCTAGACTGCTGCCACCCCACTTTTAATTGAGTGTAAAGACCTCCCACTCCTTTAACCTCTAGACTGCTGCCACCCCACTTTTAATTGAGAGTGTAAAGACCTCCCACTCCTCTAACCTCTAGACTGCTGCCACCCCACTTTTAATTGAGAGTAAAGACCTCCCACTCCTCTAACCTCTAGACTGCTGCCACCCCACTTTTAATTGAGTGTAAAGACCTCCCACTCCTCTAACCTCTAGACTGCTGCCACCCCACTTTTAATTGAGTGTAAAGACCTCCCACTCCTCTAACCGCTAGACTGCTGCCATCCCACTTTTAATTGAGAGTGTAAAGACCTCCCACTCCTCTAACCTCTAGACTGCTGCCACCCCACTTTTAATTGAGTGTAAAGACCTCCCACTCCTCTAACCTCTAGACTGCTGCCACCCCACTTTTAATTGAGTGTAAAGACCTCCCACTCCTCTAACCTCTAGACTGCTGCCACCCCACTTTTACTTGAGAGTAAAGACCTCCCACTCCTCTAACCTCTAGACTGCTGCCACCCCACTTTTAATTGAGAGTAAAGACCTCCCAGTCCTCTAACCTCTAGACTGCTGCCACCCCACTTTTAATTGAGTGTAAAGACCTCCCACTCCTTTAACCTCTAGACTGCTGCCATCCCACTTTTAATTGAGAGTAAAGACCTCCCACTCCTCTAACCTCTAGACTGCTGCCACCCCACTTTTAATTGAGTGTAAAGACCTCCCACTCCTCTAACCTCTAGACTGCTGCCACCCCACTTTTAATTGAGTGTAAAGACCTCCCACTCCTCTAACCGCTAGACTGCTGCCATCCCACTTTTAATTGAGAGTGTAAAGACCTCCCACTCCTCTAACCTCTAGACTGCTGCCACCCCACTTTTAATTGAGTGTAAAGACCTCCCACTCCTTTAACCTCTAGACTGCTGCCACCCCACTTTTAATTGAGAGTGTAAAGACCTCCCACTCCTCTAACCTCTAGACTGCTGCCACCCCACTTTTACTTGAGAGTAAAGACCTCCCACTCCTCTAACCTCTAGACTGCTGCCACCCCACTTTTAATTGAGTGTAAAGACCTCCCACTCCTCTAACCTCTAGACTGCTGCCACCCCACTTTTAATTGAGTGTAAAGACCTCCCACTCCTCTAACCTCTAGACTGCTGCCACCCCACTTTTACTTGAGAGTAAAGACCTCCCACTCCTCTAACCTCTAGACTGCTGCCACCCCACTTTTAATTGAGAGTAAAGACCTCCCAGTCCTCTAACCTCTAGACTGCTGCCACCCCACTTTTAATTGAGTGTAAAGACCTCCCACTCCTCTAACCTCTAGACTGCTGCCATCCCACTTTTAATTGAGTGTAAAGACCTCCCACTCCTCTAACCGCTAGACTGCTGCCATCCCACTTTTAATTGAGTGTAAAGACCTCCCACTCCTCTAACCTCTAGACTGCTGCCACCCCACTTTTAATTGAGAGTGTAAAGACCTCCCACTCCTCTAACCTCTAGACTGCTGCCACCCCACTTTTACTTGAGAGTAAAGACCTCCCACTCCTCTAACCTCTAGACTGCTGCCACCCCACTTTTAATTGAGAGTAAAGACCTCCCAGTCCTCTAACCTCTAGACTGCTGCCACCCCACTTTTAATTGAGTGTAAAGACCTCCCACTCCTCTAACCTCTAGACTGCTGCCATCCCACTTTTAATTGAGTGTAAAGACCTCCCACTCCTCTAACCTCTAGACTGCTGCCACCCCACTTTTACTTGAGTGTAAAGACCTCCCAGTCCTCTAACCTCTAGACTGCTGCCATCCCACTTTTAATTGAGTGTAAAGACCTCCCAGTCCTCTAACCTCTAGACTGCTGCCACCCCACTTTTAATTGAGAGTAAAGACCTCCCAGTCCTCTAACCTCTAGACTGCTGCCACCCCACTTTTAATTGAGTGTAAAGACCTCCCACTCCTCTAACCTCTAGACTGCTGCCATCCCACTTTTAATTGAGTGTAAAGACCTCCCACTCCTCTAACCTCTAGACTGCTGCCATCCCACTTTTAATTGAGTGTAAAGACCTCCCAGTCCTCTAACCTCTAGACTGCTGCCACCCCACTTTTAATTGAGAGTAAAGACCTCCCAGTCCTCTAACCTCTAGACTGCTGCCACCCCACTTTTAATTGAGTGTAAAGACCTCCCACTCCTCTAACCTCTAGACTGCTGCCATCCCACTTTTAATTGAGTGTAAAGACCTCCCACTCCTCTAACCGCTAGACTGCTGCCACCCCACTTTTAAATGAGAGAGTAAAGACCTCCCATTAGTCTTTCAAATCACTAAGCAGCGCAGTCATCACTGTTCAGATGATGGAACCTGAATCTGTTAGTACTCATCCCTTCCATTCACTCAAGTTGGGGTTTCTCGTCGCTCATCTCCGAGCGTTCGCACGTCTGGATCACGCCACATATGCTGCACGTCACTTATGAGGCACAAGGAGATGGCAGCCCTATAGATTTTAGCTTAAATACGCTTGGAGGATTCCTTTAATAATTCATTGATAATGACCAAGATAAATAATTCAGAGGCACAAACTTTGCTTTAGTAAGCAGGATGCCAGGTCACCTGACATTGATGTACAATGTGAAATCACTTTTTATTAGCAGGGAAATTCTTCAACATGCTTCAGTCCATTTTTTTTTTCAAATCCACTTAAATGTGGTTGGCAAAGCAGTAATTTACAAACAGCATTTCTTCATAAAAAGGTGGATTCTTTGGAATGGCGCTAGGTATTATTTTTTTACCGACGTGCATGTGTGGGAGACGTCAGGTGGGATGAATGAAATTATTCCTTAATATACTGTACATTCTTGAATGTAATGTTGCAGAAAGCTTGCTTTCATCTAAGAGAGAGAATGTCTGTTTACATATAATTCGTGCAGAGAAAAATAAGAGAAATCTCAAGAATGGCAATGATGTCTGCCTGTTTATGTACATATGCTTTTATATAGGAGATTAAAGACTTACACTTGCAATTTGGAGTGCCTTGCCGTGCCTTTATTCACAAAACACAGGAATGTATTCCTCAAAACATCGATTATGAAATACATGTGGTTCAGAGGGTTGTATGAGTGTAAAGATAAATAATAATCTCTGACCGAGGGCACAACTTTCCTTGATGTTCTTAAGAGACCATTGTGGTCACATGAGACTGGAAGTTTGCTTATTCATTCTAGAAAATGAGGTAACTAATGGAAAGTGCAGGTCTAATGAAATGGGGCGTGTGTGTTGTGCTGTAGACCCACAGACCGCCCCCAGCGAGGTGGACGGGGTCAACCTGGAGGAGATCCGGGAATTCGCTAAAGCATTCAAGATCCGCCGCCTGTCCCTGGGCCTGACACAGACTCAGGTGGGCCAGGCGCTCAGCGCGGCCGAGGGGCCGGCTTACAGCCAGTCTGCCATCTGCAGGTAAGGAGGAATTATGACACACCGCAGAAATGTTTGTACCCAATGAGAGACCTGCTGTTTCAGTGATTAGCATCACTTCTTAGTAGAAAGAATCGCGCAGTAAACAGTAAAGTATTAAATAGTGATAAGTTGCAAGAACAGTGTGAGATTATTTCTACTAAAAACTGTTAACTTTCATCCAACGCACATGCACAAGACAGTTTTTAGAGGTGCAAATATATATTTCTTTATAAGAGATTAGTAATACAAAATATAAAAGCAACACATTTTTAAATGATGGTTCACTACTTATGATCAATGTCCTATTTCTGTCAAACCAACATTCAATGAAGATGAAGGCCCTCAACCCTACAGCCTCAATGAGGTGTCCATAACTGCTCATCTATTTTTCATTTCATCTTTTAACACAGATTATTAAGATCTTAAAATACATAATTGAATATCGCTCTGACAAATTAAGCGCTCATGTCTCAGTACTTAGTCTCCCTCTTCTCCCTTCCCTCTCCCTCGCCGACATGACAGCCGTGTGTTACTTATGCAAAATACATATACAAGTATTACACAAAGCACTTAAAGCATTTAATAATTACTAAGGCATATTGCCGTCGGCTCTGCCTTAACGTGAGAGAGCTTGACGGGAATGATCTGTTAATAAGATTGTCATGTTTTACAGCGCCATAAGGACAGGAGTTTAGTCATAAATGGTGCATTATATATTCATGAGACAATCAGACAATCAGTGTTTCAGCCCTTTCTGTCTTGTTGTTCCGCTTGACTGACGTTTTGCATGAAGACGCCAAATTAACCTCAGCTCCTTTTCAGGTCAGGCTAATAGGGAGACAGCAGGTCCAAATATTACTGCAGCAACAACTCCACAATAGAGTACAATCATTGAGTTCTGCAGAGTTTACAATACAATACAATCTCATTCAGTAGTTTGCCGAATGCAGCTATATTTTGAATGTCTTTGTTCAAAAATCAGATTTTGAGGTAAGGCTGGACAATATGGTTGAAATGAATATCATGATAATCTTACAGATTTTACTCACAATATACTGTATATCGTAATATGGTTCATGTATGCAAAATCACGTTAAATGGAATTCATGTTCATCTCATTGAAACGAATGGTGATGTTCGATGTGATGTCAAACAAAACTGAAACTTTCAAATAATATTCCTACCAAAGCTCATTTCATCAGGGCGTCCGAGTAGTGCAGCGGTAGATCAGAATCGGAATCAGAATCAGAATCACTTTTATTGCCACAGTATGCAAGATTACATACGAGGAATTTGTCTTAGTGTCATTATGCAGCGTAGCGGTCAGGTCAATATTCAGATAAAGAAATA
This sequence comes from Poromitra crassiceps, assembly GCF_964638095.1. NCBI lineage: Eukaryota > Metazoa > Chordata > Actinopteri > Beryciformes > Melamphaidae > Poromitra > Poromitra crassiceps. The sequence goes on from NC_139624.1 coordinate 88,624,982, forward strand.
GGAAAAACAACAAAAAGACAATCACAGCATTGCAAGTGCAGTCCAATATATACAATATATACACGAGTGGAGGAGTGTTCAGTAGGCATAAAATATGAATTTACAGTCCGAGTTAAATAGGCGTTAAATAGGCAGTGAATTTACATGAATTTACAGTCCGAGTTAAATAGGCATTAAATTAAATATGAGTTGCAGTCTAAGCAGTGCATGATGTAGTTAGCAACAGTAATGTAATGGTATAGAGTTCTGGTAGAAGAAACAGCTGTACTTTAAGTGACAAGTGAAGCCCGGCGGCAAAGTGACTGTGTGTGTGTGTGTGTGTGTGTGTGTGTGTGTGTGTGTGTGTGTGTGTGTGTGTGTGTGTGTGTGGGGGGGTGCTCATGTCAGTGGGGGGATTGAGCTGAGTTCGGGTGGGTTCAGGAGGAGGTAGTGGGGTGTGTTGGTAGGGACCTTTGTGGGAGGGGCTTACGGCCTTGTTTGTGAGGCTGATGGCTGTTGGGAAGAAGCTGTTCTTGTGGCGAGAGGTTCTGGTCTTCCCTGCCTAGTGCCTACCAACATGAGGGTTGCAGGTTTATGGCCCCTGTGTTACCTCTGGCTTGGTTGGGCATCCATATAGGCACAATTGACCGTCTCTGCGGGTGGAAAGCCAGATCTGGTCTGTCAGGGCGCCTGTTTGGGGGTGGAGGGGAACTGGGGGAATAGCGGGATCCTCCTATGCACTACGTCATCCTGCTGGTGAAATGCCTCGCTGTCAGGTGAAAAGAAGTGGCTGGCGACTGCACATGTATCAGAGGAAGCATGTGCTAGTCTATGGCTCTGTCCAGATCGGCAGAGGGGGTGGAGCAATGACCGGGACAAGAGGGAACTGGCCAAGTACAACTGGGGAGAAAACGGGGGTGCTTGTCATTATCAAGTCAGACAGCAGAAATGTGTGTCACGTTATTACAATATCTTGATTATCTTCATATCATCATCACGATATGATTTCACTGAAAGATGACAAATAATATTATTGAATTATTGTCCAGCCATATTTTGATGTTCATGCGGCCAAGCTTAACTTATTTTAAATTCACTTGCTCTTTGCCTAAAAACACAGAATGTTACTCCATCGTAGCTGGATTCGCATCAGTTTTCACATCTAATCCCCATCCGTTTTGTACGCTTGCATCTTCTTCCTGTATTCATTTGAATGTCCCTCTGAAATGCATGTGCTTGCCTGATGAACTGTGCTGTTTATGTGACACAGCGTTGCCACGCACTTCTAAAAATGTCATCACATCAACATCAAACGGCTGATAAAATGTGAAACAGTACAGGGGCCAGGGGTTCTTATGGTAGCCTGGGTAAACCCATCCCCCACGTGACCTGCTCTCAGACCTGTTCTCAGTCACTAGTGACTGGGAACTGAGAGAGCAGGTCACGTGGGGGCTGGGTTTACCTAGGCTATTCTTATGGGGCATGGCCCTCTCTGACTAATGTCTTAAAATCACACATGAAATATTTACAACCAGGCATAATTCAAATATTTATAACACATTAAAAGCCATTAGCTTCCAAAATAAACACTCATGCGGCTTGTTATTCATGACGTTAAGACAGTTTTTTGGTTTGTCTGACATGACAGTCATCTCCTGCTGTTTCAAGGAGAGGGCAAACTTCACATGCTTTAGTTTAGTTGACATCAGCAGAGACGTGGTCCTTTGAGACAAGCAGTAGCTCGGGGGCTCTGGTCTGAACTCAGACAGCTGACAGACAGTGACAGATACTTCCATCTTGTCTCCCTCCTGCTCAGGAAGTCTCCAAACACTTTATTAGCCCGTCTAAAAAGGCACCTGCATTACATGATGGCATCATGATGTGGCGCTGTCTCCCGCCCTCGGCTTGGCTCAACTTGTTTTAGCGGGTATGAATAAAAACATCTCTTGAAAAAGAATCTGAATCGGATTAAAGAGGGATCGTCCCAAATCTAATTTCAACAACTTGCTTTAAGATATTGGAATAAACATTTTGAAACACCACTACTTTTTCTTTTGTACTTGGCCTATTCCACCTGCTGTCCCAGTCGTTGCTCCACCTCCTCTGCTGATCTGGGGAGAGCCGTAGACTAGCACATGCTTCCTCCGATGCATGTTCAGCTGCCAGCCACTTCTTTACACCTGACAGTGAGGAGTTTCACCGGCAGCACCTAGCGTGTGGGAGGATCACGCTACTCCCCCCAGTTCCCCTCCCTCGACAAACAGTGCAGCGACCAGGACTCATACCCCACTGGCTTCCCACCCGCAGACATGGCGTCTGACCAAGCCGGAAGTACCGCTGCCGGGCATTGAACCCAGATCTCCGTGGTGGTAGACAAGTGGTTTTACCTCTACACTACCCAGACATCCCTAATAGTATACATACTTTGAATTACAATGTAACACATATGACCCAGCATAAGTGATTTTGCTAGTGATCATTTTACTTTTATAAGCAACCCAAAATACAAAGGATCTGTTGCATTAAATCTATACTTCAACATGTTCCACATATACACAACAAAAATGCAGTCGTACTTCATCATAGAGCCAGGATTTTTAAGCATATACCTCCAAGATAGCGCTCACTGAAATGAAAAACGATATGGTTGATAACACAAAAGTCTTAGGCAAACTGTAACTCAGGCCTAAACACAAGGCATGTCTAAGCATTGGAAGGTACTTTTAAGAACAGCAAGAGAGGCTGCAGAGAGCAAGGTGCATGCAGGGCCATTTTGCCCCTCGTGGTTATGCACTAGTGGTGGGAGTGCATGCACCAGCTGAGCAGCTCTCAACTCATTTTAGTATCTTTGGTTCCTGTTGATCCATGAAATGTCCTGTCTCTAGTGACTCTTCACATTGACTCATGTATTCCCTGCCGTATGGAACCCTCCTCTTTCCACTGTTAAGGACGGATAATATCAATAAATCATCCTGCGTGTGGATGAGGCGTAATGCAGCAGCCAGGTGTAGGAACAGAGAGAGGCCATAGATGCATGGGCATCTCTTCAACTCACCTCGCCATTAAACATGTCTTTGGTGCATTGTTTGTTTCCGGAGAGAGCGGCGCTTCCTCCCATCTCTGCTGTCTTTCCAGCTGCCTTGAAAGTTCCATCTGACCTGTCAGTCCATTGTGCTTTACTAAATGCATCCTGACACTTTGCACTCATCTTTGTCCCAATCGCTTTCACTGGACTCATCTGATCTTATTGGTCCATTTATTTTTGGGGACAGCGGGGGGACGTGTCTTAAATAGCCCCTTTTATAATATTTAAAGTGTTCCTCTATTTATAGATGTTTAATGAAGACATAAAAAAGATTAGAAAACGGATAGTTCCGGACTTCTGGTCCTTGATTGTGATTGGCTGAGCCGCGTTCAAAGCCGTTGTAAAATATGTGGCAATTGGTGATCCTTCTGCTGGTGATCCTTTCGGCTGAAGGACTACATTGCTTGAAGGACTACATTGCTTGGCGGAAGAACAATTATTTGTTATCAATATTGCATTTTATTGTTTCTTAAACCTTACCACGTAGGCTATATTTAGTAACTGTTTTATAAAAGCAATAAGCCCTGTGAGGCTGTGATTTACAGTGATTTTACAACAGCTAAGAGGTGTTTACGGCACGTCAGAACACTCCTTAGCTGTTGTAAAATCACTGTAAAGCACTGCCTCACTCACAGGGCTTATTGCTTAATTTTGATTGAGTGGTTCAATTTAAAGTTACTGCATTTTCCAAAAATCCTTTTTTACAGACAGTTTCAGACTACCGGTTATTCGCATCCCAGTTGGGCTTGCACTTAATTGGCTCTCCTCACTATAGAACTGCTGAAATCTGTCTAATCAGGGCAGCACTGGAACTGCACAGTGTTGTCAGCCAGTCAGGGTCCAGTATTCTTCAGTCATTCAAGTTAACTAAACTACATTTATTTGAGAAACATATTGAAGAACGTTATTCTTACCCAGATCAATCAACAAAACGTGAAAACTGAATCATATGGGACCTTTAAAACTGTTTCTTCATTAAGACAAACTGATCTCAGTACAGTCTGTCCTTCAACTAAAACACCAAAGTGTATTCAGACATGAACCCCATAGCATTACATTTTGAGAGGAATCCCTTCAGACATTAGGCTATCATCTCCATCATCATGATTCAAATGTCATATTTCTGCTCATATCACACGCAAAGCAAAGACATTAGGAAAAGCGTTGTTCTCACTTCTAAGAGGAACTCGCTAAAATCCACAGAGCATATGATATTAGAAATTATGAGTCACACATTCATAAACCTGCAGGAACATGCAATAGAGTGTGTAAATGTATTCATATAAAATATAAAAAGAGAAGTTGGTTGGTGGAGGATGAAAAAACTGAAAAATGTATTAAATGTACATTTTTATTAATAATTCAAGCTTCTTCTGTAAATAAATGATAGTGCCGTATTTAACTGCATGCATTGGTGATTTTTATATCACCCGAAGGAAGAGTTTGGGATATGGGAGTAATTCTTGTTTTGTTTTTACTTTTGTTAATTGAAGATTTTTTTCTTTTCTTTTTCTTCTTCTTTTATATATATTTATAATATCGGGGGGGTTAGACGTAATTTCTAGCCATTGGCTTTGTCTCCTTGCTCCACTACTGCCAGTCTGGGACAGAGAATCACAGCCTCCTCCAGAAAAAGTAACTTCTGGAACCCGTCTCCTGGAGCTGCTTGTCTGGATGTTGGGAGTCTCTGTCCCGGTGGCATGCTGGTTGAGGAGACCGTTGGACTAAGGCAGGCAGCTTATCCCTTGTTCTCGCAGGGCACCTAAGTAAGATTCTTCTCTCTCGATTCTCCCCAGACACACCATCCTGAGAAGCCACTTTTTCCTACCACAGGAAGCCCAAGAGAACACTATAGGTAGCAGTCTGACAGGCAAACTGAACCCTGGCCTTTTATATCCTGCCAGGTTTGAGAAGTTGGACATCACCCCTAAAAGCGCCCAGAAGATTAAGCCCGTTCTGGAGCGCTGGATGGCCGAGGCTGAAGCCCGCCACCGATCCGGCATGCAGAACCTGACTGAGTTTATCGGCAGCGAGCCTTCCAAAAAGCGCAAGCGGAGGACCTCTTTCACCCCGCAGGCGCTCGAGATCCTCAACAGCCACTTTGAGAAGAACACACACCCCTCCGGACAGGAAATGACGGAAATAGCAGAGAAGCTGAACTATGACAGAGAGGTGGTGCGCGTCTGGTTCTGCAACAAGAGGCAAGCCTTGAAAAACACAATAAAGCGTTTGAAAGGGCCTGACCTCAGCCCGGCCGGGCCCATGGACCCTCTCACCGATTCTCTAGAGGAGCTCCCAAAATGAACCGGGCTCGCCAGAAAAGCGGAGTGTGAAAAAACTGGTGACCATTAAAATGACAAGGTGGATCGACGGTTGTGGGATTAAAACTGAAAAATCGTTTTGCGAAGTCACCTGGATGGACAGTCATGAGTTTGCAAACAAAACTTTGTGTTGTCAGTGTGATTACCACAGTTATGTATATGATATGACCTTGGCGAAACCAAAAACAAGAAAAAAGAGATTCATATCTGAGAATTATGTACAAACATACAGTGTGCTGTTTCAAAGAGTTTTAGATTCTGGCTTTACCGACCAGACTATTGCCCAAATTTTGGTTCCCATGAGGGGGGATTTAGTAAAGAGATCATACCAAATCAAAACACTATTTACCAAAGTCTGTTGCATCTGAGTACTAAGAATAATTTTGTAATGTAAATGTGCTCTAAATTTTTACATTTGTACTGGCAAATCTAAGCTATATGTGTGAGGTTGAGTATACATTTTATCTTTGTCTCGCTTACTTTTTTCTTCATTGTTTGTATGTAAATATCTAAAAGAAAAAAATACTGTCTTTGAATTGAAATCACACTGACAAAGTTCTCTTTTGAAAGAAAAAAAAACATACCTTTGCTGTTAAACAATTGCATAATGCTTTTTGCCTCCGATGTGTGTTTCATCTGCAGATATTTCCAGTCACATTGTAACTTTGTACAACTTTTACAGGTATTTATTAATAATTTAATGAGATTGTTTCAGAGGAGGGCGGGACAGTGGACTAAGGACTGTCATATATGAGGGGTTTCAGTGTCTGTCAATACTGCAGCTTCGTTTTGAGCTACTATATCATTCTGTTGCCAAAGCCTGATAGCCAAAGAACACATCACTTCAGCTCAAGGACTGGGGAACATTTTAACTCTTTTCTTTTTTGACATGGTTTTCTCCCCCCTTTTCTAAAGTGTTTTACTCTGTGGGTTTCTCAAGTTCAACAACAACAAAAAGGCCACTATGCTGTCATGTCAAATAGCCACTGCAGTGTCTGCTGTACTTCCATTTTATTGCAATACAGAAAATGTGTTGGATGAATTTTCTGTTGGGTTGCTTCATTTGAAATGACAAATTTGCCTCTGCATGTTTCAAATCGAACCATTTGAAGAGGGATAATTTAGAGTCTTAGCAAAATAAATGTCACTAGGTAAATCCACTGATAACATTATTATTTACACGTCTTTGAGTAACGCCATTGAAAGACTTTATTATTCAACTGATAAACCCTTTAATTATAAGCACTTCCCTAAAATCCAGTAACCATGTGTGGTTGAAGCCTGCACATGTTGCCGCTGACCAAACTACTCAGCTCATTCCAATCAAAGTATTTTTGTAATCTGAATATTTTTACTCAAGTGTGCGTTTGTTATCATAATTTATTTGTTTGTTTGTTTGTTTATTTATTTGGACTTTGTATTCTGCATTCCTCCCAACTAATGTGAAGGTTTACAGATGTTACAGTCACAATTTAGTGGAACAGTGTGTGTTTTTTGTTTTTGTTTTCATAATGTAACATTTGGCACGTATTATAAACTACTATCTCTCTTTAAAAGGTTAATTTCTGCAGATTGTCTTTGGTAGAGCGAACATGTCAGAAGTGTGAAGATTTGTGAGATTTCCTGTATCATGTTGATTTTTCTCATTTGGGTTTTGCATTGGGTGGTCCAAGAAATTAATTTCAGTCCACCGATGTGTCGATGAATTGAGTCTGTCCATTACTGTGATGTTACACAGTGAGATGAGACCAGACAAAACCTTCCAGACCTTCGCTATGAACGCTCGTTTCCTGGAAATCCTCACAGAAAAAGAAGTGAATGTTGAGAATAAGTGTCACATGTCAGAACGAGTGAACTTAATTTGAACTGAGCTGAAATTTGATGCAATTTATTCAGAGTCATGTCTGCTCAATATCTGTCCTTACATGTCACATTGGTTAACTCAGTCTTTCAGTCCCCGGTGCATTGCCGCATTCTTGCTTGGAGTACACGCCACTCAGTAAATGTTACAAAACATTAAAAAAAAGCTTAGATGTAAAAAGCAATGATGTTGAATTGTAACTGTATCCCAGGCAGCACAGACTCACTTCCCTTAGGGCACAGATTGACTTTTATTTTGCTCTCTCCCCAATTTCAAATGAATATGGGTGAACAAAAAAAAACATTTGCTCCAATTTTGATGCATTTTGAATATAAACATAAACATGATTAAGATATGTGAAGATTAGCAGAGAGTACAACAGTCCAGATACCAGGAATTTTACAGTGAAATGAGTATGCATTGGTTGTTGTCTGCACAGGCTTTTTGCATCCACGTCTTCAGCACCACCTACTTGTCCCACCGATTCACTTATTTTTTATTGCACTACCTTTTATCAGATTTACAATGGCAAGTGTGTACATTTTCATTTTTGCTTCTATAGAGGAAATTGCTTTATTTCGTTTCTCAAGCAAATCTCTGGCCAAGAAATACTACTACTAATCCTACTGTGTGTGTTCACTCACTATCTGACCCAACCAGACAAATGTATGAGAAACAATGGGCTCCACGTAAAATACTGATCTGGTCTGAGGCTTAGCAATGAAACTGTAACCAAAACCAAAACCAAAAAAAGACGGAGAAAAGGAGTGATGCCTTTGCTCAACTTTTCAATGCTGGACCAAAGCTCTATAGTTATGCACATTGTACAGAGAAATAGATTCATGATATGACAATCTTAAAATCTGAAGAAAAAATTAATTGGAGAGAAGTAGAAATGTAGTTTATTCAAGGTTTACCTCAGTCAGTACTGTCCTTGTACATTGTGAGTATCATAGCCTATATGGCATACAAACACCAGGTCAGTATAAAAAGACATAAGATCGTTCATGCACTGTGTGTGTTGATTGTTCACTTCTAATTTGGAGGAGATGGGTTGTGTGAAACATAATTTTTTTCTTTTTGTGTAGTGCATCGTTTTCTGGGCCATATGTGAATTTGTTGTTGCTTTATTTCACCTTTGTTTCCCTCTGGTGTTGTGAGGTCCACTTCTCAGCTTCATAAACCTGCATAATACTGTAGGAGACAAATCAAGGCCGATCCAATCTTTCCCAATTAGAACAAATAATTGATAATCACTTCAAACGACCATGCTTTTGAAATTTTATGAACGCAAACTCACAGACAAACTGGTTTGATGTTTTATTAATGATACAGAACTCGAAACCAAAGCTGAAGCCGTGCAACCATTGGTTTTAATTTTTATAGACTGAAAACTACTTAATCTATAGAGCAATATCTGTTTGGTCAGTTAAGCAGCACTTTGTGTATTTCTAAAAAGCTTCAAGTCTGTCACATTGATTTGTATCATAATTAGTAATAAACAATTGTTTGACATGAACTGTCTGTCTTGTTTTCATTGAATTGTTATTTTTTAAAGCAGGCAAGTTGACTAAGAACATAATTTAGTACATGCAATAATTTAGAATGAATGGATGGATAGATAGATAGATAGATAGATAGATAGATAGATAGATAGATAGATGGATAGATAGATAGATAGATAGATAGATAGATAGATAGATAGATAGATGGATAGATAGATAGATAGATAGATAGATAGATAGATAGATAGATAGATAGATGTTGACCAAGATGGATAGATGTTGACCGAGATGTTAAGGGAAAAAAACAAGTATCTAGCGGACAATTTATATTTCCTTCACACTAAAAAAAGTTTATATTGATAAGAAAAATGGTGAATGTATGGTGTGTCATATAAACATGTTAAGTAATGATAGAAGAATGAAAAAAGTAAGTGCAGCCCAGGCAGTGTAAACATTTCAAAGATTTCATTAGAATACTAATATTGTGAAAACAGCACTCTTTTTTGTTAACCTTTTTGAGGCGTATTCATGGAGAGAATAGACTACAACAAAGACCTTGCTTTAGAAATTAATTCAGATTTATAGGGTCAATAGCAATATAATACATGTCAGGGTTACTTCTCATCAATGCTGCATGTCTTTGCCTTAAACAACAGCGAGACAAGTATAAAGATGAAGAAAATAATATTCCTGGGAGAAAGCCTTTTGAAACTAAATTCAAAAGTTTGATATAGCTTCCCTGTCCACGATGCCTTTGAACACAGACTGGCTGCCGAAAAGAAAGTAAATAAATAAATAATAATAATAAAAAGCACAGACAACATAAATTATTAACATTAGACTGAAAACTGATGTTGAAGATGCTTTTTCGTCTTCCTTTCAGCTTCCCCCCTTCATTTCAAAACACAAGATGTATTTTCGAGTGCTGATGGGTGAGCTGTACGGGGTATTTGATATTCCTTTGTTTTGATTCTGCACTATTTTTCATTGTTTTTTCCATTAACAATGTAATTGTGCAGATGCAGCTCCTGACCCATATCTGTTTTCCAATGTCTCAATGTCTGTTTGTTGCTGATAAAAGTTACATTCTCCCTCTGTAGCTGCATAACAAGTTAAAAAGGCGTCGTTACACCAAATTATTGAATAAATGTCAGTGTTTGGGTTTTTTATCCCTCGGTCCCGAACGTGAATCTGACAAGTTTGAATCTTTCACAGAAGTTTTGCTCCCTTTTGTGTGTGAGAAATATCACCCCAGACCAGTTTTCTGTGATGCTAAATCTAATAATGAAAAGAAATGTTACATTCCAACGCAGATTCTGATTTTTAAAAAGCTTAATCTTATATCTAAATATTCCTCAACTCTGAGCACTGTAAAATACTTATTAACACTGTTGAATGTATTTGTATCTTTCCTGAAACAATGCCTCTAGATACTTTTACTTGCATAAATGTGGGTCAATCTTGGTGGCACCGGCAGTGATCCTTCAGTGATCAGTGAATGTGGTCTGGTGGTAAACGATACCCCTTGATAAGACAAAGGTCTCAGTTGTGATCACACTCATCCACACCTGTCATGGTGTTGACTCCCAATGACTTGGTATTCTGAAATGTTATATTGGGGGGCTGGTGGCAACCTTTTTAACATCCAAAAGCCTAATGTCATCCATGACCCACTTACTGGTCACTGAATTGGTCACCCTTGTAATTCACATAGAGTATCATCAGCATAGGTGTGTTGCAGTGTAGTTGGAGGATTCAAACCCAAGCTGTTGTGATTATAGCCTATGCTTATTCTCACTCACCCTACAAGGAAACCAAAAGGAAAGGAAATTAAAGGAAAAGAAATAGGTGTTTCCTTGTTTTTGACAATGTGACAATGACAAACATACGCAGCTGAGCTAACCTTAAGAAAGATTTTAAAGTAGGCTATCTGAACCAATACTCTCCTTTCTCTCCCCCTTCTCTCTCTCTCTCTCTCTCTCGCTCTCTCTCTCTCCCTCTCTCTCTCTCTCTCTCTATATATATATATATATATATATACCATATATATATATACTATATATATATATATATATATCTATATCTCTATATATCTCTCTATATATATCCTGAGAAAGAAGCAAACTGGGGACCCAGTTTGCAGTTTCAGCTGACTGTCTGACTTGTTGAAATACAACATCCCTGTTCAACTTGCAACCACCTGAAATTGTCCTGAAAGGGAAAGGGAGGGTTGAATAGAAATATTATGACATGTTTTGGCGCTCCAAATGGATTATGTTTCAATATCAGTCAGGACACAGAGAGAGAGAGGTGGAGGCAGAGAATGCATGTGTTGGATGCAGATGGCTTTAAATTGCTGCCTTTGTTTTCCATCAGGCATGAAGCATTCACTCTGCTTATCTTTCAGACAGCGCGCGGTGGGCCGATGTTCAGGGTAAATGACCTGTCTGTATATCCCTCACCCACTCCTCCTCTCCTCCGCCTTATACTTTTCACTTCCTCCTCAAGGTTGAGATGTTGCTACACTGACTGTGAAGCCCATAGCTGCCGAGGCATCTCCTCTGCACACCCAGATGCCTCTGGGGGTGCAATTACCAATCCTCACATGCAATTGAGCCTGTCCATGCATATGATCCCCTTTGCTTTAGCTGTTGTTTCTCCTTCTGTTTATATATATATATATATATATATATATATATATATATATATATATATATATATATATATATACATATATATATATATATATATATATATATATATATATATATATATATATATATGAACCCCTTTGCTTTAGCTGTTTCTGTTTCTGTTTATTATTATTGATTTATTTTCAGGTTATTAGCAATGAGACAGTGTGTGATGTATTTACAGGTAGAGGAGTTAATAGCCCAGGACAACGTTTGGCTGATGGAGATGGCTGTCTGACTTGAGCAGCAGGTTGCATCGACCATAGTTCATTTCACTTTGCGCCGGGCCCAGGTTTGAATGCATGTCCTTAGTTTGGTGATGTCCCTGTTTATCAGCATTCGCACTGGACCTCAGTGTCTGGCTTAGTGCTGAAATCTTTCCACAATTCTCACAACCACACAGGTGAGTCTGTAACAGCAGCAGCTGTCACACCTCAAACTTATTCCCACCGGCCTCGGGCAATTACACTTTAGATTCCTATGGTTGGAGATAAAGTGAGAAAATGATTCATAACACCTCATTATGTAAAGTTCACATCCAGTATGAGGCAACATGGCTTTTAGCGGCATAAAAGGAATATGAAGGTCATTTTCAGGAATGTACATGTATACACGACTCCTGAGCTCCATTAAGTATAATATTTAGACTTTAATTATATACGGCATTACCTCACTAAACCTCAGCATTCTTCATTTGCCATTATAAAGACACAAGGCATAAACACACCAGCAGAATATAGGCAAGGAAACGTGTGGCGAATATGTGAAAAAAATAGGCCTAATAACCTGTGGAGTGACCAAAGCAACTACCACCACACTAGATCACTGAGTACAAAAGTACAAGATGAACACTGTAAGCACTGTTTAAGCATCGGGTGGAAAAACCCCTTTGATAAGTGCAACTCTTCTGCATATGGTTATGAGGTCACATGTCATGCAGCTTGAAGAGCTATAGAGGGAAATGACCAGACCTGATCCTTCAAAATATAACTGCTGCTCTCTGATGAGATATTTGTGTGGGGGGGAAATGTGAACCTCTCCATCGTCCTCTTATTCAGCTGACCTCTCCGGTATAGTAGCCTATACTTACAGCAGAGAGAGAGAGAGAGAGAGAGAGAGAGAGAGAGAGAGAGAGAGAGAGAGAGAGAGAGAGAGAGAGAGAGATTGTATATCTGAAGGCATCAAGAGAGCATTATGTCTGGAAGAGGAGAGAGACATCTTTGCTTTCTTATTAGCGAGGCCCTGTACGGACACTTTGGCCTTTTTATGGGGCCATGATGGAACCCTCTCGGTGCCTCTGTGGAAAATGGCTGGGGGGAAATCACAGATGAGAATCACTCAAAGATAGAGAGATGTCAACAGGCCCATAATGATAGCTGATGGCCACACACAACACTCTCTCCCCTTTCCACTCTCTCTCAGCCTTACCTGCCCAAGTTGCACTATACTTGAAAACATAATTAGAGGTAAAACAGAGAGACGGAAGCTTTATTCCTGTGTTTTCTGCAACCAATGCTCTTTGTTTTGTACGTCCGGGAGTTCTTCTTTTTTGCTCTTTTCTATCTCTCTTTCTCTTCATGGAGAGAGAGAGGGAGAGCGAGAGAGAGAGAGAGAGAGAGAGAGAAAGAGAGAGAGAGAGAGAGAGAGAGAGAGAGGGAGAGCGAGAGAGAGAGAGAGAGAGAGAGAGAGAGAGAAAGAGAGAGAGAGAGAGAGAGAGGGAGAGAGGGGAGAGTTCCCTCTGTGCAGATGCCAAGGTGCTCCCAGTCCATTGTGCTGCTGGCTGTCAGGTTAAATTAGGGAGTACAGGCTCTGTGAGTGTAAAAAAATCAATACTTGATGGAAGATTGTTCCCCGGAAAATCTGTTTTGATTCCAGGATTAATTCTTGACGAAAGGCTCCAGCAAAATGACATGCCATTAGCCTGAAAATGAACACATTCGGCGGTGGAAATTGGATGGAAATGTGTCAGGTGATTGCCCTGTGCTGCTTGTTTTGCTCTCTGAGCGAGGGCGACTGAAGGTGTGGCTATAGTGCAGGCCGACTCCATTTCCACAACAGAGACAACTCCTCTGTGGCCTCTCAGACAGTATTCTCAAGGCCATTGTTGTCCGGCAGCTGCAAATGCATTCCAGCTAGGTGAAATGCATTTGCCCACCCTCCCATCTCTCTTGTGTTTTCCATAAAGCATGGCATGAAGAATGAGACAATCTGAAAATAAAACAAGTATTTTTTTCTCCTTCTCGCTTCTCAACAGTGAGAAAGAGGGAGGCGAGGTGCATTATTGATGAATGAGTAATGTGTTTGTCGTGATGGATGAAAACTTAAACAGGACGCTGTAAAGATGCTCTGGACAGTGATTTGAACAGCCACTTCATTCAACCTGCACTAAACATCTGTATGGACGCTCAAGTGTTTGATAAGAAAGCATGAGTCACAATTTGGAGCACCGCAACAAATGTTGCTGACCATATACGCTACTTTTATTTGTAATTAAAAAACCCTGGAAATGTTAAATTTTTAAATATTTTATTGATTCAGTTGTAGATCATTTTTCAGAAATATAGCCTATTGCAGAGAACATGTAGATGTTCTATCTTAAAATGCATACATGCATTTTAAAATAGCAAAAAGTAATAATAATAATAATAATAATAATAATAATAATAATAATAATAATAATAATAATAATAATAATAATAATAATAATAACAATAATAACAATGTCTTCTTTTTTAATTGTTTTATTTATGTTTATCATTTCATAAAGGAATAGGAATAGCAATAGAATTAAGTGTTTACTTCAGCTTTGGAAATTCAAGCCTAAAAGTCATTTGATTTGATTCGTTTGGCTGGATGCAAATTAATAAAAGTTACATTGATGACACAAGCTGACATACTGCAGCTACATTCAACAACACTCCTCTAACATTTTATTTGACCAGTTATGAGTTGCAATAAGAGACTGCCTTTTGAATACCCTTTTATTTTTTAGTTTACTGTTTTTATATCACTATTGATCAACCACTTTAAAATAATCTCTCGTCCATATTAGATCCAGTCTAAATCATAAGTCTACAAATAAATAATGGAAATAATGCTCGTTTTCGGTGTGTTTAATTCGATCACTAATTAGGGTTGGATGGATTTGGACTGATATCACATTCTCTGTTGACCTAAGCAAGCATGCACCTGTGTACAGTATATTTGTACTGGGTTATGTTGTGCATCGCCTCTAGCAGTGATAGTGTAATGTAATGTGTCTCTAGGCAGCAGTCACTTTTCTAAAAGGATGTAGCGCTCCCTGCAGGTCAAAGACTAGTATCTGACATCTGACGCCGATAGATGGCAGTATACACCATGGGTTCACACATTTTCAACTCACCATAGAAGAAACGTCTGCTTTCTTTACTTACATTTTATTATTTGTTGTACAATTTAATTTACTATTGTGAAACATTGCAACTTTTATAATGAAAAGTGTTGTGTACTATTTGGGGTGGTGGGGGTAAAAAAGAGAGAGGAAAAAGTAAAACAAAAAACAAAAACACTTTGCGCACTATGATGACGTACCCTGCCAGTACAGAGCACGCCCCCTACGTACAGAGCACGCCCCCTACGTACAGAGCACGCCCATAGTCAGACCCTCGCTACGGCTGCTAACCTCGCGTCACCAGGCTCTTCTCGGCGAGAAAGAGCCTGGCTGCCGCCCACAATTGATTTTGTCACCCTACTGGTTCCGGCCTAGAGCCCGCCCTAGACCGGATGGCAGCGTTTCTAGCTCGTCAACTTTCACGTTAACTTGACAATTTGACCCAAGTATCAGAACGGCAAACAACAAAACAAAAGATGGACGTACCGAAGTTCTTTTAGAAACATTGCGGATTCACAATCTCACATCTTTTAAGCCAATACAGAAGCTTTGCATCAGACAATTAATCGAGGGAAGAGACATCAAGCTAACAGCAACACAGATGTTTTTTGGCGCACTGCCTTCCGGTGTTCATTCTGGTTCCGTGGTTTACGCCCCATGACAAAAAGCGGGGTGGAAGGTGCCCAGACTATACGGCTGCTGAAGTGGATGTAGGAAACTAGACGAGACTGGGCGTGCTCAGTACTTAGGGGGCGTGCTCTGTAGGGCCTGCTCTGTACTGCCTCCGGCCGGAGCTGGACCCTTCTCAGGTAGCTCGCTACTGATGCTTGTTAAATGCATTAACGTAGCTAAACGTCAAGAGTTCGTCGTTGCCAAAAGTAAAATTTTAGACTCACCATGTCTTGGCTTAAGTCTGTTTCCAATAGTGAAGATGTCTTCGACGAAGACGGGGACGACTTGAGCCTGCAAAGTAAAGAGTGGCAGTCCAACATGAAGAAGCGAGTCAGGGTAACGTTAGCTAAATGCATTACTAACATAGCGAGGAAGATTCGAAAACTACGTTTTGTGTCGTTATATGTTACAGAGCTCATTTTCAGCCTGCCAGCTTGTCTCTGCAATCCTCAAACTTATAATAACGTTATTATAATTTGTTATATGAATGTTCTGTTGTGTGTTTGCTCTGGAAAACGCTAACCGTTCCCTTTTGAATGAGCCTGACTGTGTTGTGTGGACAGGATGGTTATGTGGATGGTGTTGACGCCGGGTCGGCGGTGTCACTCCAAGCCGGTTTCAACCTTGGATACAGGGAAGGAGCAGCCAAGACTGTGAGTGTCGGCCGCCTCAAAGGAATTGTAAGGTAACCACAAATGTTATTCATCTTCAAAATTATGTTGTAGTTGTTCTTCCTCGCCATTCACTACAGTAAATCAGCACTAAGCTATGCTTGTTTAGCTGTGAATATGGTTAGGCTTCTATACTATACTCATACTGGTACACTTCTCTTTATTGGCTGAAACCTTCTCCATCAGTGATGTCAAGGCTGATATTTCACCTTTTGGCAATGTCAAATGCTTTGGGATCAGAAGTGTATCCACCCCTAAGTAAAAATGGATGATCATCTGTTATCAAAGACACATACCTCCCCAACTCACTTTTTCCAAATCTTTCAAAGCTGTGTACAAGGCAGAGACCAGCTTGAAATAATGTGTTAATGCTCTCTTTAAGAAGTAGAGCTAAGTCACACTTCTAGGTATGATGGTCTTTGGTAAAGACTAGAAATATCGTGTGCTTCACGCGTTCATTTTTAGCGCTGTGCTTCGTACGCTGTTCTGAGCATGCACATTTGAGCAATTGTGTGCCACCGCTGTGCACCCCTCTTGTACATAAAGTAAACATTATGAGCCTCTTTGTACTGGCCATTATTGAAGCCTCTTTTTTGTTCCACACAGCACATGGCCCAGTCACTTCTCTCTCCCATTGTATCTGAAACTGTTGCCTCTTTGTGTCCCACGTGTCACAGTGCTGTATCGTGCTGGTGCCAGATCCAGCATCCGGAAAGGTCCGTCCCAGCCTCGGTGACTGCCTTGCTCCAGCGGATTGGACAGCATGAGGACACGATCATGGCTGCAATTAAGCAGGCTCTGGAGAACCCTTCTCCCAGTGTGACCGACGTCTCAGAGAGCATGGAGGACCTGGGGGTCACCCAGGCGGGGCCGGGGTGTAGGGGAGAGGACGTGGGGGTCGCCCAGGCAGGGCCGGGGTGTAGGGGAGAGGACGTGGGGGTCGCCCAGGCGGGACCGGGCTCTAGGGGAGAAGCGTGCCAAAAGGCAGACTGCTGCAGTGGAAGAGAAAAAATGGACCTGGATCCAGATCCTCCTCACCAGCCACAAACCCACCATTTGAGCTCCAGTGAGGGCTGGTTGGGGGAAGAGCTAAACCAGCTACTGCAGTGCTGTATGGATATAGTGCTGGAACTTGGATTGCCGCAGGAACTGATTCAGCATCTGCAGGAGCTGAAGTCCATAGAGTGAAAAGTGAATGTTAAATCACAGTGGTTTCACACAGGGCAAGGCCTGAAATTGGGCGTGGGATTGCGGGAATTGCACATATTTTTGTGAATTCCCGCATATTTTGAATTCATAAAGGGTAAACAAGACAGAAAATGAGCTTCTTGGAAGATAGGAGCAGAGATTTAGCGTCACCGACGCCAAACCCAACCACTTTTTTGACAATATTCTATCAAAATTATGTTTCAACTGCTGCTACAAATGATGAAGTGCTGTTTCCACTCTGTTTAATGGCTGAAACCACAAGTCAAACTTCTTATCTTTCTGGAGACATCTTGTTTTAATCATTCACTATAGCCGTTTCCTTACCAGACTCTGGGAAGTGACGTTATTGCTGGTGAAAAAGCTGCGAGCTAAAATACCCAAACACGGCCAGTCCTATCTGAACGTTTAGCCTGGGCTAGTTTTACAGGGCCTTTCTTCTTCATGGTATATTCTTATTATGTGGTACCGTCGCCCAGGCGGCTCACTGCTACTTTCTCTTATCAAAGGCACTTTCATAAGGTATTTGGACCTTTTATCATGGACCTTTATCATGCACATTTTAATATGAAACTTTACACATAGGAGGAGTTGGCAGGGACACTTAAAGGTGTATATTACTCCCTGTGATGCGCAGGTGGGGAGGTGTTTTAGAGTGACAGTCCGTCTGTCCGGGGTTGTAAATGAGTTGATTTTGAGCATCTGTGGGCAGCATGAGCAGTGTGTGCGCATGGGAAGTGTCCAATGGGGGGAGGCAGAGAGTCAATAGTGCGCTGTGTGTTATTTGGAGAGGGTGTGGTGTTGACCAGACTGTCTCTCGTATTGGGGTTGTGTCTGAAACATTGACATATATATCTGAAAGCAATCCTGGGGGGGTCGGTGAAGCTACCATGAACTTGTAGCACTCTCCAGTGTTTGAGCAGGCTTCTTCTGATTTGTTTGGACAGGGGGGAGTATTGAAGTGTGGCAGTGACCCTGGAGATGTCTGTTTTTTTTGCTTCCAACAGCATGTCTCTGTGGGAGTGGAGTGCGCGTTTATACGCATGAGACAGAGCGACGTCCATATCCCCTTTCCAAGAACCTCATTTTAATGTCGGATGCCCTACACATAAAGTCACGCTTATCGCTGCACAGTCTGCGTAAGCGCATTCATTTTCTAGTTGCAAGATTGTCCTTGTGGTGGGAGGGGTGGTAACTTATTTCAGCCAGTGTGGCGATGAATTCGTTAGGGGGGTGTTCAACTGTTCTCTCCGACAATGTGTGCCTGATAGTGTCTTATCTATAGCCGCCTGCTGTGGTATGCTGGTGAGAGAGAGGAGGAGAAGAGAAAAAGAAACGCGAGTGAAACATGCAAGTGAGTTGCTGCATTGAGAGGAAGATGCAGCCCGAGACGTGCACAGACATTTTGGGGGCCAGGTGTATAAGAGTCTTAATTATTTATAAAAAATAAAGCTACATACAGTCAGTTCCGGATTAACACAGGGTAATCACACTTGAAGTGCTCCCCTCCTACCAATTTACATGTAAAAAAAAGAAAATCTTATTTGTACACGATTTGAAATTACAATTTATCAGTGAAATACTGTATTTTTATAGATTCATTCATTATGCTATAACTTATTTGTACTTATGCTTTAATTAACCCAGTGGCACTCATATTCTAGTTTATTTAAAGAAAAGCATTTTGGCTAGTGGAAATTCTAATTGGCTGGTAACTTTAAAATCTGGCAGCAATATTGGCTGGTGATAAAAAAAAAAAGGTTAATTTCAAGCCCTGCAGGGAGAGCAGGTGGTGACATGGGAGTGAGTGAGGAAAAGACCAAATATTGTTGGTTAAGACTGAATTACATCACAACCGTCTAATCCTAATGTTAATTTAAAATGAGATATTCCTATAAATCTGGCTTCAAACGACCAACATTTTTAGCAGGCGACCGAATAAATCCCCCCCCCCCCCCCCCCCCAAAAAAGTATATAAATCCCCCTATCTGAAGAACATAAGGGTGGAATTCTCCCCTATTTTGCAACATGAATTTCAAGCCCTGCAGGGACTGCCAATATCTGGCACAAATTGTGAAACAAAACTGGCTGCAGTGTGAATATTTTATAGACAAGACTTAATATTATATTATGCAAGATATGACTTTTTTTTTTATAATTTCTATAAGCTGATTGAAGTGTGCTGGAAAATAAACATGGATTTGCTTTATTATGTTGTTGTCCACTTCTTTGAGAAGGTGCTTTGCAAGGTTAATGGAGTTGGCCAGTTGGCTGGAGGTTATGTTTTCGCCCCCGTTTGTCGGCAGGATATGTCAAAAAGTTAGGAATGGATTTGCATGAAATTTAGCAGAAAGTTTGGTCATGGGCCAACTTAGATCACTTTTCACGCCCACTGGCCAAAAGGGGGCATGTAATGGGCGTGTTCAATCACAAAAAGGCACCTAAATTTCCAAACGGATTCCTGTAACACCACAAAAGTTTACAGAAAGGTTGGTCATGGGCCAAGGATAAACTGATTAACTTTCCATGCCCACTAGCCAAAAGGAGGCATGGCAATGACCATGGCCAATCACAAAAATGCACATACAATAACTTCCACACGGATTCAGGTAACACCACAAAACATGGTAATTAGGTAGGTCTTGGGGCAACTTAGTCTGATTAGCTTTCCACACCTGCTGGCCAAAAGGGGGTGTGGCAATCACAGAAAGGCACCTGACTTCTAAACAGTTCATGTAACACCACAAAACTTTGTAGAAATAGTCCAGTAGAAATGTCACTTGACCTCACACTAATTGCAACAAAACCAAACTCAATTGATTTTGTATCCTCAATATGTCCTCAATGAAGGAAAAAAAGTGTTAAGGAAATGTATGAAGGGAAAATTTTGAAAATGACCTATATGATGCTACCAAAAACGTTTATTTATTTATTTTTTAACATTTATTTTTTAATTAATTTATTAATTTATTTTTTCTCCTTGAAGCAAAAAACACATACAGGATATAAGTGATGAGATTTATGGCACATAAAAAAAAAAAAAGGCTTCCTTAGGCTACCATCATATTTAGGTCATTTTCAAAACTTTCCCTTCATACATTTCCTTAACACTTTTTTCCTTCATTGAGGACATATTGAGGATACAAAATCAGTTGAGTTTGGTTTTGTTGCAATTAGTGTGAGGTTGACCCACATATTTGTGTAAAATGCCTGGACTAAAAGGCTGGTCATGGGCCAAGTATGAACTAATTAAATGTCCATGCCCACTGGCCAAAACGAGGCATGGCAATGGGGGTAGCCAGTCTCAAAAAGGCACCTAAGCTCCAAATGGAATCACGTAACATGCTGTGGTGGAGGAATGCAGCACTCTACCCAGTGCCCTCTAGTTTTCCTTCTGATTTAGCCTACTGTTTGTCAAATAATTATCTGTAAAAACCTCTGGTATAACAATGGAGAAGTGTCATGAATTTAAACCTTTTTTGAAACCCATGTATCTTTGAATCCATTTTGAAGGCCCTATCGGTATATGTAAACATGGCGTGTTACTTATTATTACTATAAGGAATTTTCCTATTATGAGATTGACAGAGCTCAACACAGACCTGACATATATGGTGCTGCGATAGTTTTGTTTTTCAAAGATGGTGTGACTGTGAAACAAACTTGCATTTTCTTTGTGATGGGATGGTAAATGTCTCAGAGTCCCCCAATAACAGAGCCATGAACATCATAAGGAATATCAGAGTAGTCCCACCATGTATGGAGGAGCCTCATTGAAGATGAGAAAAACTTGACAAGGACAGAAACTCCCTGCAAGTCTGCATCATGGCCCTGTGCACCCCACCCCCCACCCCCACCCCCTTCCTTCCCCGACACCTAGAATTCACACTGCCCAGCTTGAATCTCATTTGGAAGAAGATGAAGGGGGGGGGGGGACTTTTCTCTTTAAAGAGACTCCCATCCCTTTCCCCTTTTTAGCTTGGCTCTTTAAGCTCGGCCTATCTTTGTTTTCCTGTTGTTTCTCTCCCCTCTGTCCTCCTCCTTTCCTTCAGATGAGTTTATTTGCCAATGTGTGGCTCAGGTCAGGACAACAGGACTAAGTTCAGCAGAATGAAGTATTATAGTGTAGAAACGCCCAAATGTAATGACCCAGGGGTCTCAGGAGTTTTAGTGGGGAAATCCAGATTAAAATGTGATTAAACTGTACAAATGTTCTATGTTAGGAGGATCTCATTACTTAAAATTAGTGCTCTGCCTAAACTTCTATGTATTTCAGATGCTTCCAATCTTGTGTCGAAGAAAAATAATTAAAGAAATAAATGGTTGGATTTGAACTTTTATCTGGAATAGGGGAAAACAACTCATATGAGTCTGGCTAGACTTATGAAGACAGTGGAAAAAGGTGTTTTATCAGTCCCTCCCTATTAGGTTTTACCAATTAGCTTCACAACCTAGAATCCTCAGGTTAATCAGCCCTTAAGTGCTCTTTTGTTTACTTCAGAATGAAAGAAGATCAGAACTTCTATTGGTGATAATATGACTATAGACACAAGCCTGGCGTGATATAAGAAGGCTGTCCTCCCTCTCACCAATATGGGGTAACATAGACTTCTAATTGTTGTCTAATATCGGCACTGCTGTGATTATCTTCGGCACTCGCCCTGCGGCCTCGTGCCTACGACCAAATCACAGCAGTGACGATATTAGCCAACAACAGCACTATCTCTCCTGTGATATTGCTTAGATGAGGCAAGCTGTTTACAAATATGGGAATATGCAAATAACATTTCAGTTTGTAATACTGTAGGATGAAGGAGGCTACTACACCGTATGTATATGTATACATATATATATATATATATATATATATATATCCCTATATATGTATACATACACACACACACACACACACACACACACACACACACACGCACACGCACACACACACTTATATATAGCATAGTATTGTAACGAATCAGGTATTCGTCCACAGGAACCAGGAGACAGTAGTTGGTACAGGGCTTTTATTCACAGGCTCATTCTATTAGCTTCCAGCGGTAGCCTTGCTGCTAGCTCCACACATGACCACTCTAGCTCTTTCCCCAGCTTGACTGACCATGCCTCCTACAGGATGGTCACATACACCGTTCCCCCCAGGAACAACCCCCACACATCAGTTCCTAGCTAAACACGGAAACACCACATTACACGTAATTACCTGGATTACCTGGATCGCTACATACCCCTCACCCAACAAGAAGTCGCGCCCACGCGACACCCACAACCCACACATATCCCCCCTGTACCAAAACACACCAACACTTACATTTTTTGCATTCCCCCAAATAGTCTCTTATTATTTCACCACTTCTTAATTTTCGTTCCACCACCACCAATTACATTTCTTTTCATTCCCTTCCTCTTTTCCCATTCCTTTAAATTCAACCCACCTTTCAGTTAACATTCCCATTCCAATAGCCCTTTTCTTTTTACACACATTTACATTCGACTCAATAACCCGTTTACGTTTTCCCTCTTTTCTTTACACTCATTTTCAATTTAACTCAAACCCATCACATTGACATCATTTCTTTTTTCCTTACTCCCATTATCCCACTTCACTTCAACCATCATTTCCATCACCCCTTTTATAGCTTCTGTCCCATCTGAAGCACATTACAGTCGACACAGCGAAGGCAGTAGTCCTCTACGTCACCCTTCATCTGTACCCAGTAGAAAACTCGACAAAGGCGGCTGAGTGTCTCTTCAGGCCCGCGATGCCCCTGACCTCTGCGGCCCCTGTGCGCCCCCCGTAGCGCCAATCCCCGCAGGCAGCTGGGCACCACCACGACGCTGCCACTCTTCCCGTGCCCATCCAACCCCAGAATCCCCGACTCCCTCACCCTCAGGTCCGGAAACAACTCCCACAGTCCCTTCGTGGTACCCGAACACATGTACATCTCCTCCAGGCGAGGCCGGCATCCGGCCGCCACCCACCTGCGCACCACCGGCCCAACGCTAGCGTCCTCCGCCTGTCTGCGTATCCACTCCTCCAGATCGACATCCTCCATAGTCACGTTCTCATCCTCCAGGTCTTGCACTCGCCCGTCCCCCCGTCCCGCTCCCCCAGGGGGCGGCGTGTTCAGGACAGCAGGGCGAACACCACCGGCGTCGATCTCCACCTCGGCTTTCTGCGCAGCAACCGTGGGGTGTGTGTAGCGGCTTGGTTGGCCCGGCTCCTCCGGTGGTAACCCCTCTCGCTCACCCGGAGACACGAGCGTCGCTCCCCCGGCTGTAACAGCATTGCAGGTGATGTCTCTCTCTTCCCTCTGGCTGTTCAAAACGATCCCCGCTCTCCTGATGGTCTCGTCGCTAATAATGATGTCGCCCTCTACCGGCTGGTATGCAGAGCAGCTAGGCTTCTCCGGCGTTAGCAACACCCGTCCATCTGGACACACAGTCCACACTCTCCTGACCTGAATGACCGGCTCTGCACTGCTCCGCTGCTTGTTGCTCAGGCTGCTCAGGCTGCTCCACTGCTCCGCTGTTCCTCTGCCTGTTGCTCCGGCTGCTCCCCCGGCTGTGTGTCTCCTCCAGCGTTCACACTCTCAGTGCAGTCTCTAGCTAAGTGCTCAGGCGAACGGCACGTCCAACAAAGTCTCACCTGTCCGCCGCCTGCACGTCTCTCCTCTCCCGCTGTCCTCCGGTCCCCGACAGCTTCTTGACACTCTCTGGCTATGTGCCCCAATGCACCGCATGCCCAGCAGGCTCCCTGCCGTCTCCAGTACCTTTGCTCCGCATACCCGGTCCGTCCCCCGGGACCGCTGCGACACCACCTCGCCACGTGGCCCGGTTCTCCGCATGTCCAACACAGTCTCTTTTGCGGCTCCTCCGGCCGTTCTCCACACTGCGCTCCCTCTGTGCTCAACTCGTCCACACGTTGCATCACCTCCCGCAGCATTCGCCACAGCTCCACTGCCCAGGCAGGAGTCGCTTCCAACAGCCGTTTGACTTCTTTCAACAAACGGGCTTCCATGCCCGCCAGCACCGAGCTGATCCCCGTCGACAGCACCGAGCTGATCCCCGTCGTCAGCTCCTCTTTCCTCCCATTCCCCGACGGCCATTCTCCGCCACGCACCATCGCACGTGGTGCTCCTAGCAGCTAGCACACGCAGCTAGCCTGCTACCGCTAGGTCGCTCGAGCCGTCAGCCATTGATTCCAACTTTCTCCGTCGTTCCTCCTTACTCTCTCCCCTCTCGACCGAATCAGAGGCGTTACCGCTTTACTTTCCGACACCAGTGTAACGAATCAGGTATTCGTCCACAGGAACCAGGAGACAGTAGTTGGTACAGGGCTTTTATTCACAGGCTCATTCTATTAGCTTCCAGCGGTAGCCTTGCTGCTAGCTCCACACACGACCACTCTAGCTCTTTCCCCAGCTTGACTGACCATGCCTCCTACAGGATGGTCACATACACCGTTCCCCCCAGGAACAACCCCCACACATCAGTTCCTAGCTAAACACGGAAACACCACATTACACGTAATTACCTGGATTACCTGGATCGCTACAGTATATAGCATAACATACTGTATAGCACACACACACACACACACACACACACACACAGACACACACACACACACACACACACACACACACACACACACACACACACACACACACAGACACACACACACACACACACACACACACACACACACACACACACACACACACACACACACACACACACACACACACACACACACACACACACACACACACACACACACACACACACACACACACACACACACACACACACACACACACACACAGTGTGACAGCCAGACTCCACCTTTTATGATTAAGTTTCGAGTTTCCGAGGAGCTCGTGAACGCAGCATCAGTTCCTGAGTACATGAGGATGACGTCATTTTGACAAAATGCGGACCGTGCCGTGACCCTGTTCTGGCTAGGCTATGGTTCGCACCAACGACTGCTTCCCATAGTACAGTAAACAGTTGATATAATTTATTTGTGAAATGACTTGTATTAGACGATACTGGCTTTGCAAGTATTGAAGGGAACACAGGAGTGACAGCAGCGATTTCAACGTACGGCGATCACTGTCCACGCATGTTTGTATTGTAAGTTGACCATACTAGCTAGCTGGCTAGCTAGCCTGTTTTATACAAGCAACAAACGTGAAACACAAATCGCCTGCATGAAACTTTGTGGAGTTTCCAGTAATACTCACATTGCAGGGACGGTTAACGTAACGTTATTATTTTCACTAGTTCGGCTAAAAGTGGGGAATGATACCCTAATAGTTCAATTTGCTAATATGGAATACATATTATCACTTCCCTCTATTTGGTGTTGACGTTAACGTTAGCCTTCCACAGCTAGATGTGTTACGTTGTAAGCCAACGTTACACAATAAAATGCGTATTAAGACGTAGTTACACGATAGTTAGATACTGCCTGTAAAGCTAATCATTTGTACCAATGAGTAGCCTTACACATCACACAAGGAGGAATGCTTTCACAATGCACAACTTCCCATCTTTCGCCTTTAGGTATTCCCCATATTATGCGGCATGACTATGTTTTTTTCCTGGCTGTAGAGCCAGTTTGATCTGTCTTCGTAATGGACTGCTGAAATCTCAGGCTTCAGCCGCGACTCATCAGGCGGGACAGAGGTCACCACTCAGCCTACAGCTACCCTCACTACAGAGGGAGCCGATGGGGAACTGCTGCTGCCCTGATGACAGTCCCTGTGACACCGTGGAAGAGAGAAGCGGTTTGCTGCAAGATGTCTCAAAGGTCCCAGCGCCCATAGCTGAGACAGGGGTGGTGGGTGCTTTCCAGTGCAGTCCTGAACCAGACGATGACACGAGGTGAGACAACCATGTGAATCCATGTGTCTCAAACTATCTACCATGGAGGGCAGAGATTCGTCAGGTTTTCGTCCCAACTGCAACACAACATCTCTCTGGTTGATAATGTGTTACTGAAAGTTAGTGAAATCATCTGTGTAACTTTTGTTTGGAGCTCAGCCTGCAAACTCTGCCTTCTGTCAGTGGCACATGATTTGACACCCTTGCTCTTAATAATGATTCGCTTCATGGGGTTGGAAGATCTCCAGAGTCCTCTCGGTGTTCTAAGAATCAGTTAGTTCACTCACTAGAGCAGTGATACTCTCAATTTGCTGCAATTAAATGAAAACTAATGTTAAATAAAGTTTGACTGAGCTCCAGCTAAATTGTCAAATATGGCCGTTTGCTCGCTGCCCAGGCACATACAGTATATGTACTTAACCAACCAACCAACTTAACCTAACTAAGTATCCTGTGTGCACAAAAATTGTGAGACTAAACTCCGGCTGACATCCCAAAAACCTACAATCCGCTACAGAAAAAAATATATTATTGTTGATTATTTAACTGGCCCCTGGCCTTTTGTCATTTTTCAAAAATGCCCCCCGGGCAAAGCAAGTTGAGTATCCCTGCACTAGAGGTTAGCAGAGGTCTCTGAGTGTTCTAGGAATCAGTTCACTCTCTAGAGGTTAGCAGTAGCACAATTAAATGTTCTGTGGGCCGCAAAGGTATTCCAAGTGGGCCACCAAATCATTTGCAAAACATTACAATCTTAATGGGGGCGGGGAATATCATACATTATATATAATGTATGATAATGTATTTCTCCATTATTGAATCATACCATTATTTAATTTGTAATCAATTATGCATTAATTGCAAGCTTTTAGTTCCTGGTTTCTGTGTGGTGCTGATGGACAGCTCCTTTTAAAAGCTCTAAGAACACATTTGGCCTCTGTCCTGTTCACAATCGGATGTGGGCCGTGGACATTTCTGAGATTTTCATTAAGTGGGCCATGACTCGGAAAAAGTTGGGAATCGCTGTTCTATAGGGAGGACTATTTTGATCATAGGCTTCCCCTGCACCACCACCTAGGCTACAGTACAGAAAGTAGTGCAATTGTACAAGAAATCCCAGCTAACTGTACAATATTCTCTTTGGTCTTTGGTGGCCCTTGTCTTGTTATTTGGTGGTCTCTGTTCTAGACATCAAAGATCTAAAGATCTACATGAGTTGTGATGTAACTGGGGTCTTGATGGGTTTGTGTGTTGTATTGTTTTGTATTATGTAACATTGCTGATGCCCTCTTTGTTATGTTGCTCAGGAAAACAATTGATGAGGCCAGCATCAAGAAGGATGACCAGGTTGTGACTGTGCAGGTGAAGCAGGCCGGAGAGACCGGGCCTACTAAGACTCAGGAGAACGGACCCGTTCAGAAGCATTGCATACGAACAACAACGCCGTCTCCCAGC